>NW_024884364.1:2042586-2137469 GCF_019232065.1 Centrocercus urophasianus
CCCCCCCCCCCCCCCCCCCCCGCCCCCCCCCCCCCCCCCCCCCCCCCAATTGTGTATGCTATTTATTACCTGCAGTCCATGTGTGCTGCTTTCTTGCCCTACATTCTTCTCTGCTCACGCTCCCGCTTTCCCTGCTTTGCCTTCTCTTTTTCTCATTCAAGTGCCATTAATACTTATCTCCTTGTTTCCTTGGTTGTCAATTTCCCTCTCCATTTTGCTTAATCTCTTGACTTGTGTTTGGTGTCCTCCCCTACCACATTACCTCTTGCCTGGGCAGCTGGAGATGCCAGCACTTCTTTGGATGAATGAAGGTTGAGCTGCATCTGTCCTCACCACTTCCAACCTTGATCTGTTAAGAACTGTCTTCTGAAATAGATTATTTCTGTTAGCAAGAGCAGCTGGTTGATCATATTTCTGGTAGCAGTTTACACCTTTTGCCTACTCTCTTCAACTTTGGATATCCAACCATCTTCAAACTATATTTACACTGAAGCTCTGCCTTCCATGTCCTCTGAATGTGGAGGAGGGAGCAGAGCCTGTCGTTTGCATTTCCACCCAAACTCATCTCTGCTGCTAAACCTTGCTGTCCAGTGGGGGTAAGTAGCAGCACTGAGGATTTTAGATTCACAAAAAGATAAAGCAGTGAGGATTTTTCAGAGGTCTGTAATCCAAAGCCCTGTTGAGACCAGGCCTGGTGTGAATGCTGTGTCAGGTGGCTGAGGGCATTACAAGTAATTGTGCTCTGCAATTTCTATTACCACTTACTTGCTACTTTTCTTAATAGATAAAACAGATAATAGATAATCCTCTTTCTTTCTCCAGGAATATGCTGTTTACAGGCTATCTGTAATATATGCTTGTTTAACAGCTTTTATGAATGGTGAATTTATGTCCTGACTGTTGTTTCAACCAACTGGTGAATTTACTCTCTGCAAAGTTCCTGCGTATGCCCAGAAGATCCATGTTTAGACATGGAAGGTATTTTATTTTGTTTTGAGCCTGTGGCCTCTTCCTTTGTAATCCCCTACTTCCTGGTACTGCATGATGTGGCAAATAATTGGCCTTGGGATCAACCAGCTTTAGTTTTACTGATCTCTTTTGCTCCCTTCTTTAGTGGATCCTTTCTAAATAGAATGGTTTTTAGCACAGTCAGTGTCAACCCAAAGGGAACTCTTCCCCTTGCTATGTACTCTTTGCTTCCTTATCTTTTTCACTTGTACTGTGCTCTGTGCCCAAACTTGCTCTGGCCCTGAACACAAACACCACGCCACTTTCTCCTCCTTTGAGTCTATCCCAGGTGCTCAGATCAGTCTTTTAGCATGCAAATCGGTTCCTGTGAAAGAATGGAAAGCAGAGCAGTGCTTGCCCACCTGCAGCAACAGAAGCCAGCAGGGCGGGATGCTTTGTCAGAACAGACTGACAGCTTCTCCATTTAGTACTCCCTTGTCCACAGGAGTTTCACTGCTCACACACAAAAGAGAGAGAACCTTTTGCTGTTCAACACTACACCCACTGTGGCAAAGACTCGTTTGGGATTTTCAGATGCTTTTAAATGCCTGATTTGAGGCATTTGGAACCTTAAAACCCTGTAAAGTGTATGGATACTTCTGTGAGTATCCGTATCATTACTCTCCTAGGAGTCTACATCATTTGTCTTCTAGGAAGAGTTTGGACATCCAGAGGTCTCCTGAAAATCTAATGCCGAAAAGATAGTTTCTTCAAGCAACTTTTAACGTGTCTTGTTGCATTTTTAAAGCAGAAGTGACACCTAGTGTTGAGTTGAGGGCAAGTCATTGTCTATCACGTTTGTACACGGACCAGGATGCTAAACTGTTTAGAAGAGCAACTGGACGATGAAATGTATGAGAAGGGCAAAATGCTGGATACGTTTTCTGAATGTGATACTTCTGTGAGCTTGAAAGTCTTTCTTAACCAAACGGGGTGCTATAAGGCTACGACCTTCCAGGTACCTGTGGTTTTTTTTTTTTTCCTAGTATTGAGCTCCTGGTTAGTCTAAGCCTTTATGTTTGTAGTTTCCAACTTAGCAACCATGCTACAGATACCCATTTGCACGTTTATTAGACGCAGGGACAGCAAACAGTCCTGCTGGGCTTCTGACATTTTGAACTAAAACAATTATTCACTGGGTTTGTTTTCTTGATCTCAGAAGAAGACATCTTGAGAAGGAGATTATTAGAAAAACTCTTCCCTTTCTTTGCTGGCTCCTTTATCTTGTCAAACTGGACTTACAAAGCTTTTTTCAGTCTGTATTTGTTGTGCCTCTTTCCAATGCATCTTTTCTAGAGTTGAGTGCTGTGAGTGGATTTGCAGCACCACTCCGGAAGGGTGTTATTGTCCCACTTTCAGCTGTAATGGTAGCGTTGTTCAGCCCAGTTTACTTTCTAACAGCTGACATTTTGTCAGCCCCATCCCTCCCAGAGATCAGACGATTGCCCTATGAGACCCTCACAGTTTGCTTTTGCTGTTGCTGCATGTTGTGGTAGCAGTCACGGTGTGCATGCAGAGTAGCAGACTGCTGAACAGCTTTGGGACTGGTGAGTCCCACCACTATGGTGCTTTTAAGTTCTGGTGAATAAAAGCACCAAAACAGAGTCACCTTTCAATGGCAGTGCAGCTCAGCTGTTCTAGGATTCATCGTGATGTGAATAGCTAAGCTTCCACGGGAAAGAAGCACTGGCAAAGGGGGACTGCAGCAAAGAAAATCGATAAATTAAAAAACAAAACAAAACAAAAATAAAAGCCAAGGGTCTGTATAAGATGCAATTATGGGAAAAAAAAAAAAAAAAATCTTTTTCCTCAGGGGTTTGGCAGTGAATGCTATTGATTTGTCTTTTAGTGGGTGGGCCGTTCACAGCTGGGTATTCTGTGGTCTGGTCATATGTTGTGTTTTCGGGAACTTTTTTTCCCCAAGAAGCAGAAATCTGATCCAGAAGTGCAAAAGAGACCCTCTCACAAAGGATTGTTTGACCACCACTAGCTAGCACCAAGAGTAACAAACCAAAACCTCCTCCAATGTAACGCTGTCCTGGTGCCTTGCATCCACAACTACTAGGAAAAGTTAGCAAATAGGAAATGGGGAGATGCAGTTCATGTATAATTACCACCCTCCCTGCCTACCACCCCCCACTTTAAAGTAAGGAATAAGAAAAGATGAGTGGTTACTGAAATGAAAGCTAAGGTATCCATGGTGGTAGAGAAGGTACTTGGCTAAACAACCTACTACTGAAATAGTGTGATCTTGAAGCAATTGGTGAGGTGATGAAGTGGTATTTATCAAACCTGGCATTAAAAAGACTAGAGGAGAGTCTAATTTCTGTCTGTCCCAACCTAAAGAGGGTGTTGGGCAGCAGAACAAGACTCGCTTGAGGTACATAACAGAAAGACAGGAAGCAATGGAGGTGACAGAAACCAGTTATAGAATGGGAAATTCTGTCTGGAAGTTAATGGAAAGTCTTCTTCTGAGAGTGGTTCCACACTGCCCAGCTGGGCAGTCTCTGTCCTTTGGAGATGTCTGGAATTAGCCTGGACCAGACTCCTTGCTGCTTTGAGGTGCTGCTGATCACCTGCTGCTGAAGTCTGAGGTAGGATTTGACAATGCAGTAAGCTCAGCCTCTGTCTCTGTAGTGAGAACCAAGCAGTCTTTCTCCTGGAATTTCATTCTCCTATGCAAAAGCAGCCTTTATTTCCTGTCCTTGCTCACCCTGAATGAGTAATGTTTGTCTATTTTTGTTATGTACTCTAAGACTTACAGATGGAAAAGCAATGTGCCAGCATGCTGCAGTATTTTTCAGATGGAAAAAAAGCAATGCTTTTAATATGGGTCATGCCATGTCCTCTAAAAGCATTTTGCTGTTTTTTTTGTTTGTTTGTTTGTTTGTTTTTAATATTTGGAGTAGATCCGGGCTTATGACGAAGTCTTCCTTCTGGATACTAGCACATCTTGCTAGACTTGACCTGATTTGAGATGGATTTTCATGAAAGCTATACTTTGGTTTTCCAGCATGTTCATGTTTTATTTTTGCTGTTACTTCTCACGACTTCCTGTATGTTATGTTATTTACAGTCTTTTTGCAGGCTGTGTGGCTGACATGAATTTACAACTCAATTTGGAGTTGAGTGGACAGGCTGTGGAGATGTACCTGAAGTGTGAAGCAGCTGTGTGCCAACACCAGCAGGGAAAAAAACAGAGTCATTTGATGAATGTTTTAAAATCACTTGCTTTTCAGCGCAATGATGAGCCAAAAGTAGGGCAGAGTCTCTGTTTTCACCCTATGGTTATTTACTGCTTGATCGCTTGTTTCTGAAACAGCATGCAAGTTGGATGAAGAAAAATATTAGGGTTGCCAATAGTCAGGATCAGTTATCTTTCATCACTAGTACTAGATCTAGATAATTTGGGCTGATGATTATACCTGGATTGCTTTCAAGTTGTATGTATAAAACTTTCCCATTCTGTTCTCAAAAAAAAATTAAATTCATCATCAGAAACAATTGATCCAGAGACACCTTTGCTAATATGCAGAGCCTTTTCAAGCAAGCAGATAGATCTGATAGTTGAAGAAAAATGCAATGGTTATGCTTTTTGATCCGTGAGGACTCTCACTTCTTGGAAATGGCTTGTATGTTGTCACACTGTTTGAGTTCATTGGTCAGTCTTCTGTTCATTTTTCATAATTGAGGGCTTTTTGTGTTTTGTTTGTGTATTTGTTATTGTTTCTAATTATTTATTTTAACCAAGGTACCTGCAGGGTTTTCTTAGCAAGGTCTAGTGGGAGGGAGGAGAGGATATGGAGTTGGACAAAGTTTAATTTGATTTTTCTACTATTTTACCTTTTTCAAAACGGTTTTGAAAGGGAAGCAGAGCATAATTGCCATCCAGAGCTTAAAGTTAAATTGTTTTATCCATCTGCAAGGTGGTGGAAAATAGACTAGAACAATACAATGATAATGAAGTCAGCCAAAGAAGAAATAAAAGTAAATAAATGTTTCAGAGTAGTGGTGAGTATTTAAATAGTCCTCTGGGAGAATAAAAAATGTGCTTCTGATAAATAAGCTCAGCATGAGTTCTAGTCAAGAAAAAAAAAAACAGCTGTGTGAAAAATATAAAAGTCCTTAAGTCATTTTTGTTTCAAATCAGAAAAGTCTTCATTTGTTCACATCTTGTATTTTTTGTATTGTGTCCTTCCGTTCCCCATGTCTTCACAAACTGCATGCTTACACTCATCTCCCTCATTCTTCTCTTTTGTACTCTGAAGGCAGGGAAGAAAAGGGTTTTTTATTTTTTTTTTCTATTTTCGTCATATTCCTTTTTTTTTTTTTTAACTGATTTTAGGTGGTTGTTTTTGTAGACTGGGGAAGAAAAACACAAAATGTTTGGTTCACTTCATTACTCATTACAAGAAAAAAAAAACATTGTAAATATTCATTACTTCATAATAATATTTAATAAACAATCTCCATCTCTTAGCTCCCCCTGTGGCAGCCTCCTCTATTCAATGGCTTACTTCTCTGTGCTGAAGGCACATGTAAATGAGACAAGAGGCTTTACAATCTGTTTTCTTTTTATCCCCAAAGCACTAGGACAGATGGCCTTTGATACCAGGGGCTCTTTTCTTCTGTGAGCTTGTGAGTCTGTATGTAAAGATTTTTGGCAAGGATTTGTGTCAGCCCATCTCATGTGTATCATCTCTTGGTTTTTCTTGGAGCCACAAGAAGCCCCACTGACAGCTTTGGTGCTCTGCAGAGAGAGTGTGGGGGACTTAGGAGGTTGTTGTTGCCTGCTTCAATCTGTAACACCTTGAACACACAGTCCAGACCCTCAAATTTGCTCCTGATATTACTTTTGTGACTGTAATAAATCTGTCCCAAGGGTGTTCCAAGTCTGCAGGTGCTGAGAAAGGTGGAAATGTTTTGTGCTGAATTATGTCATCTTATATAATCAAGAACACAACTAAGTGATTTCATGAGTGAAATATACAAGCAAGCTGAAAATATTGCTCTTCAATGATGGCATGAATCTATAATAGGCTAGGCAGCTTCTGTCTCTTTTCTTTTGAACATTCCCCCTTTCTGCTTATTCTCTCTTTTCTTTTCTTGGACACTATCATTCAGGCTGCAAAACTTGTTCTTTTTGGCCAGATCAGCATCTTGAAAAGAAACTTCCTCACTGCAAAAGAAATGAGCGCCGTGCTCTGCACAGGGGATTATGTGGGAAGCAGGCTCACAAACAACAGCCTGGATTCATATTTAAGTGAGAATGCCTTCCAAATAATCATTAGTTGCAGTGATACTGGAAACACGGCTGCTGATTTTAATGCTAGTAGGTGGGATGGAGGTTGCCTGCTAGAGGATGCGACTTTTTTTTTTAACAGATAAATATAAAACTGATAAATATTTTTTTCATCTTATGTAAGCCAACATAATTGGAGACATTCTGCGTTTTAACCTTTCTCTTTTTCTTTTTCTTCTTTTTTTTTCATTGAGTGTTGAAAAATAAGTCAGGGACGTGTTAAGTCACTTCTACTTTAGATAACCCTATCTTATAATCTCTCAGTTATTAGAAATTTTATATTGACTTCCTTGACCAAAAGGGAATTACTGAACTGCTGTTCTGTAACACTGGAATATTTGGGTGTTTTTTCACAATTGCTTTGTACTATTGATGAATTAATACTTAGAGTTGTATTAACAGTGATGTGACAGTGATGTAACAGTTTTGAGATCTTGAGAGCAGTGATTTGTGGGCCATATACCATATTAATCTCCTTTCTTTAAAATATTTTAGAAATTAGAATTTTCTTGTATACACTTGATAAAATAAGATTTGAGAGACGTGTTGTTTAAACCTTTCCTTGGCTTGATTGCTCTGGACATTGGGCTACTCTGCTTCTCTCAGATGCAGCTGTTCCAGTTTTGTCAGTAATGAATGCTGGTTCTGCATCTTGATTTTTGATAAAAATAATTTTTTGACTTTTGTTGTTGTGTTCTTTCAGAAATGAAGCTACCAACTATAATGAGTGTGTACATTTGAATATACGTCGTCTCAGACTTGTCTGAGATTTGAGTCTCCAGCTCTTTTTTGTCATCTTAAACATGCACTGAGTCTTGGTGGCCAAGCACAGGTGAAGCCTGGAGTAGCAGGCAGAATCAGGACCCTGTCAGGACATGGATCCTGTCAGGACATAGCCCTTGGCCAGGACTTAAAGGCTGGCACCAGAGATTGAGGGACTGTCTGTCTGTTTGCATTTGGGGCCTATCCTTTTTAGTATCTTTATCAATGATCCAGACGAGAGGATTGAGATTCTCAGTAAGTTCACAGATGACACCAAACTGGGACGGGAGTGTCAATCTGCCTGAGAGCAGGAAAGCCCCTCAGAGGGATCTGGACAGGCTGGATTGATGGACTGAGACCACTGTTATGGAGTCCAACAAGTGCCAGATCCTGCGCTTTAGCCGTAACAACTCCAGGCAGTGCTTCAGGCTTGGGGCAGAGAGGCTTATAGGACCAGAGGGAATGGCCTCAAACTGTGCCAGGATCAGGTTGAATATTATGAAACCATTATTATCTGAAAAAGTGCTCAGGCACTGAAATGGGCTGCACAGGGAGATGGGTTGAGTCGCCATCCCTGGAGCGTTCAAGGAATGTTTAGGTGTACTGAGGGACATGGTTTAATGGGGGTGCATTGGCAGTAGGTGGGCAGTTGCACTGGATGATCTTAGAAGTCTGTACCAACCTTGGTGATTCTATGGTTCTATGCCATTCCCTTGGCTTCTGCCATATGCACTACAGCCTGCAACAGGATCACTTCATTAGCTAATAGTGAGCTGTTGGGGAGAATTATGTACCTGCTCTGCATCATTTGAGGGAGGAATAACAGGGCAGTGTCTCAAGCCTATTCTGGAAAGGAAAGGGAGGGTGCATTGCTAGGGGGGAGTTCTATACAAGGAGAGTGGTTAGGCCCTGGAACGGGCTGCCCAGGGAGGTTGTGGATGCCCCGTCCTTGGATGTGTTTAAGGCCAGGTTGGACGGGGTCCTGGGCAACCTGATCTGAATGTGTGTGTTTGGTGGCCCTGCTAGGCAGGGGGGTTGGAACTACATGATCCTTGAGGTCCCTTCCAACCCGGGTGATTCTGTGATTCTGTGATTCTGTGATTGCTGCTGAGAAAGGAAGAGCTGACCTCCTTTCTTCCCTTCTGAAGTCTGGATCCCACTGCAGAGATGGCACTGTGATGCTGGGTGCTGTTGTGTTCAGAGTGACTCTACAAGAGCAAATTAGCTAAAACTGAACCTGCTTCAGGTGCAGGCTGCTTCTCTTCTAGCTGAGAGTGAAATATACAGTGTTGCTACATAGCAGTAACACTGACATAAAATTCAGGGGAAGACAGCATTGGATGGGAATGTAAATTTCATTTTAAGATGAAATTCCTGTTCTTACTTGGTCCTACTGCTACACCAACACAAGCAATCAAGATACATGTATCCCAGTTCCATGGCTTGCACTACTTGGAGCACAAGGGGCACTGGCATCATGTCTCCAGGATTGTCCCTAAATAAGCGATCCAGAGTTTTGGATGTGTCTTTTGTACATTTTAGAAGTAGACTGTGATTTTGATCTTTAATCTTCTTGTCTATCAGTCACTGGAATTCACCTTCTGCCCTTTGCTTTGTTTCCTTTCTGTCTCATGGGCTCTTCCTGTAATCACAGAATCGTTGAGGTTGGAAAAGATGACTTGATTCTCCAGATTGTCCTTTTGTTTAGTCTTGCTGGAGGCTGATCTGATCTGAGTATCTCAAGAAGTTACATGTTGTTGTGCTTGATGACACTGATCTAAATGCCCCCGACACCTGCCATTCTTAACAATCAATCCCCTGCTTTTTGTTTCTTCTGGTACTTATATTCATAGACTGACACTGTCATTCCCTACTCAGATCTGTCTTAATGTTTCCATTAGAAATCTCTGTGAAAGAAAAACTTAAGTAATTTAGATTCCTTCAAATCAAGTTCTTGGGATTTTGACCTATCCTTGCAGTATGTCCTGTTCCTCTTCACGAAGTTAATGTCAGGCCTCCTTCCTGCTGCTGTGAATTATTATAACTCAGTAGCATTAGGTACTGTCACAGCATCACAGAATGGCCAGGGTTGGAAGGGACCTCAAGGATCATGAATCTCCAACCCCCCCCCTGCATGCAGGGCCACCAACCTCTGCATTCAATACTAGGCCAGTCTGCCCAGGGCCCCATCCTTGAACACCTCCAGGGACAGGGCATCCACAACCTCTCTGGGCAGCCTGTTCCAGCACCTCACCACTGTCTCTGTAAAGAATTTCCCCAATATCCAACCTAAATCTCCCCTCCCTCAACTTAAAACCATTTCCCCTTGTCCTGCAGTTATCTACCCTTTCAAAGAGTGGATTCCCCTCCTGTTTGTAGGCTAGATGTGGACTAAATGAACGGTCTTGATCACTTTAGGTTCCAACTCAAGTTGTAATGCTACTGAAACTGATCCCTTGAGATGGTGCTAGGATTACTCTCTTGCTATCTGAGACTTTGAGGAGATTTTCAGATTGCTCTTTGAGTATCTTGCTGAAAGTGTTGCCACCTCTCAATTTGTCTTTGGTGGTGGAAGTTTTCCTCATACTGCGATAATTTTCATTTTAAATGCCTCTTGATTTCAAAAAGCAATAAAGCTAAGCAGAAGTTCTTTTCCTACTTATGAGTAATTTTTGTGCAATTGAATTCAGAATAAAAAATAACATAGAAGCTGACCTTTACTTTTAAATAGATAATTTGGGCCCAGACAAGCAGCATGGGAAACAGATGCAGCAGAAGGGTTTAGCTACTGCTGGCATGCCCTCTCTGGCAGAGGTGAGCTCTCCTTGCCTTGACTCCCCACCTTTTTCCAATCATGGTGTACCTGATAGCAGGACTGTCTGGAACATCATCCTACAGCCTGCACAGGAGCACCACATAACGATGGCTTTGAAGGATGTCCTGCTAGTTAAATATTGCTCCTGGAGGACGTTATGTTTAATGACAGTCTAGAGCAGCCTGCATGCACCTGCTCTGTATCTGTAAGCACTACATCTTTTCAGGCCTTCTGCTGGACAAAGGTGTGGCTCACAGCTCCTGACTTTTCAGTCCTTTTCTGCACTCACTGCCCTTTCAGTCTGCCCATATGTAAGGCATGCTAGAGCTCTTGGGCTCATGGGTATGTGATTAAAATAACCACCAAATCTTCCCTTTGAGTCTTTTGTTTTTTTCCGTGAGCTTTCTCATTTCTGGTGTTGAGGAGAATACTATCTTAGAGAGCCACAGCATCTGGGAGGCTGGGCAAGCTTCAGTCTTGGAGTTGTTCACTAGTCACTAGAGAAAGGTGCTGAGCAACCAGATTTATCTTTAGATTCAGCACAGCTGTGGGCTGGGAGTTGGACTCGAGACTTCTAGAGGTGGGGAAACCACCTGAATCTTTCTGTGAAGATAAACATTTGCTCCTTTGCTTTCACCACTACTGTAGCTTATTATTTGTTGTTGTTTTTCTTCTTACACAATCAGTGCCATTCATCAGGCTGTTGTTTCATTTCAAAATCCTGAGATGGGTGAGGCAAAACAAGCCTTTAAAGGAAATCTGTTGGTTTTACTGCTGCATTTGCAAGATCTGAATTGCTCTTAAACTGCCAGTGTTTCCTCCCACAGTAGCTTACCTTGTTAGCATGCTGACCAATTACTGTGTGTGAAAATGTATTACAGGATAAAGTGATGGTTCAGAAAATAAGCAAAAATGTTCATACTGCAACTTTGCCAGAGCTGCTTTGCTCTGCTCTACCAGCTTTGTGCTCCTGTGATTGCTGAAATGGCTACTTAGGAGGGCAGGGAGAAAGAATTTAAAGAAAGCTGTTTAAATACCACCCATATCACCTGGATATTGTCAGTGAATATAAGGACTCCAAGTGTGTAATAATGAAAGTACAATTAAGGACAAGTCAGAGCGAAGCTTTTATTAATTATAATTGTAGGGAGGACACATTCAGATGGGTGCCCTGGTGGAGCTGCCAAGTGACTACAGTGATGTGACTTCATGTTGTTCCAAGATGAAAGGTGAGGAGAAAAGTCTAATGTTAACACAGCAGGTATGCATCCTCGGGTGGGGGTTGGTGTGGGGAATGAACTCCGGACAATAACTTAAATGTTAACATGGCTGAGAAACCATTGCTGAGAGAGAGGTGGCTTTGCTAACTGCCACAGCTGACAATATGGAGCTGGCTCTTGGCAGAGCCTGTGGGAGTGGTACATCCCATATGGTCCTAGCTGAGAAGTGGGAACAACCAGAGGCTTGAAAACAGGAATGCTGTTTTCACTGGTGTAAACTTCTTACCCAGACCTCTCGTATCTTAAGTGTGAATCATTTTACTACCACGATATCTCACATGGAAACCCTTTGGAAAACTAGCATGTATTAGATGCACTTACAAAGTAAGCAAAAATGTGAAGTTCAGCAAAAATTTCTGCAGCTCGTTGATCACAAAATGTTTGACATGTTTTTATTACTGCCATCCAGCTGACTTCTCATGAGTGAAGACAATCAAGAATCAAGAGACCAGTCACAGTTCAGTGGACTTTTGAGTCAGAGCAGGAAGAGCAGAACAAAGCTGTTGATTTCTGATCCTTGAGGGTAATATCAGCCCCTTCTCACTTTTGCTATATGGCATGCTTTGAGACTGCTGTGCCAGCTATGACCGGATGAAGTGCTAACAGCTCTCCACATCTGGAAGCTGGCATTGAAGAGAAATGTGTGCTTTCTAAAAGGAAACAAAATGGTTTCTTGGGCAGCTACTGTGAAATAAAGTTGATCAGGTTCGAGTGTTGAGATGAGAGCTGTAACATATATGGATCTGACGTCTGGATTTATGGAAGCTTGATACAGTAGTGGGAAGACAGCAGCAGGATAACTGTACCTGGAAAAGGAGTGGAGGTGCTGGGAGAGACCACTGAGTGAGGAGAAAGGAAGCAGCTTACAAATGAATCTTGGGACTGGAATGTTTATGTTGTCAGAAATTAACTTGTTTATTTAAAAATATTTTTATTAATAATAGCACTGGTAGTACAGACAGGAGGTCACTAAATTAGCTTTCTATCAGTCAGTAAATCACACTTTCATTCAGAAGATAATTGAATGTTTCACTTTTTCTTTTTACTTGTAGTATTATGAGTTGTGAAATCCGGTCCAAACAAGCATCACTGATTTCTAAAATAACTCTCAAATGCAATGTCAATTATATTACTGGTGATCAGTCTTTCAATTCATATTTTATTTATTATATAAGGTACTTCGATAAGATACTAAACTCAGGTGTTATTTGAGCATATATATAAACCAACATGCTTGAGTAAATAAGAACAGACAGTTCTGATGTGCATATCTCATTTTACTTTTCCAAATTCAAATTTTGACATAGTGCTCTCTGTTTTGTCCAGTAGCTGTAACATTTATCCTTTGCTAGAATTGTTTTGTTCTCTTATCCTTTTTTTTTTCCTCTCCTTTTTTGTCCCTTCCATTTTTGTCCTCGCCATTTTTCCTGTCCATTTTGTCAGAAATGCTTCTTACTAGTATAATTTTTCCTGTTTTCTTTTCCTGCAGGCTGTCATCCAACTTCTACAGCAAGAAATCCAAACTACAGAACTACAGCCGAGAAGGCAAAGAACACCCTCTATGAGAATGCCTGCTTCCAGGGATCCTCCAAACAATTCACCAGTGACATTGCCAATCTGAATGATGTGCACTGGAATGACTGTTTCCTCAGTAAAAGTAATAGAACAGCTTTGGGTGGCTTGTGATCACCCCAGCTATGGCAGGCCAGGTATTGGTATTTGAGGAGGGCCAACTTAGATTTGTTGGTGAACAGTTAAATGGCAAGATCACTTTCCTGCAGATGATTTCCTGAAAGCCTGCATGATCTGCAGATTAGTCTATGAACATGCTCAGTAGTGAGGGAAGAGCATTGTGATAACAGAAAAAAACAGTCTGGGTTGGAGGCATGCCACTGACATTTTCACCAAGTCCAGAGAGGTGCATGGCCATTGTGTGAACACAAAGATGTGATTTTTTTGCTAGTTTGCATGAGAAGGTGAACACCTTCCAAATTACAACACAATTTCAATGACAAACTTCCATCTGTACATCTACTTCTGCCACAGACATGTTAAATAGCTGGTGTGCCGAGCAGTGACAACCACCAAAAGCAAGCAAGGAATCCCAACAAGCCTATCTTCCCTGCTTCCGTGGGCATCACTGGATACAAAAGACACCTTTCATGTGTCAAATAGGCAAATGAGATGAGGACAAGAAGGAGGGCACTGAAGAAGCTTTGTGTTTCGCAAGCCACAGATCTGCTTTGAGGACAACCAGAGTTGTCCTTTGGAACAAGCTCAGAGTTTCTTCAGGATTGTGATTGTTTCTATACTTTACCTCCAAAGGAGCACACTGAAAACTACATATGTTTCAGTATAATTTGAATCATTAATTGCATTTGCATATGAAAAATGCAAGGCTTTATTACAGATATAATAAGATGCTCACTGTTTCAGGAACTGTTCTGACATGTGCAGGATTATCTGGAGAATTTGGAGTTGCAGTTCCAAATGACATTGCTAAATGGCACCTGCAATCTGAGCCATACTGTTTGAAGTTGCTGTGCAGCTCTGCATTTTATATCTCATCTGTCTCAGTGCTGAGTTCCTGCTCTTGCATTTGTAGCTGGACACGGAGCCTATAAGCATGCAGAGTGATCAACTGCTGAGTGATCAACTGCTGGGCTTTGACCTGTTTAAAAACAAACACAGCAGGATCTTTCGATGTGTCAGCACATCAACACTGTCACCAAAGCTCATGTGGGTAGATGCAAAACGACAGTTCAGGCTTCATGTGCTGTGGGACACTTCTTACTAATATGGGCTCAATTTCTGATTTTCTTGCTTTATTCATCACAAATCTTTTAAAAGGATTTCAAAACTCAATTCAGAGAACTCTGAGTATCGTCCTTACTATAGGCCAAAATAATTAGAACAATATGAAGCCAGCTGTGCCAAAAGGAAGAAGTGGTGCCACGAGGCAGAGGGGAAGAATCTAACATTGGTCTGTTCAAATGTGGACTGTGGCAGGGGTGCCAGTGAATCTGCTGTGTGTGGTGTTCCCAGCCTGCTCAGTAAGGCAGGTCAGTCTGGCTGTAACATCGTTAGCCATCTCCCAGAAGGCCATTACCTTATTTTACTCTGCAATTTTAAGCACATCATATTCCTGTCAGTCTACGTCTAGTCCTTCCAGTCACCAGAGAGGGGCCTTTCTTTTTGTAGAGGTTAAGGAAAAGGTGTCTAGATGCTCCCTGGTTACAGTGCAGTGCAGCTTCTTTGCAGCTTCTCATCCATTAGTGCTTTTGAAATCATACTCTCTGGTAACACATCCTCCTCATCCTTTTGGCAGGCTTAAAGAGAGACCTCAGAAAGATAGAACCGCGTCCTGGCATCTCGTGCTGTAATCACTGTGTATCCTCATAAAAAAGTACTGTGTGTCACTTTCATTAGGGAAGGAGCATCGGTATCTCGGCCTCCCTATCAACATGGGGAGAGCAACAGTGCCTGGAGGTCTTAGTGCCTGTTAAACTTGGCGTAGTGCAAATGCAGAGTAAAAAGTCTGCTCCCAAAATAAGCAACAAGATAAAAATGTTTGCAAAAGGGGTTTATTACTAATTCATGGCAAAGTGCAAATAATTCTGAACAAGGAAATCTTGTAATGTGCTACACCAAAAAAAAAACCTAAAAGGTGCACTTAATCAAGAGGTGATACATAAACAGGCTGAACTTTCCTCTGCCTAATTAGAAATGTCTGCAGAACAAGCTAAGGCACGTTGGAGTACTGACAAAATATAAAGCTGGGCTTAAGGTTCAGATCCCGCCTGCGCAGGAACGGCTTGATGGTTAAGAACAGCTGCTGAGCTTATTTTGTAACAGGGCAGCATTGTGCTGCTGGTCCAACAATGATTTCTTTGGAGAACAGCAGCAACGAACTCTTGGTGGAGCAGATGCCCTGTGCTGTCCCAGCTTGAGTCTGCACGTGGCACACTGTTGGACCACAGCTCCAGCAGAACAGCAGATACCTTGCTTTCCATCCACAGCTTTTAAAATAAGGATTGCATTCTTTGGAACAACTAAAGACTCTAGATCCTCATGATCCTTTTCAGCTCCTGGTATTCTATGATTCTAGATCCAAATTTCATTCATAAAATGCCACACAGAAGCCAAATAGAAAAAAACAAAACAAAACAAACCAGAGAAAAACTGCATGAGTATATTCTATCTCTCTTCAAAGTTCTGTAACAATTGCATCATATTACTGTTCCTACTTCTTGTTTTTCCTATTTGCATCAGAAGTTGTTGCTAGGCACGCAGGAGCTCCTCCCACAGTGCAATATACTCAGATGACCCCACAGGATTAATTAGCACTCACAAGTGAACGTGTACAGAGCCTAAGGCAATACAAACTTTAATATCCATCACAAGTTCCAAGTCGACCTGAGGAGAAGCTCCGCAGAGCTGTGTATAATTTTGATTGCCCCATTGTTCACTCAGGAAGGATCTCACTGAAGGATTTTAGTTCTAGGTTCAAGAAGAGCATCTCCAGTAACAGTTTGTTCATAGACAACCCTATCATAGAATTGTTTGAGTTAGAAAAGACCTGCAAGATCACCAAGTCCAATCATCAAAAAAGACTGCCAAAGCAGGAGAATAATTTGTTCAGAGACTACATACAATTTAGAGTTTGGTGGCCAGAATGCTTTTTCATTTGCTTGCAGCACTCCCTGTGGAGTACACAGAGATTGGAACTGAATTCTGCTGGTCTGAGAGGGCAGAGGTTGAAATCATTATGAAAGCAATGATGACTTAGAGATCTTCATATTGAATGAAGCATGTAAGAAAATGTTGAAGAAATCTAGGCTCCCTTTGCATCTTCATCAGCTAGCCATCCATTTGCAATCTTCTGGTGCTTTTCTTTGGTCAGCAGCAACTTGCTCTTCTACCTGGTAACTCTTCAGTGAAATGTTGCTCAAAAGTTGCAATCACTCTTGGAATGAGAGCTCAATTTCTTCTCAATTATTTGTTCATGTGTAACAGTCAAATATTAATAAAGCTACTGTATGCAAACAGAAGTATGTTAACTTTTCAGAGGAGGTAGAGGCTGGTATGAGTTGATGTACCTACTCTTTTATTTGATCTCTTCACGTTTTCTTTCAATATCTGAGATAGATAGATAAGGCCTTGGTTTGTCTGTCAAATGCAAATGCACAAGTGTGAGACAAATTATGACCTTCTCCCACTGAAGTGTAAGCAGTCGTGTGTTTGCCAGCAAGTGTGTGCTTACTCCAAGGGAAGATGATCCGGGAGGATGTGCCATAAAATCTGTTCCAGTCCTACTCTCTTTGGTTAAGTTTCAGGAATAAGCTCACATTTAAAAGCATCAAATCAAGGATGTCATTTGGAACAACCAGCATATTCTATATTTGTCTCTGACCTAGTGCATGCTGAGCTTTCCACAACTACACACCACAATCCAAAGAGCTTCCCCTAGATCAGCAGCATGCCACTAAATTGCTTTCGTTTCCACGTAACCCTTCCAATTCGCTCAGCTGAGCAAATCCTCAATCTTAGAAAGCTTCTATCATTACATTTTTAGTAACCTGTTGTCCACTCAGTCAATCAAGCCACCACAGCTGCAACTTGTGGCCAGATGGAAAGTCTTTCACAAAGTACTAGGCTTCCATCTCATATAGAAATCTGCTTTTCTAAAGCTATGATTCACACTCAAAGTTGTTAATCATCCATTTCCAGTGAGCTATTCCATCCACTATTCCAGGGCTGGGATACTTGTGCTGTAATGTCAGTACCACTCACGGTGCAAGCTACCTAGTGCTTTACAATGGCTTAAAATCAGGAAATGGCAGCAACCTTCAAATGCATCTCATACAAGACTTCCGCTGTCTCAAATGGTCGAGACTTCTGAAGAGGGGAAGCATCAGTATTGCTCATGCAAGGTACCACCTGACAACATTATAGCCCCAGTACCTCATCTTTATTGGAATTTACATTGTTAGGGCATTTACAATGGTAGGGCTATTCCCTATAATCAACATGAGGTCTGCAATATCTTCAAGGAGGGAGCAAGACCATTTCTGGTTTGATCAAATAATTCTGTGATGAGGTACTCTGTGGTTTATTTTCCAAAAAACTTGTTTAACAAAGCAATACTTTGAGCTGGAGTATCTTGCACGCACAGAGAGCTGTTCAAAGTAACTTTCCCAGCCTGTAAGAACTTTCTTTTGAGAAACGTACTTTGGCTTTAAAAAAAGACAAAGCCACATGACTAATGCTGATAAAATCCTTCACAAACTTTCCTTTGTTCATTCTTGTATAGACTGGTGCACAACTCTTACTGAGTTGTACTGACTAGTGCACAAACTGCTCCTTCACTAAGTTTGCAGATGAGACCAAGTTAGGGGGAAATGTCAATCTAACTGAGAGTAGGAAGGCCCCCCTACAGAGGGACGGGGACATGTTGGATCAGTGGGCTGAAGCCAATGGGATGAAGTTCAACAAGACAGTTCTGGGACCTCAACACAGGAAGTACGTTGAGCTGTTGGAGCAGGTCCAGAGGATGGCCATGAAGATGATCAGAGGGCTGGTGCACCTCCCTTGCAAGGACAGGCTGAGAGATTTGGGACTCTACAGCCTAGAGAAGGTAAGTTCCGGGAGGAACTTATAGCAGCCTTCCAGTACATGAAAGGAGCCTATAGGAAAGTTGGGGAGGGACATTTTAGAAGGGCATGTAGTGACAGGACAAGAGGAAATGGTTTTGAACTGGAAGAGGGTAGATTTAGACTCGAGATGAGGGAGAAATTCTTTACTATGAGGTGGTGAGATGCTGGAACAGATTGCCCAGCAAGTTTGTGGATGCTCCCTCCCTGGAAGCATTCAAGGCCAGGCTTGGGACTTTGAGCAGCCTGGTCTAGTGGGAGGTGTCCCTGCCTATAGCAGGGAGTTTAGAATTGGATGATCTTAAAGGTTCCTTCCTACTGAAACCATTCTATGATTCTATGAAGACCAAAGGCTGGAACTACACTTTGGTCACAACCATATGCAATGCAACAGGTTTGGGACAGAGTGGCTAGAAAGCTGCATGGAGAAAAATGATCTCAGGTCCATGTTTGGCTGAACTTGAGCCAGGAGTGTGCCCAGGTGGCCAAGAAGGCCAATGGCATCAAAAATAGTGTAGCCAGCAGGAGCAGGAAGGTGCTCGTCTCTCAGTATTCAGCTCTGATGAGGCTACACCTCAAGTACTACTCTTCGAAGGGGCTTTCAGAAAATAACATTTGTTCAACAAAACAAAACGAAGATGCATAATATGCAAAATAATGCATAACATTTCAGCATAATAATGCAAAAAGAACATACGTACTGACATTATTCTAAAATATAAAGTGCTAGGGGACAGTAGCAGAATACCAGACCTTTTGGGACTGGATTCTTCCCATGACTTGGTCATTAAACAATGACTGTGTAAACACCTCGTTATGCCTGCAGGTGGAACCTTGGCATTAAAACCACCTCAGTGGTAGAGGGACACTGCTTTTGGTAAATTCTATATTTAGATGGCCAACTATTAGCATCCTGCACCATTACAAAATAAGATAAGCAAGTGTATTTATTTGTCATCTGGTTTACTGGCAGACAAGATCTGACCTTGAGCCTAGTTTTTATATTTGGTAGTTACCTAAACCAGCCTAAACTTGTTTAGTGGTTGGTTTTACCTGTGAAATATTCATTCTTTTTAACACATCTCTGAGTTTAGGTTATCTGCAGGTACTTTGCAGGCTTTACAGGCCAGACATGTTCAAGATTTCCCTTCCAAGATAGTGACTGAGACACTCTCAGTACTTACCCAAGGGAGACCTGCAGGATAGTGAGTATATAAAATTTGGGAAGATGGCTTCAATGGTGTTGCTGAATGTGTTCCGACATGGCAGTGCAACATGGTGGACAAGTCTCAATATTTATGATCCAACACTGTATAAATTCCTAATATTTCCCATCCTGTATTATTCCTTGGCAATCTTGATAGAAATAAAGATCATAGAATCAGAGAATTTTGAAATCGTTTGAGTTGGAAGGTACCTTAAAGATGATCCAGTTTCAATTCCCTTGTCATGATCAGAGATACCTCCTACTAAACCAGCTTGCTCAAAGCCCCATCCAACCTGGCCTTAAAAGCTTTTCACTTTAAGAGAAAAGCGGGTCCAAGACCGCCTTTGGAACTGGAATGGTTCCAGAGAAGGACCACGATCAAAGGGCTAGAGTACCTTTACCATGTAGACAGGCTGAGGCAGCTTGACTTGTTCAGCCTGGGAAGAGATGGCTCAGGGGAAATCTCATTGCTGCCTTCCTGTGCTTAAAGGGAGCTAATAA
This sequence comes from Centrocercus urophasianus, assembly GCF_019232065.1. NCBI lineage: Eukaryota > Metazoa > Chordata > Aves > Galliformes > Phasianidae > Centrocercus > Centrocercus urophasianus. Next base: position 2,062,115 of record NW_024884364.1, read on the forward strand.
GCAGGAGGGAAATAAACTTTTCAGACAGGTAGATAGTGATAGGACAAGGAGGACTGGTTTTAAAATAAAAGGTGGGAGATTTAGATTAGATACCAGGGGAAATTTTTACTGAGAGGATAATGAGATGCTGGAATAGGGTGTCCCTAGAAGTTGTGTGTGTGCCCATCCCTGGGGATGTTCAAGACCAGGTTGAATGGAGCCCTGGGCTGCCTGATCTAGTACCTGATTTAGTGGTTAGCAACACTGCCTGCAGCAGAGAGGTTGTAAATAGATGAACTTTGAAGTCCCTTCCCTTCCATTCCATTCCATTCCATTCCATTCCATTCCATTCCATTCCATTCCATTCCATTCCATTCCATTCCACATCCACAGCCTCTCTGGATATATCTGTTCCAGTGCCTCACTATATTCTGAGTAAAGAATTTATTTCTTCTATCTAATCTAATTCCACCCTCTTACATTTTAAAACTGTTATCCTTTGTCTAATCATTTCACCCTATAGCAAAGAATCTCTCCCCATCTTTCTTGTAGTATCCCTTTGGGTTCTGGAAGATTTCCCTAGAGCCCTCTCTTTAGGCTGAGCAACTCCAGCTCTCTCAGCCTGTCTTCACAGGAGAGGTTTTCCAGCCTTCTGATCCTCTTTGTGGCCCTCCTCTGGAACTGTTCTAAAAAATCCATATCTCGCTTATGCTGGACTCCCCAAAACCAAATGCAGTATTTCAAGTGGGTTCTCATGAGTGCAGAGTAGACAGGGAGAATCACCACCCTTGACCCACAGGTCACACTTCTTCTGATGCAGCCCAGAATACAAATGGTTTTCTGCACTGCAAGCACACACTGACAGCTCATATTCAATTTTTCATGCACCAGTGCCCTCAGGTACTGGTCCAGTACCCAGGTCCTCTGTAGTGCTCTTCTCAATCCACTCATTGTCCAGACTGCATTTGTATTTGGACCATATGCAGAACCTTGCACTTAGCCCTGTTGAACTTCATTAGGTTTGCTGGACTCACCTCTCAAGCCTGTTAAGGTCCCTCTGGATGGCATTGCATCCCCTCTGGAGAGCCAACTGCGTTACTCAGCTCAAACCCACTGTCCATGTCACCAGTGAAGGTATTAAACAACACTGGTCCAAAAATGGTCCCATGAGGAACACCACTCATCGCTAATCTGCACCTGGACAGGTGGAGTGATTGACTCCAACTTTTTAGGTCTAGCCAGTTGCTCATTCCCCTAACAGTCCATCCATCCAATCCATATTTTTATTAAGTTAGAGGAAAGGATGTTGTGTGATATAGTGACAAAAGCTTAAAACAAGTCAAGGACATCAGTTGGTCTTCCCTTGTCCACCAGTGCTGTAACTGTTGTAGAAAGGCCACCAATTTAGGCATGAGTCACCCTTTGTGAAGCTATACTGGCTGTCCCACATCACCATTGGGGACATACACCTTATGCCTTATGTTTTCCATAGGCCGTAGCAAGCTTTCCAGAAGGATCTGCTCTGGGATCTTGCCACACACAGAGGTGATGCTCATCTGTAGCACCCTGTAGGTATTCCTTTTTTACCCTTTTAAAAAATGAGTGCTGTGTTTTCCCTTTTCCAGTCACTGAGAACTTTGTCTGAATGCTGTGACTTTTCAAATGTCTCTGATAGTGTCGTGTCTTAGCAAGTTCATATGCCAGTTCCCCCAGGATGCATCTCATCAGGTCCCAAGGACATTTTCCACATTCAGTTTCTTCAGATACTCTTGAATCTGATCTTACACAGTAAGCAGATCTTAATTCCTCCAGTCCCTTCCTTGACATTCTGTTACTCGGGAGGTTTGGTAAGAGCAACTGACTGTGAAGATAGGCAAAAATTTGAGTACCTCAACCTTCTCCGAGTCAACTGTAGTCAGGTTTCCTGCCTTGCTTCTCAAGGATAGTGCAGTTTCTTCCTTTGCTGCCTGATGTATCTGTAGAAACCCTTTCTGTTATTCTTCACATTCTGATCCCTACGCTCCTGGGCCATATCCCTATAATCTTCCCAGGATGTTATATCCCTGCCTCCAATGTCAGTGCAGTATGTATTCTTGTTCTAGTTTGATTAAGAGGTTCTGATTCAGCCATGACGGTCTCCTGACTCCCTTGCCTGATTTCTTGCATGTTGTAACTGAGAATTCTTGTGCCTGAAGAAAAAAGCCTTTAAATATCTCCCAGCTCTTTTTTGCTTCTTTATCTCAGAGGGCAATTTCCCAGGGCATCCAACCTACCAGTTTCTTAAGCAGATGAAAGTTTGGCTGCCACCCATCCTATGTTCCTTTCTCTTATTCAAGTCACAGCATTACTAAGCACAACCAAGCTGGTCTGCCCCATCCTGATCTGGCTTTACTTACACTGATGTTGACTTGAGTGGGACAAATGACACTGTTTATTTTAACTTAGACTTAATCTGTCCCTGCGGTTTATCTCCCCTCAGTGTCTGCAAGCTCATCAAAACAGACAAACAAACAAAACAACCAAAAAACAATCAAACAGAAAAAAAACCACATCTCAAAACATGTCCAAATCCAATTCTGTGATTAATTCAGTTCAGTTATTCATTAGATGATCCTTCTGCTGCTTGCTCTCAGAGCAGAATAGGAGACACCTAAGTCTTTTGAAAAACCATAACTAGATAGAGGTTGGTAAAAATACACTGGGCTGAATCCTGAGCATTCATGCTAGAGAAGAAATTACAACAGATTTTATAGGATGCTGTCTTCTGCAAAGAAGAGTTCCAGTGTGATTCAAACTATGCAATCAACGAAGGACACTCATCACACTTGATCAAACTGCTCTTTGTGTTCATTAAAGGATGTTTACCTCAGAAGTTTTCTGGAGAAGCAACACTGAAAATAGCTTTCACAAAAGAGAGTGTTTAATTCCCGAGACACAAGCCCAAAAGTCACAGATTACAGAGATGATGTACAGACTGTGTTTTTACAGAATACACCTAAAGGACTGTCAGTTCTTGACAGGCACTGTGAAGCAAGGACTGGATTCAGGATGGCACAGCCCATCAGAGAGCTATCTCAGGAGTGCCCTCAAAAGGTGGAGTTACTGGCTATTTCACATCTTGTGTCACTGTACTGTGTTGATTGGCCAAAGCCCTGTCATGACAGCCTGAGGTCAGTGGTCTCCTCATCCCCATAAATATCACAGGCTCACACAAACAGAGATAAAGGGTGAAAAAAGAATGTGTGTGCTGAATAAACTGAAAGATGATGTTGTGCTGGATGCCAGCTGGAGCATGAACTGAACAGCAGCTCACCATGAGCATCAGATTCAGTGGGTTTGAAACGACTGAGCACGGGGTCTGAGGAGTCACCTACTCTGTCTTTGAATTTGGACTCACCCTCAGATGGACTGCGGAGGACCTACCCTTCAGCAGGGACATTCCAGCTTCTGGAATAACAGGGAAGATAAAATTCAACCTGGTGCAATTCCAGCATGATGAGAACATTCCAGGGAAAACCAATACCAGAGAAATGGCTCAAGCACATGAGCGAGACTGATAACTTGTGCATCCAAATTGTTTGGAGAAAGGCCCTAAAGAATCCATCAGCTATAGCTACCTATCTAGCTGAAGTAGAGTACTAAACTACTTTTTCTTTTAATTTTAACTTTTACTTTTTTTTTCCTTCCTCTTTTTATTTGATTTACATTTCCCATGAGCTTCACTGGTCCCAGAATCTGACAGAAATCCAAGACATCCCAAAGAAATACTTTGTTTTTATTCCTATGTATCAGTATCAATCTGAATCCTATGATGATGTGATCTTTCAAAAAAGATCATTAGGTGCTTGCTAACACCTTTTTTCTTCTTTCTTTTTTTTTTTCTTTTTTTCTTTTTCTTCTTTCTGTCAAGAGCAAAGTCTAGTGTTTGGGAGAAACAATATCTTTACGCAGGAGGTATTTTTTTACTCATGTATAGAAAAACAGAGGAAGATGAAGAGATGAAGAGAAATAAGACTTGTATAAGAATAAGATTTAGAGTATCCTGGGAAAAACAATCTCTGCTTTCATGCTCCATGGAAAGAAACTGAAACTGTTGATACAGGAAAAATATTTTTAAAAAATCCTGTTTTGGTATTTCCTTCAGAATTAATAGGGAAAGTGCTTGGAAGTTTTGTTTAGCACAATATTATTATTGTTGCTTGTCAATTGTATGACGCATAATTTCTACAAAAAGTATTTAATTCATAAACAGACTATAAAGCACCACGTAAATGATTTGATGCTTCCTGCAAATTTATAATGTCTGCAAAGATGTATGTTTTCTTTTTTCCATGCTTCTGCTTTAAAAACATGAATTTTAGTCTGTATTTACACCACAGTAATAGGTCCTAATTTACACCCTATTTTTGTTTTCTACGTTGGTACTTTCCTTTCTGATTGTAAGACAATATTAGTGCTTTTTATTACCACCTACGAGAATGCTCCAAAAAGTAATGCCTCCTATTTTATTATGTTGGCTGATGATGTCAAAGGTGGATAGCGGTGTTATGGCAGTAGAAGTTGAAGCTTCCCGCCAATATTCTGTGACATGTTGTTGCTGACAAATGGCAGCAGAGTGGTAGTCTGACAAAATGGCGTCCGACATGGAAGTGTGTATGAAGCAAAGGTGCACCATGAATTCCTCTGTGCAGAAAAGATTGCACACACTGACATTTACTGGCGCTTGCCGAACGATGGGTCACCTCTGCTGATGGAGATTTTTACAAATGTGTCATGCAGGCTCTTGTTCATTGCTGGAGTAATAGCATAGCTAATGGTGACTATGTTGAAAAACAGCATGTTGTGGAGAGAACTTCCTCTTTCAAGTAATGTTATCGTTCTCTTTGTACTTCTTGTAGTTTTCATGGAAATAAATGGGAGGCATTATTTCCAGAGCAACTAATGTACAACAGTACTATCTACTTCTACTACACACGTGTTATTATTAATGCCATTCTGCTTTCCTGAGCTGTATCACAGGCCTTGCTGATGGCTGGTGTCCTGCTTCAGATTCTGCTTCTGCCCTAAGGCCTGCAGCAAGCTCTGCTGTTTGCACTGCCTTGTGTGGTTCAAAAGCCATGTAGATGTGGTGCTTAGCGATGTGGTTTAGTGCTGACTTGGCAGTGCTAGGAAAATGGTTGGACCTGGTGATCTTAGAGGTCTTTTTCAACCTAAAATGATTCTGTGATTCTAGAGCTCAGTCCTGGCACCAGGAGCTTGCAGGTGTCAGGAGAATTTTAGAATAAGATTATAAATAATCCTTTTTTTACAGACAATTCTTGTTAAAGGGGTTAAAATGTAAAACCAACATTTCTGGAATATCCTTACATACACAGTGGATATTTATCCTCGTTCATTGCAGACTCCTGTGGCCAGTATCAGATAATGGTGGTAACTATAGCCTGAATGCCATTTCCCCAATAACAATAGAAATAGCACTCACCATCTCTTTTCATTTTGTGTGTGTGTGTTGACTGCTTCTGGACCGCCAAAAAAGAGAAAGGAAGTTTGACTCTCGATTAATATTTGCACTACTTGAGCAAAACTCTGCAATAATTGAGCAGATTTTTTGCAGATCTGTCTATTGTACTTTTATTGTGCTAAGAAGGTGTCAAAGATTGTTCTTAAGCAAAAAATGATATGATCCAAACTTCAATATATCACTGGATAAAGCTATCAGCTGATGATGAGTGAATATGACAAGAATGTAAAGAGCTGATGATAAAACAGGTCCCATTCAACAGCAGCAGCTGGAAGGAAAGCACATTGAGATGCCCTTTGTGTGGGAAACTGGAGCTGTAAAGAAAACTAGTAATTCATATGTTATTTATCAGTTGTCCACAGATTCCCATGTCATCATTCTTGAAAACTTGAACATTCATCTTAGGGACATTGACATATTCAACTGCACAGACTGCCCCAGAGCAAGAACAGCCACCTACAAGCAAGAACACCGACATATAGCACTGCGTGAGAACCCTTCTTTGTTTTCCAGCTCAAAGCTTGCTTCCTGAGGTATTTCTTGTGACAAGACTCCAACTGATTTATTGCAAGTGATGGGAGCTACCCTGTGACAATCGACATCACTTTGTGGACATTTGAAAGCACCTTCCTCCAGAGCTGTTTGCCTCTGGAAGAGAGTGCTCAGGAGTGTTTACTGGTGGAACATCTGGCCTGTAACTTAATAGCTCCAGCTTGGTATGGGAAAATTGGGGAATGATACCATCGTGTCCTGTGGAAAACAGGATGCAGTGGGCATCCCTGCTCCCTCTTATCTGCTGGCAAGGCCCAGAAGATGGGAACAAAGGAGTTTCTGCTGAGATCCCAGAGCCAGAAGCTGCCACTACAAGGAGAGCTGACTCAACCACTTTGGATATGAGCTGTCACTCTGAAGAGAACTGACTTTGGACTTATAAGTAAGTTTATACTACCATTGAAAAGTCATCATCGTCAATGGAGCAATGACACCCGATGACCCATTACTACTGAAGATGAATGGCTGAACTCTGAACCACTCTGGATCCATGGTGGTGACTGTCTCCCTCTTGTTTCCTACAAAGACTCCTTGCTTCTTCTTTCCTATCTTTTCTATCACCCTCCTTCTTTCTCTTCCCCATTACCCTAATTCATAATAGTATCCATCCTCCCCTTCCCCATCTCACTGATTAAGATTTGTAACAAACTGGTCGGACAAACATTTGAACCACTGCTTCTTAATCTCACACTGGGTATATCTGGCAATATCAAAGGATCTCCTCTCCCTCCTATAAACTGGAGCAAGCCAGGTCTCACATAAAACACATATAGGCAGGCAAGTCCTTCATCTAAATGTAATGCTAACCACAGCACTGCAAAGTTGTGACATTTTACTTATTTTCTATAATGGTGAGTGTTACTTACCAGTTCAATTTCAACTCTGAATTTGGCTTTAGGTTTTATTGGAGAAGAAATACTTGTGTTTGCATCTTTAAGTAGGGATTTTTTAGGCCATTCCTGGAATAAAGTGAATCACAAAGAATTGCAGTTTAACAGAGATTACTACTTCTAGGTAGAGATGTAAATTTCTGCTTAATGTTGTCAGTACCATCAAACCTCACAGACTCAGTTGGCTGCAGGGAAATAATCCTACTCCTGGATTATTATCTGAATTCTCAGCCTTTGGGTTTTCTTCCTCAAAAAGGTATTGATTCATTTGTCTTCCTGAATATCAGCACACCGTTCTGAATGTTCACCTTCTGCACAGTTTTCAAAATTCCTGTTCCCCCTCCCCCCCCAAGATTTCCCCTTTAAAGAAATACACTGTGAGAGAAGTAACTGGGCTTCTTGGTTTGCTCTCAGTTTTCCCACTCTAGCTATGATTCAGCCCTGGTATTGTGAAATATTTGTGGATCTCTATTTCCTGCAACTTCACTGTTTGTTTTCATGGTGAGACATTTTTTGCTCTCCATAGCATACATAGCTAATTGAAAAGCAGAGCCATAATTTTCACCTTGTGTTCTACCCACCATGCAGCATTTCAGTTATGCTATAGACCACAATTTCTGTCACAAAATTGTTTTCTAATGTTTCAGAGGAGCAACACTTCTTGAAATGAAAAATATAAAAAAGATGTTCACCAACAAAGAAACAGTGCTTCTGGGAATTAAGCTTCCAAAATCAACTATGGGTGGTAGTGAGAAAAAGATTGTTGCTCCATTCTGACTAAAAGTTAAAGCCTTAATTTGGGGCATCAATTTCATTTGTTTGTTAAATGTAATTATAATGTTTTTTATAAATGTAATTATAATTTGTTTGTTAAATGTAATTAATTAAAGTGAAGTTGACCTTCTACTTTTAGTATGCAGCAGAAGAGCTGAGAGGCGCATATCAGGGCTCGAATCTTTGTGACCTCTAACTTAAGGGACATTTAATCTATCCTGAAATTCAAGCACCTAAAAGCTTCTCTATTCATCAAAACCCAGAATTAATAAACACAGTTTTTAATATACTCCAGTGCAAACTTTACACAGTTTCATCTCAGGTATTGCCAGCTGGAATTTAAGTTTTCTGTATTTTCTGCCCCTTAAAGCCATCTGTACAGCCATACTCAAGCACATTAGCCTAGTGCCCATGGCTTTATCTATTACAGTGCCATCAGTAGGATCACCTTTGCCAGTTAACTACTTGTAAGAGCTGTACTGCAATTACTTTCTTTTGTCCAGACCTTCTGAGATAGAACAGACTCAGTTGGTGCAGTTCTGATGATACAGAAAGATAACCAGCTTTTCCGGAAGGGGGAGTGTGAATGATTGTCAATCAAACTTGTGCTCATGTAGATGAGACCCACAGAGTAAAAACAGATTTGCAGACCATATGGGAAAAATTCCAGGTTGTTGGCCAGGTAACCCAATATAAATAATTGGCTGATTTCTAGGGAATTTGGGACACGCTGACAGGCTGATTGCCTGTGATGCTATTTTCAAACTCCTTTATCAAAACAAAAAGCACGGCTGCATACTCTTTGCTGTTCAGAGCCCAGTGTTTAGCCAATGTATCAAAATGCACACAACGATGTGCCAACACGGTGGTCAGCACTGCAAGCACTGCCCCCCACGCCCTCCTTTCAGTCGGCACAGCGTTAATAGCGCGCTGTTTGCCTGTTGCTGAGAGATGGGCGTGAGAGAGGGGCTGAACCGCGTTGCCTGCCGTGCTGGGATGATTGCAGCCCACGTGTGCGGGGTGGACGTGCCCGGATTACGTTTTTATTCTAAAGACTATGAGGTTATAGGACAAAAAAAAAAGGCAAAAGACGAATTATAAAAAAAGCTTCACTTTGTGTGTCCCCTGGGAGCACAAGATACTTTTCACACACAGACTCAGCTATAGCAGTGCCATCCATCTGTATAGGAACCAGAATGAAAGTAAGAACAGAAGTGGATGTGCTGACGGCTGAAGTCAGTCTCACAACACAGCTAGCTACAGCCAGCTTAGCTCAAGCTGTTGTTAACATCTACATGTCTCTGCCAGCCAAGCTCTTGCCCCGTTACCATGAAGAAGACTGTAGAATTCATGCATGAAACATCACTTCAGTACTAGTTCAAATGTATGTGGAAATGGCTAAGGGACACAGCAGTTCAAAGGAAGCTGTTGCGTTACGTGGTGCACCCTGTAAAGAAGGCTTAAGATTCACTGTCTGTATTCCTTCAGCACTTTCAACTTCTGACTTCATGCAGTAAAAGAGTGAAGAAGGTTGCTTGTCCTTTATGCTATCCTAACAAGCTGATTTTCAATATGATCATAATGTACTGCTCTTGCTTTTCCTCCTTTCAATCCTGCTGTCCTCTTCCCTCTTCCTTCCCTCTTCCTCTGCAAGTCCCAAATAGCAGAGGTTTATGTCAATTCCATGAAATTAACAGTAAGAGATGATGGCTGTAATGGCTAGAAGTCTAGTGGAAGTTGTCACTGTCCATGATAAAGGGGATTGGAACTAGATGATCTTCAAGACCCCTCCTTACCCAAGCCATTCCATAATTTTATGATTCTAAATCACATCTTGGGATGTTTTAGTTGGAGGCTTTCAAGACTCCGTTAGGCAAGACTAAGGTGATGTGATGTGGGACTGATGATATTTCAGCTCTTCAGTTTCTGTGATTCTCTGAAGAGCTTCTACAGAGCTGGAGAGTGTTTCAGTATAACATCCACCTGATTCAGTTTCATTCTATTTCCCATTCATCAGCCTGAGAGAACATCTGAGTGATTTGCTTGGTTTTTTGCTCAAGCTGTCATAAGGTCTTCAGGCTATGTTTCCCAAGTAGGGAAAAGTAGATTTTGCTAATGAGAAATGTTACTGAGTATGTAGAAAGTTCTTTTCAGTGTTTGAATATGAAGAGTCACAAATACTCTTCTCCAAAGAGCAGTTTATTTCTAAATACAAGACTGTGAATGAAATACATCCATGAAAACATGGTCTCAGAAACATTAGGGACACCAGTAACAATAGGCTTTATGTCTCACATCCAAGGCCTAGTTCTGCTCTACTGGTCGGAAAGTATGTAAATATGAGCAAGGTGTCTTGCAAAATGTGCATTTGCACACTGTTTCCCTGCCCAGGAAGATGTTCAGGACTTTAACAGCCTAAGGATGTTTGCTAGCACTATAATATAAGGTCCCACAGGAGGTTCCAGAGAGCCTAGCCACGCAAAAGTCAACTATTACCGCCAGATTTTCACAGAGTCTCCTGAAGGTGACAAGGATTTGATCTTGTTTGTCATGTGTTTACCATGAAGGTTCAGTGTCATCTCAGTAGCCAATTATTTGTGTTGGTGGAATCCCAATAGTAAATGCAATGGAGTGAGTTGTGAAACTGCCTGATCTAGGTTGCCTTGTGCTCAGTGCAAGATTAATGCTGCCCTTGTCTTTCTCTGCACAACTCATGGTTTTGTTATGCTTCGTTGTGTCTCCTTTCAGATGAGGTCTTTGGTCACACATGGAGTGAAGTGAAAAAATTAAATACGTGACACATCTCTATGTAAGGATCCCAGCAGGCTGAGATTTGTATCTCATAACTCACACAGGTGCTCAATACAGAAAAGCTAATGAAAGTCTGTTTCTCTTGCATATACTTGTCCAAATCTGTTTCCTGTAAACCTGTGTCGATCCACAGCTGCATTTTATTCTGCAGTAGTGTTGAATTTCTTGAATATGTATTAAGGATAGTTTGCTGAACTCTCACTGAGACATCTTAGTTTTTGCGCTTAACTGTAGAGTAATGTCACCAACACAAGAAAGTAATAATAGAAGTATATATTGTGTGAAATGACAAACAGAAATGATGCTAAGGAATGCTGAATTTAAGAGCTGGGTGGCTTTTTGACTGAGCATTTGCTCCCCTGCTATCCAGTCCAACAATGCATTGTCTCTGAAACACAAGTTTTGTTCACTATTAGTAACAGATTGCTCTTATCTTTCACTTTCTCCAGCCAGTTTACTTGAACTACAGCTTGCAATAACCTCATCCTACAGTGCTGGAATGAATTCTGAATTCTGCTTTCTCTGACCACAGATACATTGACTACTGACCACAGTTACTTGGGATGAGCTCAAGCTCAACTGGAATTTTTGCATTCAGTTTAATGTGCTGGCAGCCAAGGTTCATTTTCTGTGATAAGATGCTTTGGAATAACATTTGTCTCACATTTATATTCCTTGCTACCTTGAAAATGATCCTCGGGTGTTTTAGAGATATACATGTAAATGTGAAGATAGATGGCCAGATATGAGACTGAAGGAGCAGGAGGAGGAAATGGCAGTAGCCTGGGTACATCGAGGGTGGACTGTACACAGAATCAGATTGGGATGGTACCACCTGTGGAAAACTTTATAGAAGAATGAGTGTTACTGCCATCCTTCCCAGGAGCTGCAGTTGCTTCTGACTAAATTGGGTAAAAATAAATGATGTCCCCAGCTGGAGTGTCTCAGCCACTGTCACCCTTAGGAAAAGCACAATTGGAACAATGCCTCATTTACCATTGCACTGGGAACAAGAACAGGCAACAAATACATGACTTTAGAAAGTCAACATCAGTGAATTTCAGTGAGGTCCCAGAGTGCTGTGATCCGTGTCCCAAGAGCAGCTGGGCACTGCTGAGCTTCTTCAAAGACTGGGTGATGTAGATACTTCTTTCCCTTCCAGATGAGCCCCTCAGGCTACAGGATATCATCTGGCTCTCAAAACAGCTACAACAACATTTTAATTAAATCTGCAGAGACACCCACAAAGTTGTCCAAATTAATCTGAAACTAACTTCCAATAATGGTAAGACACGTACTTGCAAGATATATTCTCTGAAAGGTCAGAACCTTGTTTTGAGCAACTGGAAAAGAGTTGAGGTGAAGGTGACTGCAACCCACGTTAACTTAGTTGTTAATTGTTGATAGAAACAGCATGTGCTCCTTTCAAATGACTGGGGAGTGTTTTTGCACTTCCTAATGTCCCACTGGTCCAGCTCCCCCTTTTTCATCCCCTACCCAATATTTCTTAGGTCCTTTTGAGTGTACTAGCATTTCTTTTTTTCTTCTGGTCTGGTTTAGGTCACTGATGTGCATCTATTTCATACTTGTTCTCTTGCCCTACAGCAATACGAGGCCATGCCATTCTGTGTCACTGAGTCCTGTCATTTTAGTCTCATGCAATCATCTTGCTGAGAACTTGACTTTTTAGGTGTGGTAGAGTGGTTACAGTGTGAGACCTTATGTGGGTACCTGTCACACGGTTAGAGGAAAAGTTGAATAGGACATCTGACAGGCAGATCAAGTTTTGCAGAATTAATGAAGGGTAATGGCTTCCCCTGAAGGGTTGAGAAAGGCTGATGGCATTTGTATAGATGCCTTCACAAAGACAACTAGATGACCGGGAAAACTGAAATCCTAGAATAATCATGAAGCTAGTTCTCAATCAGATAAAAAGCCCTTAGATCCCTTCAGCATGTCACCCCAGATCCCAGCATGTCACCCTTCTTTAGTTCCTTCACGTCCTTTTTCATCTTAACCACAAGAGTTTAACTTCATATTTTCCAGGGCCTGTAGGTTAAATTTCAGTTTGCCTGCTATTGTCAAACATTTTCACTTGCTGCTTTCAATTTAAGTATTTTCATCCTCTCTTTCTTTACTTTCCTTTTTACATTTGCATTTTCTTTTTGCAGTTTTACATTAGTTTTCTTTTCGTGACTTCATGTTTTTCCAACTACAAAAAGCTTGCATATTGGAGATAGCATTAAATGATATATTCAACCAGTTTCTTAGCAGAGATTTAGGATGGTGCTGTGGCTGGGCTGAAGTATGAATAAATACAGAGAAGTGAAGGAGATGCCCCACCCTAAACAAAGCAAGGGGAGAAATCAGCTACCAGGCTGCCTGCTCCTCCTCCTCCCCTACACCCCTTCGTTTTTTTTTCTCACAAAGCTCTGCTTTGTTTGGTTTGTGGTTCAATATCTTCACCAGAGTGAGTTCCCAAGCGTTGTTTACCAATTCAAACAACAGAAACTCAAGAAGAGCTGATGCTTTTCCTCATGAAGGCACACTGCTGCCAGTCATCCTGCTGTTGCAGATCCCAGTTCCCAGAAAGCTCTTAACAGAGGAATACAGAAACACTTTCTCCTAAAGTCTATGTGCAATCATTTCAATGTCTTGCCTCTGTGAGAATGGGTATCACACGATGCTAACATTTATTTTCACATGCTAACTTAACATTGCCATTAAAGTGAATCTTACATTTCATTACTCATTAACAGCAACTCAAGAAACACACCTTAAAACTGCCTTAATTTCTCTAATCAGATAAATCAATTTTTCTGAATAACGCTTCCAGTTGTGAACGTGTCTGCAGTGGAAGATCAAACAAGCTCCGGAAGTCCAAATCTTTGCTTTCTATAACAGTATAATACCCACAGAGGATCAGTGCTGGAACATTTCATGTGCAAAGATCTCCTAGACAAGAAGGCACCCTAGGTGGTTTGTGATGTGAAACACCATGGTAATTTCTTACATTAAAACTGTGTCAAGCTTGTTGCATTGCGCTGTTCAGAAGTCCAAGACTCAGTCAAGTTCTCCTGCAGACCAGGGTCTCAGTCTGCTGCTCTTGATGCTAGAGATGGCTATGAGGAGGAAAATGCCAGTGCTCATGGGAAGGAAAAAAATTACCCTTGCACACGTATCCTTTACTTTGTGAGAAGTAGCCCCGCTACAATCCTTCTTGTGCTCTCTATTCTCTTTCAGCACTGACACTTTACCTCTTGTTGCTCAGGTGTTATTTTTGGCCCGCTGACAAGTGGCCTGCCTATCCACCATGTCAGAGGCATGCAGCTGGCTGAGCTGGAAGAGCCATTTCCTCAGCTGCCACAAGCATTGACAGTTTCTCCACTCCAGACCTCCTGGTATCTGTCTCAGCCAGTTCCATTTTTGCCCACATTGCTCCATATTACGTTCACTTTCCCAGTAATGCTCCCCCAGCAACTTTTTTATTTTTCTTGTCCTCTTTGGAGCAGGCTGATGTTTTGCAGAAGTGGAAAGGCAAGTTCAGTGTTGCTTTTTTTTTTTTTCTTTTTTTTTTCTTTTTCTTTTTTTCTGAAGATGGAAGGGAACATCCTCTGATGTATGTTGCAATTGTTGATAGAAACAGATACGATGTGATTCATTAACCATACCTGGATTCCAAGAAACTCCTAATACAAATCTGGGCTAAGGCAGGCAAGTCCCAAAGCCTTGAAGGCATAAAATGAAAAAAAATCACAAACACTGTTATGAAGAGCGTGGGGGAGGAGAGCAGGGCCAAATGGCAGTAAGGAAGAAGTGCATTCCTCTAACATGCTCCTTATTCAAGGCAGGCAAACACTAATGCAGCTTTATTAATCTATTCTAAATTTGGCTAAGCTGATGCAGTGAAACTGCTGGGAACCTGCAAAAGGAGGAAGTATGGAGCAGCTTTGACATGCATATTCTCTTCCTCTCCTGCTAGTCCTTTGTATTGCTGCTGTGTATTCTGGCACTGGGATACACACCTTGCTCCAGCTAACACTCCCTTGCTCAGTCAGTGAACCATGTTTGGGAGGCAATGTGTAGGTGTGTGTTGAAACCTTATGGGGAGGGGCAAGTTGCATGTTAATAAGCAACAGCTTATCTACACACACACAGACTGAAACAATAATCTGCCTTACTTATTTCAGTGTAAGGCCGGGCACTAGCTGGAAAAAAATAGTGCATATTACTGCTGACTGCTTGGTATTGGTTCCTGGGTACATGCTGACTCACCTAGGTTCACTTCCAGTCTAGCAGAAGAAAGGGACCATCTGGAGATGGGAAAGCTGCAACAGACTTGTCAAAATAGTTCCTTGTAATTACTTTTATATTGTTGCTAAGGTGGCAGAGCTTCTCATGTGGTTTGGGTTAGAGAAAAGAATAAAGAAATACCAAGCAAAACCCTGAATTTTATTTGATATCAAAAAGAGAAAATACATATGAATTAATTAGCTGGTATTCTGAAATTCTTATGGAACTTGGTAGAGAGAACAATCTACTCTTAAAAACATTTGTCCTAAACAAATTATTCTCTTCAAAGATTTTCTCCCCCCTATTTGTCCGATGGAATTACAAAATAATCACTCTCTAGCTGCTACTCCTTTTACAGTATCAGAGATGAAATGGGTTGTGGTTTTATTGGTTGTTATTCAACAATATCTAGAAGGTTTAATCAGATTCAGAATTCAGTTTTGTAAATGCCTTAAGGTCTCTATGTGTCCTGAATTATTTGCAACGTTTTAAGTGGAAGAAGCACAAGGGAAGAATTGGAAACAAAGAAAAACAAATGGATGTTTAACAGAAAGAAAGCTGATAGAGAGACACAAGAGGATAGACTCCAGGTTTCAGTTTTAATTCTAAGAAGTTATGTGACAGGTTTAAAAGACGGTAAAAAAAACCACTTACGTACAACTAAGATATTTAAGTTCAGCCTTATTTCAAAATTGTGACACTACAGAGCCTCAGTCAGCTGCCTTTGAGGAACCAAAGAAACTCCACAACTGTTTGAGTTTGTGACAGTAAAGCTCCTGAAATACAAAGAGTTCTGTTCCTGGAGGCCTGATGAAGGTGGGAAAAAGTAGTAGATTCAAAGAAAGTTTTAGATGAAAAGGGGCTTCTGGAGGTCTTGTCTGCTTCCTACTGCCAGCACAGCTAGCTCCAGAGTCAGATTAGGTTGCTCCACAGCCTGGTCCAGGCAACTTGTGAGCATCCCCAAGCATGAAGATCTCCCAGTCAACCTCGCAAGGTTCCTGTTCCAATGCTCAACCAGCCTTGTGAAGAGAAGCATATGCATTCTTTATGGCCTTTCATGCAAATGCTGTGACTATTTCACTGTGCCCATCTGAAAGTATTCTGACTCTGTTCTCCAACGACTACCTGAAGTCCTCAGCTGTATCCTCTTTTGGCCCCCTTTTCACCAAGCTTACTCCCTCAGCCTCTCCTTGGACATCACATGCTTAGAATCATAGAATCGCAAGGTTGGAAAGGACCTACAAGATCATCTAGTCCAACCATCTTATCACCCTTACCACCCTCTAAGCTACTAAAACATATCTCATAGCGCATCCAGATGCCTGTGAATCCACCAGCTCCCCTGGGCAGGTCATTCCAGCACCTGACCGCTCTTGGAGAGAAAAAGTTTTCCTTTTATCTAATATAAATCTCCTCTAGTGCAATTTGTGCCCATTTTCTCAGGTCCTGTTTGTTGCCTGGGAGAAGAGGCCAAACCCCTCCTGATCACAACTTCCCTTCAGGAAGAGTTGTAGAGTGCTTCTCTTGATTTTGTTTTTATTGCTCTTCTATGGAGGACACTGGTGTCCACTGTTCGAGATATGGTTTTTGTGTGCCAGGTAACAGAGAATAATCACTTAATTTCACCTGTGGGTCATTGTCTTGCTAATGCAGGCCGATATATGATGTATTCTTAGTTCATGTTCATCTTGCAAAGCTCCTACCAATGAGTCCCTATATGTCCCTAGAACACGTTTCAATAACAGAATTCTTCTAAATCATGTCCTGGTAAAAATCTTAAGGTACAATAATTACATGCTTCTGCAAAAGCTATATTAATGGAGATCTTTCTCACTTTAGATCACTTTAGCATTCAAAAATCTTGGCTTTTTCTCTTCTTTCTACTTACATGAACCTGCACATCTCCTCAATGATTTCAGCATAAATGGCCAGGATTTAGTGTAACAATGACAATAAATATAAACTGATTATGAATGATCTCAGTCCAATCCATTGCTAAACATTGATTTTATCTGGCTCAGTAAGAAATAATGGATTGTATTAACTGGTGAAAATACCACACATAATTCCACAGATTTGTTTAAAGGCTCTACATTTGTTTTGCTTTGCTTTTAAATGTGAGTTTGGTTTAAACAGTAACTTGGTTTAAAAAGAGCAGCAATGCATTCTGTTTGGCAAATTATTGCCATTTTGGGGTGCAAACCTGCCCAGAGAATAATCAGCTCCTTCCAGACTGTTTAATGGAAGGAATAACGACTTCAGTATTACAACACTGTTTTCCTCTGAAGTTGAACATGCATTTTCTTGCTTGGTTTACAGAAAAACTGCAAAGCTGCTTTCCTTAGGAGGAGTGGAACTGCCTGTCATTCATGCAGGAGGGCAGAGAGAGTGGTGAAGAGGAAAGACCTCTGTGTCATGCTATATAAGGAAGTCAGTCCTGTGGAAGATCATAATTCCGAAGTGCTGAAAGAAAACACTGGCTCTGGGGAGCACTCAAAGCCAGAGAATATCCAGACAGGGAGAAATAAAGTCTCAGCCCAGCCACAACTGGGCACATCAAGAGGAAGAAGTCTGTATTTCTTTATCTTCTAACCCACAGAAGGTATGTTGCCACTGAAGTGATCATTTCCAAACAAAAGGAAGGGAAACCTGTTTCCTCTTCACTCTTCAGTCTTGTGTTTAGTAGAATCCTGTTAGAGTCTCAGTACCTGGAGTGAAGGAAGCCCCAGTTGGTCTGCGCTGATTAGGTGTACAGTCTTGAGATCATGTATCTACTCCTGTTCCCCACCAAGACCTCCTATTTGCACATAGCATCAAGAAACCTTTGTAGCTGGACTGTTTAGAATAGCTACTGTGTGTTTGTGTGTAATGCACTTACGCAGATATTTCATTCCTAGCTTTGCATATGAGATTATATAATTGTACATGTTTTCATTACCCACCTGTGTCCCCAAATGTTTCGAATAATGAAGAGATGTGTAGGCTTATGAGATTCACCTCTTTGACTGTATTGATTATTTCTTTCTGGAGTTTTTTTGAGATGTCTGCTTTCCAGGAAATTCCCTCTCCCCTCTAATATTTCTTTTACAACTTCAAACTTCTTTTATTTTCCCATTATGACGTCAGAGCATTTTATGTAACTTTCAACCTTTTTCATACTTAAATATTGATTTTTTTTTTTTAATTATTGTATGTGAGCAAAACTCTTCAAGGAATCTCTACTTTTATCCCAGTATACAGTAAAGTAAAGAAAGAATTTGATTTATTCCTTGTAATAAATATTACTTTACATGATGCACATGTGAGTAATGAACACTGTTCATCCACTATGATTATATGCAATATTATTCTACTGTTCTCTATGCCCTTATATTTACTAGATCTTTACAATTTCAACAGCTTTGTAACACTCTACATACCTAGGAACTGAATATTCTTCATCTGACATGTGTAGTCTCATTTTCTCCAAGTCCAAGATAACAATTTTGTATTTTCCTTAGAAAAAAAATTATAAGAAGTATGTTGCCATAGATGCCTGTTCCATCTGCGGGTCCTCCTCTTCCTTATCTTTCTCAACATCCATTTGGTCACACTGGCAGGGAATACGATGATCTTCATTGCTGTTTTTATGGAGCATTCTCGTCTCCCCATGCTTTCCTTCCTCTGTCAGCTCTCTGTCATTGACATAGGTCAGTTTTTGAGTTTGGAAATCGGATTATATAACAGTGATACCAAAATTTGACACGGGCATAAAGATAAAAGCAGCCAAAATGTTAACCCCAATTTTGAGATCCTCATGTCTAGCCGCCAACATCTGTTTGAAATCTTATTTCGGTACAAATTTTGAGGCAGCCTCATGATGGAGAAAGGAGGAATCAGTCAGTGAGGACCTGAAAATCCCATTAATTGGGATCAGATGTGGAGCAGAAGCTCCAGCCTCTGCCTGTTTGTCTTTGTACATCCCTGGCATGAATACAGAGAGATGCAATATTGGTGTGAAAGAGAACAAATCTATCTGCCTGGGGATGGAAGCATCAGAAGGAGCAGTAGAAGAATGTCTGTAAGGCACCTAGGAGTTGATGGCACCTAGATTACGAGGTCATCTTAACATATCTCCACATAGTTTCTTACAGCATTCAGATCAGGATGGAGAGGCAAATGATGATTTTCAAAGGCAGGACAGAATTAAAAGACTGATCAGTGTCAACTGCTAGGTACTTAAGACGTTCAAAAAATGCATATAGTCATCAACATAAGAACTCCAAAGAAGTGATGAAGATTCAACAGTTGATATTCCTCATCATTAGTTTCAAAGCAAAGAATCCTGGGCAGATAATTGGGCAAAAATACGTTGGTGGTTATGAGAACACGAGTGGGAAAGTCTGCAAATTTATGTCTTACACAAGAATCACCTCCCTCCCCTTAAGATCTCACAATGAGCTTTACTACACTGGCTCTACACACTTGCAACATGATTTCATATGTGGAGTTGATTACCAGGCATCAGGTCAAATTCAACTATCTCCCTCTGTTTTTCTCCCTGTAGATGCCATGTGAAGGCTGCATGGAGAAGGACAATGAGAGCACTGATGCAACCATGGAGTTCCTCCTTCTTGGCTTCTCTGAGCATTTCTGTCTGCGGGTCCTCCTCTTCCTTATCTTTCTCATCATCCATTTGGTCACACTGGCAGGGAATATGATGATCTTCATTGCTGTTTTTATGGAGCATTCTCGTCCTCCCATGCTTTTCTTCCTCTGTCAGCTCTCCATCATTGAGCTTTGCTACACCTTAGTCATTGTCCCTAAGGCACTCCTCGGCCTGATGGTTATGAATGGCATCACCATTTCCTTCATAGGCTGTGCTGCCCAGATGTACCTTTTTGTGGGACTCGGCGGAGCTGAGTGCTTTCTCCTGGCAGCCATGTCGTATGACCGCTACGTTGCCATCTGCCAGCCCCTCCACTATGCAGTGGTGATGAGCGAGGGGCTCTGTCTTAGGCTGTGCATAGCATGCTGTCTGGGAGGCTTTGCTGTTGCCCTGGGGTTGACAGTGTCTGTTTTCCACTTACCTTTCTGTCAGTCACATCACATCAACCACTTCTTCTGTGACATCCCTGCAGTGCTTCACCTGGCCTGCACACACAGCTACACCCCTGAGCTTCCCCTGCTGGCGGCCTGTGTGCTCCTCCTGCTACTTCCCCTCATCTTGATCCTGACCTCTTATGTGTGTATTGCTGCTGTTTTGCTACGTATCACTTCCTCCCTCAGGAGGGGCAAGGCCTTTTCCACTTGCTTTTCACATTTGATCATCACCTTGCTACACTATGGATGTGCCTCCTTCATGTACATTCGTCCTAAGTCCAGTTACTCACCAGCTCGAGACAAGATGGTTTCTCTAGTCTACACCAATATTACTCCATTACTATACCCCCTTATTTATAGCTTGAGGAACAAGGAAATCAGAGGAGTCCTGAGGAAAATGTTGAGGAAGCAGAGAATAGCTCAGCAGAACTGGAGTACTATCAGGGCTGTTACAGGTGTGAACTAAATTTTAGGAGAACAAATGTTTTTGTTGGAAATGCAGCCCTGTAGCTTGGCTAGGACAAGATTCTCTATAGACTTCACTACAGTAAATATCCAGGCAGAATACAACATGCACTAATGTATTTTTGACAAAATGACATCTCAGCCTACAAAGAAAAAAGGAAGTAGGAAAAGGAACAACAACAACAAAAAAGCCTCTAACATAACACTACTTAAAGGGAAACGTTGTATCAATTTGTGAGTAAGAAGAACTCTGATCAGTTTATGATGTTGCTTCTCTGATCATATATATAACCATACTTACATTTACAGTCATCTCAGCATGCTCAAAAGATCAACACAAAATTATTTAATGCTGCTGACTTGTTTTCGTTATTTTTCTATCAAGAAGCAAGTAGATACTGGAAACTGAAAGTCAATGAATATTTTTAGTCTGGTAAGTTTTCCAGCACAAAAAAACCCAAAGGGCACTATTAGAAGGTTACAAAAGGGAATACAGTGTTTTGAAAGAAATGAAAATTAAGCTATGATTTTCTCCAAATTTAGCATAAGGTAACTTCTAACATTCCATCACAAGTGAAAAGATCATCAGTGTAAACTCATCTTACTTTGAATTATTCTAGGTAATGAAAGTGCCACTGGTTTGACAGGAGTGACTTTCCTATGAGTGTTTTACAGGAGAAACATTTCCTTTTATAGGGAGATGCTTTAGATTTTGACTGTTCCTATGGCAACACAAAGACTCAGATACAGGTCTTATCATGTAGCTTTTATCAGGAAAGACTGCATCATGTAAATAAGAACGCCTGAGGAGTGTTAAAATCCATCAGCATAAATCTTACATAAATCTAATAACACTGCCGCTGCAACTACTGTTGTTCCTATGCCAAAACCAGTGAGAATTCTAGCATATGCTGCAGTGCAGCAGACATAAGAATCTGAAATGTGCACAGCAGTGTTATTTTGTGTGTTTAGAATCAGAGAACCATCAAGGTTGAAATAGACCTCCCAGATCTCCTGGTAGAACCATCCACCTACCACCAATATTTTCCAATAAACCATATCCCTTATTATAACATCTAAACATTACTTGAACACCTCCAGGGACAATGACTTCACCACCTCCCTAGGCAGCCCGTTCCAGCACCTGACCACTCTTTCAGAGAAGAAACTTTTCCTAATATCCAATCTACATGTAAGCAGAACAGGACAACTTAGACAAATATGAAAATATTAGTTTTGTTCAGGAACAGTGGTGAAAAAGCAACTTCAGTATTTTATTTGATACTTTACTGCCCCATGGCTCTTCAAAGCACCAAATGGACCTTGTGACTCAGATCTTACATATGGAATTATTGAGAGAAAAAAAAAAAAGGACTTGTTTTTATTTCTCTGTCTAATTCAAAGGTAATTCAGCACTCACCTGCCCCAGCAGTGGGCTGGGCTAGAGATCTCCAGAGGTCCCTTCTGAAGTTAGTAAAAGTAGAGATTTCTACCCTGCCTTTTAGGAGGTAATGACATGCTTATATACATGGCAAGAAAAAAAAAGGAGCAGAAAGACAATGTGGTTTAAATAGAACTTTGGTAGAGGCCTTTGCATCTTTATGGCTGTTGTAAGGTTGGGATAACAAGAGATGTAAGTATTGTCTGCTTCTAATTGTTAGAGATTAGCAGGACTCTGCCCTGGAGATGTTCCTCATGGATAGTTATCAGTCAAGGGCACTTCAGCAGATCTGTCCTTACTGTATAGATAGGGATGATGCTCTTGAGAGGGGTGCCATGGCTGAAACAGCAGCCATATTAGACTCCTACCTCTGTAGTTCTGAGACACGTGTGAGAACCAAAACCAACAGTGGAAAACTTCTGAGAGGACACAATCTTCAACCAGTGTCTCTGTGATGAGTAAAACAAGGAGATAATTCAGAGCCCGAGTCTATCTCCCATCCTGTCCCTATCAGTATGCCCACATCAGGGTTTACATGGCCATAAAAAACAATATTCATCTCTGCAATTACTTCTTTTGTCAACGCTGCCCTGAGCAAGGTGCTAGATGAGAACGCAGATCTCATCAGTTGTTTGGCACCAGAGCTCAGCCTGTGGGCACTCAGCCTGTACAGCCTGAAAAATCTCATTAGTGAGATTTTGTGCTCAAGAATGAAAAGGATTTGGATGATGATGGCAGAGATGTCAAGTAATGTTCAAGGTACTCAAGGTCCAGTATTTTCAATGGTACAGACCAAAGAGGTACCTTTACTCAAGAAAATACTTTGGAGATGTATCCTATATGCTACCTATCATTACCAGTGATGATGGTAGGTTACCAGAAAAATCTTTTTCAGTGTAGTGAAACCAGTGAAAAACTGTCATGCTTCACTGGCAACCCAGGTAAGAGATTTCTTAGAAGTGGTTCCTATACACACTAAACAATCAATCTCCAAAAGAATTAAATGGACTTCAATGTAAAAACATTTCCTTACTTCACTAGCAGTCTAAATACAGGAAGTATGCTAAGGATGTGTGTTTCTGTTACGGGCTAGGGAAGTCAACATTCTGCTGGAAATCCAATTTGAAGAACAGGAGAGTTTCAGCATGATCACTTACCCTTAGCAAAAGCATGTTGGCACAGCCTATACATCTTAGTTTACATGGAAAGTGAGTCTACCAGTCTCCCTTTGCTTAGATTCTTTAAGAGCTTAGCAAATGTGCCAATAATCCTACGGTTGCTTAAACAGCTTCATTTGCCCTTTGATCTGAAGCAGGAGGAAAGCGTCAAGGTGAAATTAAAATAGCTATTTGCAACAATGGAGTTGCAGTCAATGAAAATACATGCATAGATGGTATTAAATGCTCAGTGTAGACTCTAATATCATGAGGATGAAAATCCATTCAAAAAAAAAAAAAAAAGATGGTTTTTCTCTATTGAGAAAGTACCTGTGTTTTCCTTATGTTATTCAACATACCAAGAGCAATGGATAAACAAGCTTTACTATGATAAAACGTAGAATGTTATATGAGCTTCACTTGCACATGTGTATAGATAGAAGACATATAGAATAAGGGAGATGATCCCTCCATACGACTGTTTTATGCTGTTGTACAAAATTATTTATCCAACATATAAAATCTGATAAGATACCAAAACCAAAGTCTGCAGTCCTATAAATAGGCTATTAGAGAACAAATATCCATAAGCAATCTGAACTTCACGCCAGAAGTCTGAAGTAGTTTTAGATTCTAAAAACTTGTCATTTTCCAGCTGAATTGTTTATGGACCTTAAGACCCCTTTAATGAACTGAATTTGGAGGCAACGAGGAACCCAGGAGAGATGATCAGAGGAATGAGGTGAAGATCCACAGCAGCAAGTTTGTTTCAGTTTCACTTTGGTTGGCAACTATCTCTAGATCAGAAAATTGCCCACAGGTACCTTGATTACAGCACCATACCCCTAATTTAAAACTCTCGGCTTGAAACATCCTGCTGATCTCAGTTATCTTTCAGACAAGTTCAGGAAAAAGCAAGATCAAGAAGATCAGTACCCACCCAGACTGTACTCTTGGCTCTACCTGCATAAACTCAAAGATGTAAGACTGTCTGTTTTTACAAATTGGGGTGTAAAGCTGAGGGAGGACCAAGGAGCTCCAGCAGCATGTGGCCAATAAGCTTAGTCACTGTGGAAAATCAGGACTTCCAAATGCTGTTTGTATTTAATTGTGTTTTTGGCCTACAATTGCTTTCAGCATTCATTTCTGTTTTCATATTTTGATTTAATTAGGAGATTAAGCTTTAGAACTCAAACGGGATTCTGAACTGGGAAGAGAGTTGGCAGTGAATTGGAAAGATGTTATTGCAGTCAAAATACCCTCATTCCAGATGCAAGAGAGCAAGGTGTCTGTTTCAAATATTTTCTCTTGATCTCAAGATATAGACCACATTGGATGAGCACATGTTGTTAACACTGTCACTAAGGGAAACTATTTCACTTTTGCACGAGACAGTGGGAGCCTGCAGCACTGCAACATCAATATTATGCTACCGTAGCAAGAGAAAAGGACAAGTGTAATGACTTCAGATCCTTGAACTGCAATTTGTCAATAAAAAATAGTAAAATAACTACAAAGCTGAAACAGAAACAAAAGCATCAAAATTTCATGGCTGCCCTGAGAGGTTGCGGATGCCCGCCCCTGGAGGTGTTCAAGGCCAGGTTGGATGGGGCCCTGGGCAGCCTGGTCTAGTATTAAATGGGGAGGTTGGTGGCCCTGCCTGTGGGGGGGTTGGAGATTCATGAACCTTGAGGGCCCTTCCAACCCAGGCCATTCTGTGATTCTGTTAAAAAGTAGGAATTAAAAACTTGATTTGTACACGTGTTCGGTTGTTGGTGTACCAAAAATTTTTGAAAACTGCACTATCAAAGTGACAAGTGACATGAATGCTGATGGCGTATTTGGAATCCTAGTGACTTTTTCCAGTATTGGTGATGTATTTTTACACTTCTTATGTATAATTAATCTGAGAGTAGGAAAGAACAACAAGAAAATATGAATAAACAAAACTATAGAGGCAGGTACTTGTCATAAAAAAGCTGCTCTTACTGTAACTTGAGCTGTGATACCTATTACTGATAACGTTATAATCCTCTTTCTCTACAACCTACTTGAAGAAGCCATGAGCACCTCTACTAGAAATTAAAGTTTTCTGGGGCTGAGTTTTATGCTTATGGCACATATGCTGATTTTCTAGTAATGCTCAAAGAAAAACTGAATCCTGCTCCCCCTCAACCCATCCTCAAGAGGTCAGTAATAGAAGTAATAAAACATTGGAAATTTAACACTATGAAGTTAAATAAATATCTTCAAATATGCCCAGGAATCAGATGCTGTCAAAAATCAGTGTTAGAGTAGAACTGCAGTTCTTTTCATCTGTAAATATATGATATGCTAGAATATACATTAGAAATTAAAGAACTCTTGATACTTGAAATTGTACCCATTATAGTAGTTTTATGAGTGCGAATATAAATCAGATTAAATAATGTCTCTGTTTGGATTACTTTCCACTTCTACTACCCAAAATGTAGCAGCTTAAGCTGGGTGGGATGGGTTTCTCTCTCATCCTGCCACAACACCTTCGGGCAGAAGGGATTTCCAGGGCTCCACATCTATTCGACCACCAGAGGGAGCAGAACTGGGATGTGAAGGTAACAGAAATTTTTAAGGTGATTTCTGTTGAAAAAAAAAAAAAAGATCGTCTTCATTTCGAAGGGATACAGTAATTGTTCAGGCAAATCCTACAAATCCTATACATCTCCAAGGGTGTTCATCTCCAGACATGTAAGGAAGGGTAAGGGAGCATCCCCTGAGCAAAAAAAAATCAAAACCCAATCTACACAGTATTTTATCAAAACACAGATGTACACACTGCCTCTGTCAGCTTCATTCATTCCCCTGCCTTTGTCTTTCTTCTCAAGGGAGAAAGATGAGTAGCTCGACTACTTGTGCAGCCAAGTGCACTGGTCCTTAAGTTAGGCTCACTTTGTGGTTAAGAAAGGTTACTTGTGTTCCTTTGTAGGAATGTAAAATACCTGTTTAAAAATGTCTTGAGTTTCTGGGTGAAAGATAGTCCTAGTAGAAAACTAATTTAACAGTTCAAACTGCTAGGTGGTAGGAGTCTGTCTATCTTCTGTAGACTATCTGAAGTCAGCTATTCAAAGTGTTCTAACATAATTGCTGGTGGAGCAGAACCAGAAAATATCCTAGATTAAAAGAAAAGATAATACTAGAATATTAAACTGTGGTCATGCAGATGAAATAAGAGAGAGAAGGCACAGATTCTTTATAGGGAATGAAACATCAATCCAGCGTCCCCTGTGATGTACAGAGCTGTCACATATTTTTCTTAGAGCTGTGGAGTTAGTGGATAAAGGGGATGAATCAGAGGTCACAGAACAAGGATCTGGTTCTTTCTACCAAAGATATCTCCGGGGCAAGTTCCTCCCTTGTGCTGAAGTATGGCTTGTTGCAAAATGTGACTGGGGCACCAGGGAGTTCTATATATACCTCTTACTGACAGCTAGTTCAAAGTGCACAATTTCAAAAATACCAATACTAAAGGCTGACAGATGTAAGGATCCTTTGTTAGCTTGGGAAACAGTATAAATGGGGAAACTCAAGAGATTGTTTCTAGATTCAGTTTTGTTCATGATCTGGAAGGATTTGGTGAAACTCTTAGCTCTTTCCAAAATGTGAGGAGTAGCAAACACAATAAAAAAATTCATTAGAAACATACTAAAGAGTTCTGCCTACATTTCAAGAGAAGCACGTCCCTGTTCTGTCTTGGTAGTGCCTCTTTATTGTCCCAACAGCAAATCAAGACAAGACCTGGCACATACCATTCCCCCTCACTTCCCTCACCACAAGTCCATATTTCTGTAGGAGGAAAGCCCAGGTGTGTTGTGTGTTAGTATTTTCCAGGTAGATACCAAATCTCAGTGATACATGAAACAAGATTCAGGGAAACAGTAGGAAAAAATTATGCCCTGCCATTCAGAAATACCCAAGAGGTATAGAAACAGAGGCTGAGCTTCAATTTGAAAAGATGCTGGAAATCATTTTAAAAGATGAACTTCCCTTGCTGTAAAAATCCACGCCAGAAATGTGGTGCTCATTGAGAAGGCATAACTGTGAAAAGGTTGTGGAGATGTAAAGATAGAAGCTTTTCTGGAATTAAGTTTTTGTTTGCTTGCTTGTTTTTTTGTTTATTTGTTTTCACTAGTCATTCAGGGAATTAGCTTCCTCCAGCAGTTTGCAAAGATTCAACCTTGAGATGAATAAGTAAAAGCATCCTGTCAATGAAATACTTAGTGGAAAATTCACATGCAATGCTTCAGCTTTAATGGGTACAGCCTCTGGGTAGATTCCTTCTTTTTCCCTTTGGACCTGCAGTTTAGTGCAGAGGACACATGGCAAAGCTATGCAGCAGATCTTTTACAGATATCAACACGGTTTTCTACTTTTTGCATTTTTTTCTCTTGATCACAGATCTGCTACAGATCTTGCTGTGACATCAGACCATATTTTGTTTTATTATCTTCACACAAATTCTGAGAGGAAGAAAATGTAGGCAAACCAATCTACAAAGTAACAAAACTGTACATACAATTTCTGATGCCCATCAACTGGAATACTCTGTTTTTTTCCACACCCATTAGCCAACATTAACATGGGAAAAAGATGAAAGAAAATAATTTTAGGGTACCTTCTCTGCTTGTTTCTAGTAAATCTGTTGCCGCTTATTCCTAACAGCTTAGATCAGATGTTCTTGATTATCTGCCATCTAAAGAGAGACAGAGAATCCACATGTTCCTCACACCAGAACTTTGGCTCTTTAGAAAGCTTACAGATGCAAACCTCGGTAGATCATAACAAATGAATGTAAGTCCACAAGACTGATTTTTTTTTCCCCCACATATAAACAATATGAGCTTCTGAGCAGTTCCAGAGCCTACTCTTCCAGCTGCAAATGGTTCTTTCCTATTTCATGTCTACATAGGCCTCACCTATTCTGTCCCATCAAAAAGGAGAAGTGAGCTGTAGCTACATCACAAACTGAAGAAATGAAGACTGAAAATCAATATATTCTGCTAGTGCAAACCTAAGGTATGGGATGTAGACAGGGAAACGTCTTTGTGTTGCAGTGGGGAAAGGGTGGGCATGAAAATTTGAAACTTAGCACTATAGGATGAGAAAGAACACTTTAGTCAGCATCAAAATGGAATAAATTTGTGTATTACATTAAATTTAAAGCTTAGCATTTTGCCTGTTTTCTCTGAAAAATTTCTCTCACATGTGTTTGGAACTTCTGAGATAGACTTTGATTTTCTAAAAGATGTGGTTATAGAATTACAGACTGATCATAGAAGGATTTAGGAGCAAGGGACCTCAGGAAGTCTGTAGTACCAGTATCTGCTTCACAGCAAGGCTGATTCCTGAGCTATTTTGTGTTGTTCAGGGCTGAGCACTGGCAAGCCTGGAACATCTCCAAGGCTGGAGGTCCTCCAGTTTCTCTAGGCAACCTGACAAAGTTCTCTCTTCAATCTTCTTTGTGGAGAAGGAAGAAAAGAGCAGGAAGAACATAGCCTTACAGCAACAGCAGAAATGTAACCATCTGTTTTATAGGGAGGGGTATAATAGCTGTAGATGAGTGGGAGTAACATCGTTGATGAAAGAACATCAAAATGGTAGAAGAGATACCACAAAAGGAAGTTATTTCGTATTTATGTCCCTCAAGTAGGAAACTAAAAATCACATGAGTTCTTCATACATAGCAAGAGACCTCCTAGCTCAGTTGTTCTCTCAGCATTGTTTTTGTATTGAAAAATCAGGCATCTTCTTTCAGGCTGGGGAGTTTACTAACACGAAGACAGCGATTCTACAGGATAATGCTGTACGGCTCTCACATTCCAACCTGGGGAGCAGTATCAGCCACTGCCACTACTATACACACGAATTTCCTAAATACCTACTGCCAGGATGATAGCAAGAACACTGCTTAGTGGTTTCACCGACATTATCACAGACAGAAACGGACTGAGCAGTTTCTGACGAAAATTCTGGGCCGTTCTCCTGCGCAAAAGGCCCGCTCAGGTGCAAGGGCGTTAGCGAGAGCTGCCCAGGAGGTGGCAATCGGGAGCCTTTCTCAGGACTGGAGCAAAGGTGGAGGGAGGCTCCCAGGAAAAAGGTGGCTGCCTTTAAGGTGGGTTTATTTGCCTGCCAGATGGGAAGTCTGTGACCAGCCCCTTTCAAACAGGTAAAGGCAGTAAGGCTTCTCCACCCACTTGCCTTGATCTTTCATCATAACTGTGGGCCAGGCAGGGAGGTTGTGCAATGTGCGCGCTCCAGTCAGGAGGCTGCGGGAGAGATTCATGCGCTGTGAGCAGGAGCCGAGGCTTGGAGGCCTGAGCCAGGAGAGCAGGCAGGGGCTGGGATCAAGGCCCCCTCTCCAACCAGCATGGAGCTGAGGATGGGCAGGATCGAGCTCTCCCTTGGGATCCTTCTCTTTGGATCTCTCCTTCCTCCTGAGGTGCTTGGGAAAGAAGGTGAGTGTGGGACCTGCTGGGCTTGGACAGCAAGCAAGAGAGAGGGACCTCTTTGAGGGGCGGGGAATGGGGCCTGGTTTGCTTGTGTGGGGTCCTGGGAACAGTATAGCCTTCCCGGAGAGAAGGGCTGCAGGAAACTGGTGCCTCGGAAAGCAGGTGGGGTGCGGGGGTTGAAATCCAATAGCAAGCCCCCACTGTCTCTCAGTGGCTCAGTGAACTGAGCTCAGGTATGCTGTTCCCCCCTCCCTCTCCATTCCCTCTCAAACGAAGCACAACTGCCTCAACATATCTAGTGATCCAAGAGAATTCTTCCTCTGTTTGCATTAAACACATGTGTTGCAGATAACAAGCTTAAACATAAACTCACGAAGTTGTTCTCCTCACCCCCTCGACAACACCCCCGCAGTTTCCTAAGGAAGCTCGCTAGAGAGTTAACCCTTGTGAGCAACAGAGCAGTCATTTCTGGGAGGTGTGGGAGATGAGGCAGTCTCTTTAACCTACCTCAGTGTGGGAAGGTAGAGCTCAGCTTTACAATTTCTTCTTCCACCTCTAATTTCAAGACCCTCCTGCTTCCCCTGTCTGTTCTGCTTAGCCCCTTTTTATTAGATACAGAAATCTTTTTTTCTTCCACCTTGGCAATTGCACGGTAGTTATGAAACACCTGGGAAATGGGAATCTTAACAGAAGGGTGAGGAAGAGTAAAGCTCTGTTCAGTTTCCTACCTCTCACACTTAATTTCTGCTAGAGACTTCTTTTTGAGTCTCTCTTTTGTATGGTGAGGGTTGTCAGAGCTTTTCTTCCGAAGGATAGCCCCCTTGTTTGCTGCTCCAAGCCCTTGACTGGGAGGACTTAGTCATAACTGGCAGTGCAGCCATGGGCTCACCTCAGACTGTGTGTGGAATGCTCATTTAAACTGTTCTTGACATGCTTATTTGTATTAAGGATTCAGCTAAATGGAAACCACTGGTAGACATTATGGAGAAAGTGAACCCAGGTGAGAAGTAATATAAGGTATTGCCACACAGGTTCTATTTTCCATATGTGTGTGACCAGTAGTTGTCAGTTACACACAGACTTCTCTGCCAACTTCTCAGCTATCTCAAACATCTTATTTTGTCTGCATCTGTGATCTACTCTTCCTTCATGTGTCTAGCAAGGAACAAGCAATTCCCTGACATCCTCTTTTCTGAAATCTTTCTTCTTTTGAGTAGATTTCCCATATGGATGGAAAGCCATGGTGAGATTCCTAGGTCAGAGACTGTGGACCTACGAGCCAGCAGCCCCAAAGAACTTGCATTCCCTCTGCTTTTGCAGTCCTACTGACTCGTTCTTCCTTTTGTTGGAGAATCTGTGCTGTGGGTTTCACTTTGAGAGATGTATTTCTTGAAGAGTGGTCTTTGCCCACACCTGTGACGGTGATGAGGCATGGCTTACAGACTGTGAAGGTTCTTGCCCTGGCTTCTTCTGAGTGTCTTTTCTTTTGCACTCTGCTAGAACTTGCTGCACAGCCCCTCTTGCTTCCACATCACTGCTTCAGGCCTGAAGTGTGTGGGATAGATATTATCTGGGTGACGGTTCTGGAAGGACAAGCTAGCACACCCTGAATGTGTTTTTTTTGTTGTTGTTTTGTTTTTTTTTGCTGCCAACAATACTAGAATAATATCTGAAATAGAGAGACTGAAAGCAGGAGAGAGCTGTCTCTTCTGGACAGGGAGTTTGTGGCTTGGAAGGTTTGGCCATATGACCATCCCATGAATGCAGCAAACTTGCAAAACCTGGATTCCTGCTTTTCATTTCTCCCAATTCCAAAAAGGTGTTTCAGAGGTGAGAATAGCAGTACAATCCCTCTTATCTCCGATTCTGGGCCCACAGCCTGCTTCCTCATTCCACAGGACTCCTGCTGATCTGCACTTTACACTCTGTTAGTTGTAGTTGGCAGGCAGTATTTGTGAAGCAGTCAGACGAGGGGGAGGAAATCTGGATATTTAAATGCAATTTAAATGTTTCCCCTCTCCTACCTCTCACTCTCAAATTCTTTTCTGAGATGTTTAGAAATGACCCCTCTGAATACACTCACAGGAATTCAAAAGGTTAATCCAAAGATTTTTTTTCTTGTGTTAGCAAATTGGGGCTGTGATAGGTGCACTGACATCGGTAGTCTGTTCTGTCAGTGCCAGCAGAGCCAAAGGCAGCCTTGAAGCTGTGCATCCAGCAGTGTGACTTATTTCATCTTCTCTCCCTTCTCCTTGTTTGCCTAAGAAGTGATACATTTTTAATTTCACTCTAGATCAAGACTTAAGGGCAAACTCTGATCATATTTTCAAATTTCTTAGGGCTAAAAATGAATAGACTACTGAATTTCTTTGTCGAATGACTCCAGGAGCCAAGACTTAATGTGAAATCGTGCAGTGCAGTCCTTTGAGAGGTGGCAGTGCTGTGCCCTGCAGCTGCTATTATCTCGCTGTTGTGGCTGGAACGTTTCTGAGGAGCAGACAGTGAAACGATTTCTAGGCCAGTGTCAGACAGTGAACAGCAGCTCTGCAGTGGTGTAGAGCTAGGCAGATTGAGAAGCTGAAATCTCATGGCTTTTGGAGACTGTGACAGTGGAAACTCCCTTGTACCACTTCACACTGCCTGTCTTTCCCACGGTGTTTCAAGCACTGAATGGCACTTCTTGCTGATACCGATTGATCTTTTGTGCTGGTAATTTATTTGATTGCCTGCCTGTTCATCCATTTTGTCTGCTACCTTCCTATTCCAAGGAGGACGTGAGCAGCTGCTAATGCTGTCTTCCCATTTCAATAGGCTTCGGCCTCCTGTTCCCATCCTGAGACAGCTTTAGAAAGCAGTAAATGTTGTCAGGGTTTAGCATGGCATTGCATTTTTCAGATGTTTCCAGATGCCTGTGGGTGTTAATTGAGAGGAAGGTGGAAGAGGAGGGGGTCTCATATACGAGACAGAACTTTTGAACTCCTGACTAGCTGCAGTGTTTTATATTTTTCCATTTTTCCTCTAGCCGTACGCAGGCTTTGCCATCTTTGACAAAACTAGGATGAAGCCATTCCATGGGACATATGAGTTAGGTCACCGATTTTTTTCCCTTCTTTGGTTTTCAGTGAATCTGCTAGACACAAGCACTGCACAGGGTGAGCTGGGCTGGCTTCCAGACCCTCCAGAAGTAGGGGTGAGTATACATGTTCAAGGATGGGGAACTGCTTGATGGGGAATGTTACAAAATGGAAAAACAGAATTCAAACTGAAACTTATCCTATCCTCTAGGATCAGGTATCTGCAACTCCTTCCTCTCCTGAACCTCTGATCACATTTTCAAATTTCATTGAGGGCTAAAAGTGCATAGACGACTGAATTTTTTTGTGGGATGATTCCAGGAGCCAAGCCTTCATGTGAAATAATGCAGTGTAATCCTTTGAGAGGTGGCAGTGCTGTGCTCTCAGTTATATTTGTCTAAGTACAGCTATTTTGCCTCAAATACAGATGAGTGATCCTTCTAGCATCAGGACTTCAGTGATGGAGGATAGTTTCCTTTAAAGCAGCAGGGCTCTGTGGGAGTAGTGGAAAAAGGCACAACGGAGTGGATTCAGGAACTACATGGCAGCAGTTGAAAGGAAGGATGTTAATATGTAGTTAAAGCTCCTTATCCATGCTCTTATCTTTCTAGCAAGTCACAAGCTCTCCTATGGTGAAAGAGTCTTTACCCTTGCTGCTTATAAAGTAGATGTGGGCTCAGCCTGTTCTTAACTCATTTTCATAACTTTCCTCTGTAATGTGCTTTGGCTGGTTGAAATTCATCCCAGCCTCCACCTACTCCTGGTAGTCTTGTTAGGTGAACTAAAGCCAGATAGTGAGGTTTTCCTATACAGGCATAACTGCATTTGTTTTATTTGTACAGCTATTTTGCTTGTTATTATAACCTACTCAAAACAGGTGCCATAGTGACACATATACGTAGATCATCTTTTGCCCATTGTTCCCTTTGTTGTCCATATAAACTGTCTGCATGGTGATTTTAACCCAGTACTGCTCTCTAGGCATGTTCAGGATGAGGTCTGATAACATGGAGAGAAACTGAAAAGTGCATTTAAAAAAATAATATGTTAGAAAGAAGACAAAACCTTTGTCGCAGAGCACCTGGTTTGGCATAAGAATTGCCATACCCTTCAGTTTGTGCTACATCTGCTTTTTTAAAAAAATAACATTATATATTTCACATGTAGTTGCAGTTGGGAATTTTAGAAGGTGCTGGAGAACATGGTCTGAGAGCATGCTAATCTAATAGATCAAGATGCTGATGACTGATAAACTAACAGATAATGAAAAATAGATTCACTGACTTCTGATGAGCAACTCCGTTGTAAGATTTTGTCTGTCATTTCCTGATAACTGTTAGTTGGAGGGGCTCACAAATTGCCACTGGCAAAAATGGAACAATGGGTGATTCTCTTGGAATTAAACTTTGAACAAGTTTCAGAAATTGATCTTCCAGAATGCAGAAGAAAGTGTGTTTGAAAAAGAACCGAGATTAATTCAGAACATTTTTGACACAAAAGAGCTGAGATTAAAATGGAATAGACTGACTAGCTTCAGTATTAACAGGCTGGAAACATGTGAGCTGTATGGCTTACAGGAAAGAGCTGCATTTCATATAACAATGCTACTTGTATCTAATCTTGGGTGCCAGAGATCTCCCATCTGTGAGCTGGATTTGTGTCAATACACTTATCACACACAGAAGGAATTTGCTTTGAGGAATATTCATGCTTCATATGGATAAGGTCTCCAAGGCATAGCGCAGAGGAGGTTGGTTAACTCTGTGGAGGCAGAATTACACCTTTGTTTTCTGCTCTTCTTTAGCCAGTGATAATGCATGAAGTGGCTTGCCATGTTTGATGTTTTCATGGTAATGCAGAGTCTGTACAAACGTAGACACTGCTTTTGTTAATACATGTGCAGCCTATGTCCAAGCTGTAAAGTGAATCCCAGCCAGTTTTGGACAGCACAGGTCACTATTATTGATTTTTAGAGTACACTAACTAGCATTACACTAACTAACTAAAATCTTACCTAAGTTTAATGGTGACATAAAACTGAAGTGTGTCTAGAAATTTGTTGGCTAAAAGGTTTATGCTAGCTTGCTTTGTAATAGGTGTTTACGAAGTGTTTCATTAATTTTAAGATAAAAGCTATTAAAAACAAAGCCCTTAACAAGGCAGACTGTAGTTCCCATAATTTTATCTCTCTCTCTCCACAGCCCCCTCATCACCCAGCAAATTCCTTGATAATTTGTTTAATCAATTACTGTGGACTGTTGAGACAGCAATATCAAATAAGCATGGAGATGTATATTACAGTACAGTGGTAGAAACCACTCTTCTAACGTGGTAGAAAACGAACGATGATCACTTTGAAGGTGTCAGGAACCAAAAACTTACTTGCTCTGACATCAAGCACTGATACAGGATGGGCAGAAAATGGCATGAGAGCATCCCTGTGGGGAAGGATTTGGGGTGTCTGATGAAAGACTCAACATGTGCCAGCAATGTGCACTTGCAGCCCAGAAGGCCAACCATATTCTGGGTTACATCAAGAGAAGTGTGACCAGCAGGTTGAGGGAGGTGGTTCTGCCCCTCTGCTCTGCTTCTGAGTCCCCACCTGAGTACTGCATCCAGTTCTAGGGCCCCCAACACAAGAGGGACATGGAGCTGTTGGATCAGGTCCAGAGGAGGGCCACAAGGATGATCAGAGGGCTGAAATACCTCCTCTATGAGGACATGCTGAGACAGCTAGGGAGAGAGAGCTAGTCTCTTCAGACTAGAGAAGAGAAGGCTTGGGAAACCTTATAGTAACCTCCCAGTACCTGGAAGAGGCCTATAGGACAGCTGGAGAGGGACATTTTTAGAAGGGCAAGTAGCAACAGGACAAGAGGAAATGGTTTTAAACTGGAAGAGGGTAGATTTAGACGTGAGATTAGGAAGAAATTCTTTACCATGAGAGTGGTGAGACACTGGAACAGGTTGCCCAAAGGTTGTGGACGTGCTCTCCCTGGAAGCATTCAAGGCCAGGCTGGAGAGGGCTTTGAGCAACCTGGTCTAGTGGGAGGTGCCCCTACCTATAGCAGGGGGGTTGGAACTAGATGATCTTAAAGGTCCCTTCCAACCCCAACCATTCTATGATTCTTTAAGGTCATCCCATGCTGCACATGCAGTCTGGCTCCTTGCACTGATTTTGAAAATCATCAAATCTATTGGAAAAGTATTTCTGAAGTGCTGTGATGACTAAACAAAATGACAAGGCACAGTAGCATTGTTTCCTGGCAGGTTGTAAAATAACAACATAAAAATCATGTATCTTTGTTTTGCTTTCAAGTATAATTACATCAGTTTTGAGCAGATGGTAACGAGGAGCTGCATTATCCTCTTGAAGTTTGCTTTCAATAGATAAGGTTTTGAGCAACCCAGTCTGGCTCTGAATTTAGCTTTGCGTTGTCAGAATAGACTAGGGACCCAGAGGTCCTTTCACACCAAAATATTTCTTTATTTTCCATGAGTGTTCTGTTTGTCAGCACTTGGATTTTGTACATTTAGCTGAGGCAAAATAAGGCTCTCCCAGTTCTACTTGATTTAATGTATTCATCTCTGTCACTTCTATTCCTGTGATTCACTCTACCAGTTTATGTAGGCCTGTGATAAAATGTATTCAAGCAATACTAGCAAGCCAGTATTTGTGTTTAGTTGCTATGATTATTCTATGCCTACCTTGTGTGCCAGTCTTGAAATTTTCCTTTAGTCTACTATTTCTGATTTCATTTTTGTGTATACAGGAACAGTATTTATGTAGTCAAGTCACATTTTCAACTTTGTATGTGAATATTAAAGTTCTTAGCCATTTGTACTGTAGGTGGGCCTCTCAAGATGGCATTCTGTCTCTATACTGTTCTATGGATTGCAAATTAAACCCAGCATTCCTTGGAGGCAAGTTTTCACCAGCTCTACAACAGTCAATGCTGACAGAAGAGATTGTTTTAACAGTTTCTTCATTTTTAATTTGGTTATCTGTTACTTCCACAATCAGAAGCACACTAGTTGCCAACTTGTATAAATAGGCACAATTTGCCCTATTGTATTAGTATCAGAAGTTCAGAAATGAACAATTCTCAACTGGTAGCTTTTTAGTTTAGAGAGTTTACTTTTCTCATATTATACTTCTGCATGGAACATAATATTATAGAAAATTCAGATGATTTTTCAATCCTTTATAGCCTGCCATTTTTGTGTATTCTGCATGAGGTGGAGGACATTTTTTTTTTTCTTTTTTTCTGCTGCTTCCACACATACATCAAACTATTGCTATCAGTTAC
This sequence comes from Centrocercus urophasianus, assembly GCF_019232065.1. Taxonomy (NCBI): domain Eukaryota; kingdom Metazoa; phylum Chordata; class Aves; order Galliformes; family Phasianidae; genus Centrocercus; species Centrocercus urophasianus. The sequence goes on from NW_024884364.1 coordinate 2,098,946, forward strand.
AGACTTTCTACCAAGTCCCCTACTGTGAATGATACCTGGCCTGCTCAGCTTTGGTTCATTTTCACACAGGACAAAGAATAGGCATGTAAAGCACAGTGGCCTAATGTATCTCAACCCTCTTCAGAAATAGCCAATAGCTGCAGTTACTGTGGTTCCTAAAACACTTGGAAAGCTTTGGAAATGATGGAATTCTTGTGCAGCTCCTTAGCCCGTGTTTCACAGGTCTGATTATGAATGTAGCAACTGCTAAAGCTATATGAATGTAACTTATGTAAGCTAGTGTTCAAACTGTTATTGTTGACATTTTATTTTTCTGTTAAATGCATGTTATAGTAAAAACTTCACGCTGCTCAATTGTTTGCTTTAGCTAATAGACTAGATCAAGTACTTGTGACCTGTCAGCAAATTTTTTATATCACTGACCACATTGTTTACAGGCCTCCAGGTTGTAGCAAGGCAAGGTAGATCCCAGTTGTTGATACTATCTGATGGCTGCTTTCTGTTTCCACCATTTCTGCTCAGACAGATGGGCCTGGCCATGAACAAAACAATGTTGTGGTCCACACAGCCCTCAATTTGCAAGTGATTTCAGCACAGCACTCCTATTTCACTAAACCTGAGTAGTTCACTTAATCATCAGTACCACATTCAGATCGGAACAAGTCTCAGCAAGTCTGCAGCATCTGAAGATAGTATGAAGAATAACCACCAGAAATGCTATTGTGTGCATCTCTTTCCACAGCTGTTGATAATGCACGTTCTCTAGGATCTAGCTCAAAGAGCTGTTGTTGCTTCTGATCCTGAAAGAAAGCATCATTACACTCCCCAGCCTGCTCTCAACTTAGGTATCAGGCATAGGTTTTTAACACCTCTAGGTAAATTGTTTCCATATTGAAATAAAGGATGAATGACTAAAAAAGTCAGTAACTAAATGAAAATGTGAATAGCTCTGGCTTCATCCAAATCCTGACGTGCCCTACTGCTGTTGATATGCAGATTTACGGGGATACTTGTTGATGATAAGTAGTTACTGTGTGTATATTTGGGAGAGAAGGAAAAAAAATGTTGTGCGTATCCAGGTATACTTTATTATATTAAACAAAGTGGGCTGGGGAATAAGGAAAGTGAGATGAGAAGAAGTTAGTTGTAAATAATTAAATAGTAGTACAATAGCTCATATTGCATGAGCCACTGACAAAGTAGCTGAGGCTGAAGTTACTGCCATACACCCAAGAAGCAACCTCAGCTAATGAACTCAATCTTATGACTTGAAAGACAGAAACAACATTCTAAGCTAAAGTGAAGATGCTGTACAACCATTACATTCATTACCATGGCTGCTCAGGCACTGCAATGACGACAGCACTGTTGCCTAGCAGTTTCAAGACGCTTGGCTCATCTTTTTATAGCTGATAGACGAGAGCGGACAAGGTTCACTGAACTTCCTCACATCAACACAAAAGCACCAGGAGTCAGCTGGAGCCTTCAGATGAGGCTGCCTATAGCAAGGTCCTCTGAGAAGACTAATAGGCTATTTAAAGTTTAAAAGCAAAACAAATTTTATTACAGTATCAACTAGAATGCTGCTGAGTTCGCAGGCAGACAAGTTAGAAAGGAAAGGCTTTTTTTTCTGCATGCTGCGTCCTTGCTGGGTTGACTCATGCTTTGAAGTGTGATTCTTACTAATTCAAAGGCCAACTAGCAGAAAAATTTGGTAATTTCCTCTGGTTTCTTGGAAGGTTATTTCTGTTATTTCTGTGGCTTTTAAGACCTATTCTTGCCTTCTCTGTTCTTGGCCCAGAGCCTGTCATTTACACCATTATGGTGACTTTCATGCTGCTGTTTTCTGCAACTTCTTTTCTTCAGGTATGTTCGAACGTTCCAGAGAGAAGGCACAATTGCCCTGTCCTGGTGTGAGATCCAATCTGATCTGATGCTCATCTTTGAAAGGAACCTATAGAAATAGAGCACGTACCGTTCATTGCCATCAGATTCATTTTTCAGGTTCCCTTTAAATTTTGGAAGTGTACCATACAAAACCACAAATCACATCATGCCAGGCTCTTTACCTGGAAAAAAAAAGAAAAAAAAAAAAGCTTCTATTTAGAATCTACAATTTATGTAGTGCACAAGTAAGATGAGGGTAACGTTTGCTTTATTGTTAATAGGATTTTAGACATGAATTCTGCCTTAGAGGCGTAATCTGTTTTTCTGTTCCTATCTTTTTTATAATTATTGATATTGTTAATGAGTGTTACCAAAGCAGATACATAAGAAATAAATGTTCTAACATGCCTATATGAAGTGTTGGACAAGACTATCGCTCTCCCTGACCTGGTAGCATCTGTTGTGACCAAGGCTGTTTTCACGCAAGACCTTAGTATGGCCAGACAGTCCTGAGAATGTACAGACAGCAGAACCTGGATTTGATAAACAGGTTATATAACAATGCACTGGAGTTCTGTGGCTCAAATTAGCACCTTACCTTCCCATAAGGACATGAATACAAGTTAAATTGTAAGGAGGTGGGTGGGATAGAGACCTATGCACTAGTGCCCTAAAGGAAAAACAATTACACAATGCTGTTGCTCCTCCCTGAAAATAATCAATGGATCACTGTGGGAAAAAAAATATATCATCCCACCCAGAAAGATATGCAGACAAGCAACCATCACTCCTCTGTTGTATGGAAGGCTCCGTGACAATGTGATGAAATCAAACTTGTCTGACCATTGACAAAAGTTCAAAGAAATACAAACAACCTCTGCTGTTCTTAGATGTGAAGTTATAGGACTCATGAAGTTAAAAGTCTAGTTGACTAATCAACAGGCTTCTTTCATCATCATCATCTAAACTGCCCTCCGCACCAGAAAGAAGGCTTGCAAGAGTGCTGAGAGAATTTCAGTGAAGGGTCACATTAACTTAATTCTGGAATATTTTCAAAATACCAGTATTGTGCTGCTGTTTTTCATGGTCAGGTTTAGCTTTGCCTACTATAGATTGTCACTGGATGTATTTTATCCAAAGAGAACCTGCTTTCCATATCACAGCAGGTATCAGCAAGGTGTCTCTACAGTCATGGGCTCTCCTCTGAAACATTACACTAAGAGTGTAATGTAGCTAAATCTGTAATGTACAGCTAGCCTTCAGGTCTGAACCTATGTCAAGAATTTTTTTGCCATGATGGCATGCAAATGCTATACAAAAGTCAAAGAGGCTCCGCAGGCAAAAAGTTCTGCTGTTTCTCTCCTTTTTCTGCAAGTGGGAAGACTGAGAAATCGTTCAGCCGTCTGTGCTCTTTCTAGGTGATTTTAGGCTTGAGACATCAGTGCTGCTGGGAAAGGTTGCTCTTTCTGGGCCCTGGGATTTTTCTTCAGGAAAAGATTTCATGGATTAAAATAGCACTCTGAGTTCTGTTGCAAATTAAATGGGAAAGAGATGCAGTTTTCTAAGTACAGGTACATTGGAGCTGGCTGTACTAAGTCAGTCTTTTGATCTTAGGGCAACTCCAACCCCAAGTTAAACAAGTTAGTGGTTTTCAGCATATGAACTCCTAGCCTTTCCAGTGGAGACATGCATCTTAGTTTAGTAACTTCCAGCTTACCAGCAAGATGCTTGCTTTGTTGCTACTTCTTAAAAGTCTCTTAAAAGTATCCCTGTGCCCTTCCCAGAGGTGTGCAGGACACAGATTGGAAGCTACTGTGCTGAGCTAACCTGAAGGCAAGTGAAATATAGGTCACAGCAGGCAGGCTCTTATCTGAAAGGAGACAGGACAAGAACTTGGCAAGCCAGAGACAGAGACAGATTTACTGTTGTGAACTACAAGCTCTCGTGACTCCAGTCTGAGCCTGAGGATTTGTAATACTGTCATAGTCAGTTTCTCTGTCACTGCTAGCTTTACTTTTTGTAATGAGTGGAATTTTTATTTGTTGTCATGTTTTTTTTTTTTTCCACAAAAAAAACGAAAATAAAAAGTAATAAAAAAAAAAGAAACATTTTACTGATGGCTGCAGAGCCTGTGACAGTAGCTTCAAGAAGACATACAAACTGTATGTCCCGGTTCATTTTCATTTGACATCTTATGGCAGACCCTATATATAGTAGCCCATGGATGAAGGGATTGCAGGTTGTCTTATATTGACTTCTGGACACGGGTTTGATCTAGAGAAGGCATACTGGTGGAAAAAAAATAAGCCTTCCTTAGATTTCAATTCACAGTCAATCAAGGCAGATATTAAAAGGCATCTATCTGTCTTATCTTTGGATCTTTATTCACAAGGCAGACTAAACCATTACTGTTTACTACAAATATCTATTGGTGCACCCTTGGTTTCTCATTCATGTCTTTATGAACTAGCTTGTAAAGACAGCTCTTCTCCTCACTGCTTTCTTTAAGATTGAATCCAACCCAGCAGTGGGAGGAAAGTTGCCTTCTTGTTTGCTAAACTTGCAGTGCTCTGAGATTGTTGAGATAGTACTCACACTGAATGATCTTTAGGGTTTCTGTTCACTTAATGCAAACTCCTGTGCTAGAATTATTGTACTCTATATTATACAATGATGCCAAGAACAGATCTCTGGAGCTAAGTGCTTGCTTTAGTATATTAGTTCCTCAGAAGCACCCTTTAGTCCTCCAATCTAGTAGCTGCATCCTTAGATATTTTAGAAAGGCAAGCTACTAAATGTGGCTCTCTCTTGAATGCCTGGAGTAAGGATACAGTGTCTGGAATGAAACTGGTAGAAACTTACATTATTAAAGGAGGTTAAATCAGTGTCATGGGCCAACAAGCTGGAGAGGCAAGTAATTCATATTGATTGAACCAGACTTTACCACACACATTCATTAAGAATATTACATTAAAAATCCGAGGCATACTTTTTGATTTTGCAGCAGATTCTTTGAGGATGTGAGACAGTTGCCTAGCAACTTCTGGATTCATCACCCTTTCATTAAGTGTTATATTTAACACTTTTCTTCCACTACTTTGAATTTAAAATCTTCCCTGAGTAATGAAGTCAGAAACATATTTAACAATGGTTCTGTATTGTTAGCATAAAAGATATTCTCTTTTTACTTCCTTTACCTATCAGCAGTAGAGTCTAGAAGAAACGTATCTGACTCCCTTGTTATTCCATTGCACCACACTGCGCATGAAACTGCAATGGATGTTTTTGCCCTGAAGAGCTCAGTCTGGAAGAAGCTGGCCTGAGATGAGCTAACAAACATAGGACTTAGCAGTTGTATTTTTTTCTAGTAGTAAACTTTAAAGGAAAAAAACAGAGCCAACACTACTGAAAGTGAAGCTTTGGCCCTTATCAGTTAAATTGTGAAAATGGTATTTTCGAGACGTGCACCACAACAATTCATATCTTTTAGTGACGTATGAAAAAACCACTTTCTGGTGGAACTTATCTGCGGCACTGTTTTGTGACAAACTCCTAATGGCAACTTCTGTAACTCTCAGCCTTCAAATACAGTCCTAGATTTCCTGTCAGTTTGGTGGAAGCAGGTGCTCTGAAAAAAAAATGCTTTTAAAAGTCATTCCTAACCTTGGCACTTTCTTATGAAAGCTACTTTGTCATTATTTCCCTTTCTAACTTCTCTTTCATTTCAATAAGTACAATAAACAAATAAATAATACTTCAGGATATCTTGTCAATTTAGTTCAGAAGTTTTCCAGTGAAATACTGCAAGGGGTGATTGCCATTTCAAGTTGAATAACTGAGACTGATCAATCTATTTCACTCTCCTGCTATCTACCCTCTGTTGACCTCCAGTAAGTGAAGTAAGTGTAAATCCATGTGGTGCATGTATATGCCAACTGAGTCAGAGTAAGAGGGTGGGGTAACACTGTAGATTAATTACACGGCAAAAAAGGAAGCAAGAAGGGACACATAGATACCATCTGCATAACTTCCTGGGAGGAAACTGCTAGTATGCACTTAGGTAAATGGCTGAGAACAGAGTGATATGAGACCGTGCTATCAGCAGTGCTTGCTGGCTTGGAGAAAGCACTGGTATTTTTCTGAATGGGGCTGTATAGGAAGTGTGCTCCAAGTCCTGGCATAAAAGCAGAATTTACTTCAGCACTCTGTGACTCAATCTGTAGTCCTCTGCTAGGCATCAGAATAACCTATAAGGCTGTATTTGATCTGTGGGATCAGAAACCGGGAGAGAGGCAGCAGGGCTGTGCTGTGTGCACAGGAGGTGGTGGGGCTAGAGAAGAGGAATGTGTGAATATCACGCTCAGCTCATGAGACTTTACAGTCTAGTGTAATATAGAGACAGAGGCCTAAATTACATCTTAACCTGGGGTGTATTTAAAACCAAGATGCTTAAACTTGTGCCAATAGTTATGTGGGCACTTGTTTCAATTTAATTTGATTAAATATTTAAAGCATTATGAAAAAGGCTGTATTAACATGGGGGGTGAAAAAAGGGTCTAAGTTGTTTTCCCTGTGGACAAAACCTTCCTTCTCAAGTTTCAATTCTCATGTGTAACTTACTTAACATTGAATAATCTTTTCATTTCATATCTGACAAGTGGCGAGGAAACAAAAATAGAAGCTCAGAAAAGTCAGTGAAAGCTCATGGTAGAATACTTAGCAAACCCTATTGGATTCATGCAAATAAAATCAATGAGGTCATATATTCAGCTGGGCACACATCCTCCTCCTAGCCATTATTTGGCTGGACAAGAAGCAGAATCTAGTATGAAGTCTGGAAAATCAACTGAGTTTTAATAGTTAAATTAAGGTTTGCAAAACATCGCAACCAGAGAAGCATGAACTCCAAATTAATGAACACAGTCCTTCTGCAATTGCCATTCCTATTGTGTCACGCTCTCTCTTCACTTACCCCAAAGTATTGTGCACTATTTTCAGGGGCAGATAATAGTCCTGACCTGGCATATCTTACTGTACACTCTGCATATAAACAGTGGCAGGGAGAAGTGGATCATACATGGGAATAGTTTTCTAAATCTAAGATGAGACAGCGTATGAAAAAGACATTGGAACAAAGGTATGATGAAGGGGTTATGCAAGGATCCATTCACTGTGGCTCCTTTCAGTTTGGAATGAATTAGATCCTCATTAGCATATTCTCTGTGCTTCCTTTGTAAAGTTAGGCAGGTATGGTACTGTAGACTAGATGCCACTTTTGCTTACTATAAGCCTATCAGCTGCCTGCCTATCAGCTAGGCAGGCTATGAGCTGTATGCTATATGAGAACAGACCTTGTAGGCTGGACTTTGTCATATCTGGAGTAAGTGAAACTTGTTTCCCACATCTATCTAATGTGTGTTTCTTCTACCCTGGGAGCAGTGGAGTGAAGTGCAGCAGATGATAAATGGTACCCCAGTCTATATGTATCAGGACTGCAGCGTGCTCTCTGAGGGTGACACTGATCACTGGCTTCGCACCAACTGGATTTATTGGGGTGAGGCAGCATCTCGCATTTATGTGGAGCTGAAATTTACTGTGAGAGACTGCAAGAGCTTCAAAGGTGAAGTGGTGACCTGCAAAGAGACCTTCAACCTCTACTACATGGAGTCTGAGCAGGATGTCGGGATCCAGTTCCGCCGCCCAATGTTCATCAAGGTTGGTAATGCTTGGGTGAAAGAGCGTGTCATCTCTTTCAGCTTAAACTGGGCGTGATCTCGCTGGCTAGGGGAAGCCAGGAGAACCAGCACGTAGGGAAGGGAAAAGTGTAAGTGTTATCCTTAGAATAAGCTTTGCCCTAGGTGCCCTCTCCGGTGCTCAGAGCAGCTTCTGCCAGAAATGGCAACAGTTTTCAAATGAGATCAGACCTCCAATTCTTCTTAAATCCTTATTAAACTGGGCATAAATTAGCTGAGAATTCTAAAGGATTATAACAGTGCCCCATTGTTACATCAGTTTTTAGAAACAGTAAAGCGGAGACCAAAAGAATTTGACTTGCCTTAGGCAAAAAATCAAGAATAAACCAGGTGAAGAACAGAACCCAAATCAAATCTCTGTGCTTCTGATCATTTGCTCTGATTGTTATCGGATATAGGGTCTTCTTTTCTACATCTGGAGGTGTTAGTTTGTTTTAATGAAATTCTCCCTTGTGTGAAAGTATTCAGCACCACTACATTTTACCTGCTGTTTCTCCTGATGTACTGCTATCTTGTCATAGAAATATTTGAATTACAGAAAAGGGAATGCCAGCTTTTTTGATAGAGGGATTTCTGTAACTATTTTCTATTCTAAAAGAAACCACAGACCTAGATTATTTGACTGCTCTTTCCTCTGCAGTTTAAATGACATGTTATGAAAACAAAGAATTGTAAAAGCTACAACAGGAAGAGCAGGACTAGGGTAGCTGATTCCCCTCCTCCCTTCTCCACTGCACTTCCCCTCTGGCTGTGGCCTACTGCACATATCTGTTGACACCTCCACAACTCCTAAATCTGCTTTATGATCCCACCACCAGAAGCAGCTGCTCTGCAGATTCTTTAATTGACCATCCAGCTACCTGGAGCAGGTGCTGTTCAGTAACAGGGAGGGGCCTAGAGTGGAGGGGATTGTTTTTCAAGGTCTCCAGGAAAAAAGACCACCACACCTGCAGTCCAGCTTTTCTGTATCACATCATGTCATGGAGGCCTTTCCCATCTACCCATAGAATATGTTTCTCTCTCAGTCTCATTGTTTTGTTGGTGAGGAAGTGGAAAGTGTGGAAGCATCCAAGTGTTTTCAGTGCTTAACAGTACTGAATACTGCACGATGAGCAACTTGAGTAGAAGCTCTGATCTGCATCAAGTGCAGTTTGGAAACAGGTAGCTGTAATTCGCTAGTCAACTTCAAAAACACATCCCTAAGTGCTGCTGTGATTTTCTTGTATATTGATTTGCAAACAAAAATTATCACAGGAAAGATTTGCTCCTGATTTGTTAATTTCTAGTAGGGGTAGTTCCTACAGACATCCAAGATCACAGATCCAGAACACAGTGTACTCTGTAAGACAGCGAATCACTGCAAATGAGTTGAAAGGAAATGGTGAAAAGCATGGAAGCAAGAGATAGTGGCAACCAGTCATTGATACTTCCTACAAAAGCAAAGAAAGCATGCAGTGCACTGAGATTAGCAACAGTCAACCATGTCTGTGAAAGTCCTTAGCATAAAATACGTTTGACAGGCATAGGTATCTCAGAGCTGCTGCCTGCTCGGATGTTAAGCTGTTGTCTTTTTCTCTTTTGCTTAGCTCAACACTGTGGCAGCAGATCGGAGTTTCACAAACAGAGACATCGAATCTGGTGCCATGCAGCTGAACACAGAAGTGTGCCCCATTGGGAAGCTGTCTCGTCGGGGCTTCTACTTAGCTTTCCAGAACTCTGGGGCTTGTGTAGCAATGGTGTCTGTCCGAGTGTATTACAAGACTTGCCCAGAGGCAGTACGAGGCCTTGCCCGTTTTCCAGAGACACTAGCAGGTTTGGAGGGGCTCACAGAAGTGCCTGGTGTCTGCGTGGAAAATGCAGCTGAAGAAACGGGCTCTCCCCCAAGGATGCACTGCAGCACAGATGGGGAGTGGCTGGTACCAATGGGCCGATGCCTTTGTGTTGTGGGGTTTGAGGAAGTCGATGGGAGCTGCGTAGGTGAGTATACAGACAGACAGTGGCTGTAGGCCATGGGAGAGATTCCAGGGAGTTGGAGATCAGAGTATCTGTAAGCACAAAGTGAGTGTAGGGGAGTTAGTGTGTCCTACCTTTCTCTTGCCTGCCCTCTGTGCCTGCCAGGCATTTCTTACGCCTTTTCTCCCTTGCGTAGCTTCTTTTCCAATCGTGATTTTCTCCTTATGTGTCAAGTGTAAGACTTGCAAACTCCTCTCCACTCCCTCTTGGGCTTCATCCAGGAGCCTTCAGCTTTAGAGTTAGTTTCTGCAAGCTGTAACTGTGTGATTGACACTGACTCACTCCACACTGGTTCCCAAGCCTTAAATGGAAGCCTTGTTCTTTCAGGCTGATGGATCAGATGCATGGAACAGTGCTTGTCCTGTGACTAGAAAGCTAAGAGCCAAAGTGGGGCTGATTTCTCCTTTATGCCCTCTTCTGCTTGGACTGGGATGGCTCTTCTGCCATGGGAAATTGTATAAAGCACATTGCATAATACCATCTGTACCTGGTTCATTTCTGAGGAAGAGCAATTAGCAGCCATAGGGATCACTATGGTAATGGAATGACAGAGTGAGACAGGGCTCTTGGAGCACGCAGTGCAGGGCTCCCTTTGTCACTGAGGGGACAGGATCCAGGTTCTTATGGCAACTACATGTGTATGTCAGGGGAGAGCATACATACTGTGGTTTGGGAAATATGTGTTAATGCAGAGAAGGAGATAAAAACACATCTCTGTTGTTGTCTTCAAAGCCATGGAGCATAAAGCTGAGACAGTTCAGAAAACAGGAAAAGGAATCCATGCATTGCTTCCAGGATCAGCAGAGCAACCTGTCTTTCTGCTCTGTTCTGCCCTCGTTTCACAGCAAGGATTTGGTGCCCCTTTGAATCCTCACTTTTTGCCACTCACTTTGCTTGGAGAGCTAGCAAAGGTTGAAACCCAACATCCTTCCCCTTCTCCAGAAAACCCCTCTCTTATACAGCCCAGCCAGTTTTTCCACTTAGGTACTACAAGAGCTCTCCCCGCCCTCCTGAGAGCACTCCCCTGGGAAGGGGCAGGGAAGCTGTCATGTCTGGACAGGCCCTGGCTGCTATCACTGCACAGGTTCATTTTTTGTCTGTGCTTTTATCCCACTCTGCCTAAGCGCAGCTGTAACTTCAGTGTCTTTTGTATGACCAGCAGAGAATAGGGAAATCTCCCAGGAGGAAAAGTGAAGAGAGAACCTTGCAGGGACATGGAGAGGTAACTTCATGCCCCAAGAGCAGTGTGTTATTTGAGCATTAGAGGAGATGGTGAAGGTTGCCTTTTGGGGGACATCTTACGTTCCTTTCTCATTATAAAGACGTTGTGCAAAGGACTGGGAACAGCCCATATCAGGATGAGCACTGAGGTAAGGGCTTCTACTTTTGCTCTCCAAAGATGAAGGACTTCCCCTTCAAACGTGAACATGGGGACAGAACGGAGGAAGAAGACTTTCAGGCAGAGATTTCTAGTCCTGATTTTTGCCTTAAGCAAGAAGAGAATTAAAAAAACCCAAAAAACAAAAAACAAAAACAGCTAGTCTATGATCCTTGCCTCATAACAGGGAGGAGAATCTGATCTCTAGTACAGGACAGGCAGCAATAGAAAGCCAGAAGACCTGGTTTTGAATTAGTTCATTCAACCTCTTGGTTAATTTCCAGCTGTACAGAGCTCAGCCACCCCATCATCCCAGAAAAGTGGTTACTGCCCAAAACATTACATCTCAACCTCTCACAGCATTGCATACCTTGCTGTCAATAAGCCTAGACTTCCATGATTAACATCTTCAATTAAGTCATTTACTGTGAACCCAAGAGGCTGGCTGTGCCTCTGGATTATATTCTGGTTTCCTGATGGGCTCTGCAGGGTGATGGGTGAGTGCGTTACTGATGCTGAGCTCCATGTCAGCATTACTCTGGTGCCTGAAGGGAGCCTGATGCTTGCTGGCAGTTTCAGGACAGGAATACTGGTAGGGAAGAGTTAGACCACTGCTTTTCTCTGGTGCTTGGTTGAGCAGCACTAATCTCGCCCTTTCTCAGGCTTGTTTTTTGCATCTTGTTGCCTGGAGCTGGGTCTGGAGTGGATGCCAAAGGACCCAGGAAGCCAAGTGCCAAGGAATGAGAAAGAGAGTGGAGTGGAGATGAATTCCAGCAGAGGCAGCTGCTGACCTCTGATCTCTAGTGACAGGACCCCAGGGAATGGCATGGAGCCACATCATGGGAGAGCCAGGTTAGGTGATGGGAAGAGGTTCTTCAGTACAGGGTGAAAAGGATGTCCAGTGCAATGGTCATGGCCCCAAGCTGTTGGTGTTCAAGGACTGTTTGGATAATGCTTGCAGACACAGGGTTTGAGTTTAGGGAGCTGCTGTGTGGGGCCAGAATATGGATTCAGTGCTCCTTGTCGGTGCCTTCCAAATCCGGATTGTTCTGTGGTTCAGCGATTCTATGGCTAGCGCTCCTCATCGCCTCGCTCAGCGTGGGGGAGCCGAGGCAGAGACCGCCCTGTTTCTGCCAAGTGAGCCCAGAGCGGCCGCGCCACAGGCAACTGCAGGTGGCAGCGCGCGGGCTAAAACACCTCACGGGCAGCAACGGCAGCGTGGCTGCCGGCCAGCTGCCGCGGGGCAGCGCCCACTCACCCATTCACATGGCAGAACCTGCCATACCCACCCCTGCCCAGCCGGGCGCTTCGGGATAGGCTTCGCACCGCCTCCGAGGCGGGGCTGCATGGAGTCCCTGAGTGGGGCCGCCGGTTCTCCGCTGGCCCCGGCCCGGAGTTTTGGGGCAGCTCCCCGGCACTGTGCAGCCACCTGCCGGCCGCTCCTGGCATGGTGGCAGGGGGTGCGTGGGCCCCAGTCGCTGTAGCGAGGAAGCCGAGGCGCCAGGCGCCGGCGCCGAAGCACCTCATGCATGAGGCGGCGGAGTGTGCCCCGGGCAGGTCGTGATAGCTGAGCCGGGGGCTCCGTCCTAAGGCGCCAGGGCCGCTCCCCCTTCGGACTCGATCGTGGCTGCGGGGCTATGCTGTGGCTGCGGGGCTATGCTGTGGATGCCGCTTCCGGGGCGCCGGTCTGGTCTGGCCTGGACTTGTTCGGGCTTAATTGCCCGAAACTCTATGGCCTCGTTCGTACCGCCCGCGGGGAGCTGCCCCCTGCTGTCCTGACCCTCCAGACATGCTCGGGCCCGAGCCTTGGCCACCTGGAGGCATACTGATGTACTACCGATCGTGCTACAGGCAGCTGTGTGCCATCGCTCCAGTCTGCAAGCACCTGGCCCGCTTGGTTTTTAGCATAGACGTAGCCTAAGGTGATGGGACTTGATCAGGCAGACTGGTGCCTTCCCTACCCCCTCCCAGGTTTCTCCCTTCACCCAGATGTTCCTTCTCAGTGCAGCCTCACTGCTTGAGCAGGGAGGTTGGACTAGATGATATCCGAAGGTCCTTTCCAACCTCCCTGCTCAAGGAGCATCCCTTGGAACATAGTACCCAGGATTGTGTCCAGATAGATCTTGAATATCTCAGGAGAAGGATACTACACAACCTCTTTGGAAAATGTTACACTATTCAGTCACCTTAACATTAAGCCTTTCCTTCTCCAGGATGAACAGGCCCATTTACCTCAGCCTTTCCTCATATGAGAAATGTTCCACTCCCTTGTTTTAATAGGCCTTTGCTGGACTCAGTCCAGGAGCTCTGTGTCACTGGGGAGCTCAGAACTGGACAAAGTACTCCAGGTGAGGCCTCACCAGCGCTGAGGGGGAGAATGATCTCCATTGATCACATAGTTTAATGACGGTAGCTAAAAATGATAAAAACTGTAATGGGTGGTTCTGTTATTTTCTGAGGTTGGAAAGTAGAGAGACATACTTTAATGCAGCAAAGACAGTGTCAGATGTTACAGCTAGAGAATGATTTGGCTGTGCATTTTTATAGGACTGGAAACAAGAAACCTATGACACATGTTCTCTTGTATTCCATGTTAGCTTCCTAGCCAATCACATTCACTGCTTTAGGCAAATTGGTAATTATCTAGATATTCATTGCGGCCCTGCTAGATGATATTCTGGTACAATAGTTGTAAAGATGTTTCTGCTAAATAGCCCACTAGCTATCTCGTGTGAATCACAGAATCACAGAATCACCCGGGTTGGAAGGGACCTCAAGGATCATGTAGTTCCAACCCCCCTGCCTAGCAGGGCCACCAAACACACACATTCAGATCAGGTTGCCCAGGACCCCATCCAACCTGGCCTTAAACACATCCAAGGACGGGGCATCCACAACCTCCCTGGGCAGCCCGTTCCAGGGCCTAACCACTCTCCTTGTATAGAACTTCCCCCTAACATCCAACCTAAATCTTCCCTCCTTCAACTTGGATCCATTTCCCCTAGTCCTGCTGTTGTCAGCCCTTTTGAAGAGTTTACTCCCCTCGTGGGTGTAGGTTCCCTTCAGGTATTGATAGGCTGCAATGAGGTCACCCCGCAGCCTTCTCTTCTCCAGGCTGAACAAGCCCAACTCCCTCAGCCTGTCCTCATAGGGGAGGTGCTCCAGCCCCCTGATCATCTTAGTTGCCCTCCTCTGGACCCTTTCCAAAATCTCAATGTCTTTCTTGTACTGAGGGCTCCACACCTGGACACAGTACTCCAGATGGGGCCTCACAAGAGCCGAGTAGAGAGGGACAATCACCTCCCTGTCCCTGCTGACCACCCCTCTCCTGATGGAGCCCAGGATCCCATTTGCCTTTCGAAGTTGGCAAGCAGTAGAGTATGAGGAGTACAAGGACTTGGAACCAGTAATTATAGCCTGGCTGAGTTCTTTTTCTCATGCAACGTTCTGGAGATTCCACTTCTTTGGTCTACAAAACCTTTCATAACATTGATCCCACTTTGAGTTTGCATTCTCTGTGTGCCCTGAGAAGACAATTGATATATGTGACCTTCAATGATCCCTTCCAACCCAAATATTTCTGTGACTAAAAGAATGGAAGAAAAGCAGGCATGTAAAAGGAGTGTTCAAGAAACTGAATGAAACTGGCCAATTGTTTCATAGAATCATAGAACCAAAGAATCTTGGATCGAAAGGGACCTTAGCAATAGTCTAGTTCCAATCCCAGAGGGCTACCCACTGGGTCAGGCTGCCAAGGGCCCCATCCAACCTGGCCTGGAACGCCTCCAGGGATGGGGCATCCACAGCTGATCTCTGGAGCCTGTGGCAGTGCCTCACCACTCTGAGTGGTCCTCCTAATATATATATATATATATATATATATATATATATATATATATATAACCTAAATCTCCCCTCTTTTAGTATAAAACTACCCCATCTTGTCCTGCCACTATCTGCTTGTATAAAAAGTTGGTCGATACTGTTAAACTTATGTTAACTTATCTCTTCACAGCCTGCCAGCGAGGATTCTACCGTCACTCTCTGGAGACTAAACGCTGCCTGAAGTGCCCCCCAAACAGCTTGTCCAATGAGTTAGGGGCTAAATCTTGTTCCTGCAATGCCGGCTTCTATCGGGCACCTTCAGAAGGCCAAAACATTGCTTGCACCCGTGAGTTGTGGCTGGAGAGAAAGAACTAAGAGACAGGAGAAAATGGAGTGCTTGAAAATAGGGATGAGAGATCAGAGAGAGAGACTGGGGGGAACAGAGGGCATAATTCAAAATGCACCAGCAGATGGGAAACTGCCTCCTTACTTTGGGTATTATCAACTGGATCAAATACTTTCTTTCATGTTTCTTGTAGGTCCTCCCTCAGCTCCCCGCAATGTCAGCTTCTCCCTTATTGGCACACAGCTCAGTCTGTGGTGGCAGCCACCCAGTGACCACGGTGGGCGAAAGGATCTAACTTACACAGTCTTCTGTCAGCGCTGTCATTTCCAGTCATGTGATCCATGTGAGCCAGGTGTTGTATTCTCCCCGAGTGCTTCAGGACTCACCAAAACTGCTGTGGAGGTGGATGGCCTAGAAGCTTACACCAACTACACGTTTGCTGTGGAAGCCCATAACGGTGTCTCAGGAATGGGACCTGCTCCACAGAGAACTGCTCCAGCTGTCTGGGTTGCAGTTGGACATGCAGGTTAGCAGAACCAGAGTTTTTCCTGCTCACCAGAAAAAGGAAGAGGAATCTCTGTGAATGTTTAAGCATTCTCCATCTTCTCCTTCTGTCTGCTGCATGTATTGGTAGGGTATGATAAGTTACCTCTTGCCTCTGTCATGTGAAGTCCCTCAGTCATAATTCTTGCATATCAAAGCAGCAGTAAACATTACCCTGTAAGAGCTATGAATCCACCAAAGACTTAACAGATCTGGGGAGGTGGAAGCCTTTTCTGTGACACACTGCTGTAGTCCAACCAAAATACTGTTACGTGTGTGACAGGAAGAATGGAGCCTATGACATTACTCAGATATTGCAAAAAATCAAACACAACAGAAATCCTGATGTAACTGAAAAGGCAAACTCTGAAAGTGTGGAGAAATAAAGATGTTAAAAACATGCTAGTTCTCCTTCATGCATATGTTTATAGATTGGCTTCAAGTTGTCTAGTTTGGTTGTCCTGTGAATACTTTTCAGAGTGCTGTGAAACGTGATTATAGACAAGTGACATTACAGTTCTCAACAGCCCCTAGTACTTTCCTCAGTTCTGATTTAGTGACAAAATACAACTTCCTCTCTCTTCTTCCTGTTGCTGTACAGAGGCAGTATAGCTCTGAGCTTGGAAAGTAGAGCTGCTTTGACTTATCTCACCACTTCCTGTTGATGAAGGACAAGAAGAGAACCAGTTTTGATACTTCAAACTGCAAACCTTTAAAAATCATCGTTTTATTAATGAATATTATGCATCTGTGGTCCCTGAGAGATTTAGAGCATGACATTTCACAGTACACTTATGGAGTTGCATTCATGAATCACATAGGCTAGTGGTATTACTGTTGTTCGAATAGAAAATCCTAACATTTTGGTTTCAAATTGAACACTTTCAGTACAGTGCTGTGTTAAATGTAACTTCTTGAATTGCTGATTTTGTTTTGAGGATGAAAGATACATAATTCTTCTGTTGGGGGAGATACTGTTGGGGAAGTAAGCTATTCCAACAAACTAATTACAAGTGGATACCTCATTTTCTTTTCACTGTAGAAGAGAAAGGTGTGGCAGTGGTAATGAGAGTCATTTTCTAGTTGCACAGTATGACCAGAGAGGGAAAGATAGTGCCTTGGATGGAGAGAGGGCTTATTTTGCATTGTTTGTATTTCATACTGATATTCTTCATTTTCCACCGGCAGCTCCAGTGACAGTATCCCAGTTTATTCTGACACAGAGAGATGACAGTAGTCTGTCAGTTTCTTGGCTTGCCCCACGGCAGCGCAGCCGGACCTCGGTGGAGTATGAGGTCATGTTCTTTGAGAAGGTGAGATCTGCCTCATCTGTTCTTCCCTCTTTCACCTAAAGTTATGAAAATGTCCTTTTTGTACTATGTTTTAGTTATTTGGCCTTGTTTGATTTCTGCAGGGAGAGGAGGCACATTACACAGTGAAGCACCTTCTTGAGCCAAATGTCACTCTGACAGACCTTCAGCCAGACACAACCTACCTGCTTCGTGTGAGATCCATCACACCCCTTGGGCCTGGGCCCTACTCCCAGGAGCAGGAATTCCGCACCCTTCCACCAGGTAAAATACAATTATTGTATGTCGTTAGTGAGAAACTTGCTTCTCCATCAGATAGTACATGCATATAGTACATTCGTCTCTTTTTGTGTTCTACCAACTGAAAGGCAGAGGAATCACACTCCTGCATTCCTTGTCATCAGGGCCAGGCCTTGGTGACAAAGCCTTATTATGTACACAAAAGTCCTGAACACGGAGTCAATTATCTTTCATGCTTTCCCATATTCAATTTTACTTTCCCTTTCAGAAGTATTGATCTCAGGTTTGTATGTTGTACTGATAAATTACTTACTATCCGTTCATTTAGTTCTCCTGAGAGATACTTTGATTCTGTACTACCAATGCACTGCATGATGTTATGATGTGGAATACCCATAACAAAAATCACAAAAGCACGACGGAGTCTAAATGAAAGAACAATACTGTAGGATTCACATCTGGTCACTCTGCTGCCTGGAAGACAAATCACCATAATTCACCTAATACTGATAGCTGGTGGAAGCTGCTTGCTATGTTCCTGACAAATAATTCTTGGTCTTTTAAATGACATGGCCATTCTCTTTGTCTCTGCAGACACAGGAGCTCTGTCTGGTGGAGTTGTAGCATCTATTATCTTTGGAGTTCTGCTATTTATTGGCCTGCTTCTGGGAATTCTGTTCTTTCGACGAAAGTAAGTGTTGATTTTTGAAGTTGAAAAAGGTTTAGTATAGGCTATGGGAGCTTAAGACAAAGTTAAGAAGGGAGAAACTGATCTCTCAGAGGAAGTTGGACAAGTTAGTTAGAATTGAAAGAGGAAGATCAGCATGTTGCAATAAGATGGACTGATTCTCAGTAATCAGCAATTCTGGAGGGGTTGAAAAAACAAAAATCCATATCATACTGTTATCATGCCAAATAAATAAAAATATTGTTATGGTACTACAGTTTTTAAAGCTGCCATTCAATTGAGAGAATAGATAAATCCAGTCATTTCAAACAATTCTCCATGTAACAATGCCTTAATGGTCACCTACCCAGATACAAAGTTCTGCTTCCTCTTTAAGTGTCTACAAAGCTTCTACTGTTTGTTTTAGATCAGTCATTGTATTGAAAATGTACAGAAAGTATGAAATAAATGGAAATTAATCTGTAATTCATCAAGGATAGAACAAAACTACCTGTATGGAAACAAAGCTCCATTTCTAAATGTACAGGAGACACTGCATTTTTTTGCCAGCTGCAAGACAGAACTCTGCACTACCCAGAGATCTATGCCTGACCAACTAGGGCAGAGTCCCTAGAAGACTTGCTTTTCTTTTGCTATCTGTTAACCATTCAAGTTTCATGACTTCTTGTGTTTCAGGAAGACTCACCGCAGACAGGCACGGCCTGATTACAGTACTTCAGGCTTTGATCGAGGTGAGTTGGAACCAGGGAAGAACCTAGAATAGGTTGAAAGGAATTAAAAGAATTGGAGTTTCAAATATCACAAGAGCATGGTTTTTCTGATGCAATATGTCTGTTTCTAGAATTGCAGTATTTTCAGTGTACGTTTGGTGTATTTGTGTACTTCTCTTGTTGGAAACCTCTGGATTCATCTCTGCTTCTGTATCTTTGCCCTACCTAACTTGTCCAAGGTGCTGACAGGTTAATTAGCCCTTTTGTTTCCCTTTACCTTAGAGAAGGTCTGGTTGAAGCCCTATGTGGACCTGCAACCATATGATGACCCCAGTAGAGGGGTTCTGGAGTTCATTAAGGAACTGGATGTCTCTTGTGTCACTATGGAGAATGTGATTGGGGAAGGTGAGTTTGTTAGTCTTCCCTTCATCTTTCAGTTCTCTCATGCTGCTGTTCACTTGCAACTCTTGAGCTCATCTGTGACCTATGATTTCTGTTTGTCCTCAGGGGAGTTTGGGGAGGTCTATCGTGGGTCTCTGCGGCTCCCAGGGAAAGAACGTATTGTAGTTGCCATCAAAACCCTCAAGTCAACATATTCAGACTCACAATGGTGGAACTTCCTGCGTGAGGCAACAATTATGGGGCAGTTCAATCACCCAAACATCGTACATCTGGAAGGAGTTGTCACCAAAAGTAAGAATGTGGGAAATGTTCCTCGAATTACAGTAGAAAGTGGCACATTCCTAGGAACATTCTTAAGAAGAGATTATGTCAGGGAGGCTATGTTGGGAAAATATACATTGTTATGTTAGCATAAAGGCGAGCAATGAGGAAGGGAGGAGAGTTATGGATTTCCAGAAAGGTCATGAGGTAGTGTTAGTAAAGGTCTTCTTGGGTTGGTGAGTGGATATGAGTTTGGAATAGTGTAAGGGATGGTGGAAGGTTATGTGTGTGACACAAGGAGAAATACAAAATCACTGCAGGAGTTCTAAGGGGAGGGACATCCATCTAGCTGTGCCAGTGGAGCAGGAATGGTGGTTGAGGTTAGGTATGGTTCTCTGTTTTGGGGGAGTATGGAGAGCATTGAAACACAGATTGCAAAGGAGAACTGCGAAAGGGTGACACTTTAATGTTTTCCTCAAGGAAGGCCAATGATGATCATCACTGAGTATATGGAGAATGGAGCACTGGATACCTTCCTCCGGGTGAGAGACCTTAATCTATAATAGCTTGTGTACTGCTAAAACTTGCACTTGACCTGGTTTTAGGACCCTAAGAGAAGACTAGAAAGAAGACCTGGACATCCACATAATTTTTGCTCACTAACATTTCCAGTCTCAGCAGCTGAAGAAGCTCAGTATCCAGAGTGCTGTCTTTGGCAGTTAAAATGCAGGTGCCTAATGATGACTCTGGAGACTACCACCAATACCTTGGTGTGAACCTGTGGGGTCCTTTGGGCTACAGCACCATCTTTTGCTTGTTACCACTACACTCTTTGCAAGTTGATAAAGTCAGTATCTAGAAATCAGCAGAGTGATGTTAATTTGGATGGGGTCCTGGGCAGCCTAGTCTAATATCAGATGTGGAAGTTGGCAGTCCTGCATGCGGCAGGGGGCTTGATGGTCCTTGAGATCCCTTCCAACCCAGGCCATTCTATGATTCTACGATTCTACGATTCTATGACTTGACCAGGGTCTTCTCTCACTTCTTGCATGCAGGAGAATGAGGAAAAATTTAGCCCTGTGCAGCTTGTGAACATGCTGCAGGGAATAGCCTCCGGCATGACCTACCTTTCAGAACACAACTACGTGCACCGGGATCTGGCTGCTCGCAACATCCTGGTAACACGCAGCCTTCAATGCAAGGTGTCTGACTTTGGTCTTTCCCGAATATTGGAGAATGATGCAGAGGGAACATATGAAACCAAGGTAATGCAAAAGCAGTCTCTGGAGAGATAAGGTCTCAGTCTTGTAAGTGAGCTGCACTCTTGGGAGATCAGGTTTCTGCCGGGTAAGAATGGCAGAGTTTTTTTGTAATATGAAACATGGAGAATTTGGAGGAAAAAATCTCTTAAGAAACCCCATTGTAAAATTGCAAGTCATTATGTGATGGAAGGTGGTGCTTTTCTATTGAGTCCATGTTGATTTTGTTTGCTAAGAGAATAAGTACAGGAAACATAGTTTTTGAAATGAAGCAAAATAAGATGTCAGATATTTTGGACTTTAATAACACGTAGCTTTGAAGACAGCCCTGCTGTGAGCAGGAATTTGGAGTAAGGAGATGTACAGGTCCCTTTCAAAGAAAGCTCCAGTGATTCTAATACCATGTTTCATTGAAAGTAGGTCTGTTACTGGCATCATTATCTTACACCACAGCAGTGGTTTTGTGGTTTTGAATTCAATTGAACAGGAGGCTTAAACTCATTCACTTTACAAGATTATTTCTACCTTTTTGGCAGATTTCCCCAGAGTAGATTACACATCACTTTAAGAGAAGAGGGCCCAGTCTAAGAAGTGGCTTGTGAGCTGTTTGCATGAAAGCACTGGAGAAGCATAACTCCATGATACAAACTGGGTACACGATGTCTTTTCTCTTTTACAGGGTGGTAAGATTCCAATCCGATGGACAGCCCCAGAGGCCATTGCTCATCGGATTTTCACCTCAGCCAGTGATGTCTGGAGCTTTGGAATTGTCATGTGGGAGGTGCTGTCATTTGGTGACAAGCCGTATGGGAATATGACTAATCAGGAGGTAATACACCTTGAGCTCTCGTGCCAGTTTAAGGTTATTATTTAAAGAATATAGACCTTACTTGTTCTTCTTCTACGTGCAATGTTGCCATTCATCTGAACGCATAACTACTCTCTCCTTCCCTGCTAAAAATGTGGCCAAGCTTTGACTTGAGCAGTAACAGAATCCTTCTGTCTCACTTCTAAGGAACATGTGCCCTGAATCACGAATGGAACTAAGCTAATAAAAGACTGAAACCAGATGTGTATCTCACTTCACATTTTGACATCCATTATGTTTTCTTATCCTTTGCTGACCAAACCCTACGTTATACATATGTAACCTGCTTCAACCCCTTCCCTTGCATCACACTGCATAATGGTGAACTGTCTGCTCCCAGCCCCCTGGAGGTCGCTGGTCCTTCTTTTACACCTGGACAGAGTTTTGTCTGTTCTCTGTGCAGGTGATGAGAAGCTTAGAGGACGGGTACCGGCTCCCCCCGCCTGTGGACTGCCCATCCATCCTCTATGAGCTAATGAAGAGCTGCTGGTCACACGATCGAATGAGGAGGCCTCATTTCCAGGAGATTCGGGCACAGCTGCAACACTTCAGCTCAAGTCCCCATCTCCTCCGGTCTGTTGCAGACTTTGATCCCAGGTAAACTGACTGGCGTTGGAGGAGGAGAGATTAATTGGGAGATTTTTGCCTCCTGTTCAAACAGGAGGAGAGCTGATGTTAGCAGTGCAGTCTGGCAAGAGACACGTTGGATGTTCTGTGAGCAGAAGGTAGCAGTAATCTTTCTCTCACGGTGACATAAGGCCTAGCCATGGCTCTGGGCAGTCTGATCTCGCTGCAGAGAGCAGATTAGCAACCTAGCCCTGGTAGAGAGTTTTCTCTATCAAGCTACTGTCTCATAGTACTGACCACTTAAGGTATTTGCCTGGCTAAACCAGGGTTTCACCTGCTTTTAGGGTAACGCTCCGGCTCCCGAGCTGCAGCGGATCTGATGGTATCCCCTATCGATCTATTCCCGAGTGGCTGGAATCCATTCGCATGAAGCGTTATATCTCCAACTTTCGCACTGCGGGCCTTGACACCATGGAGTCAATTCTGGACCTCACTGCTGAGTAAGGACAGGCTAAGTTTCCACGGGACACACCAGGCTATTTTGAAAATAGTATCAATCCTGCTATCTGAACAGGAAATCACATTTACTTGTAAGGCTTCTTCATCCTTCTTCATGTGGGTAAATGGAAGTGGAAAAGCCTATTGCCCTGTAAGGGAGTGAGTAGTCACAGATCCCGGTGCACGTAGTTGTGTTCTGAAGGTAGGTCACACACAGAGTGAGACTGTTTCCCTCACTGTCCATGCCTGAGGCCTACTGGGGGCCTGAGCTGCTCTGAACTCCTATCAGACACAAGAGAGCGAGAAGAGACATCAAATAATTCCCTAACCTGACCATTTCTCCAGTCTCATATGACTTGATTAGAGAATTTTCTTGCTTGAAGTCGACAGCTAGTGACTTTCTCTCTGTATCAGCTAGGCACAGTTCTACCCTAGAACCAAGTTCTTCTGGGCCCTTTAGAAGATCTGAGGCCAAATGCTTTACCAGTGCAGACATTTTCTGCTGTAGGATTGGGAGCATGCAACCAAGTGTAACCAGAGTAGTTACATAAAACAAATGGACAGGTGCAGTCCAGGGACTCTACTAAAGAGTTGAGACATGGCCCTTATCAGAAGAGGGCATAGATGCAGTAGTAATTTTATAGGAGCATAAGCCTAATCACAAGGTGGGGAGAATCCAGTTGACTGTATGGGAAGGGGTAGGCAGGAAAGGGAAGTAGCGCCTGGATGTTTCTTCCCTCTAGAGAAAAAGGGGTAGCAGGAGGTACTGAGGGAAAGGAAGCTTTCTGAACTAATGCTTAATAACTGTTTCTGCCCTTAAGCACATCCTAGTCTGCAAGGCACAAGAATAGCAATTCATTTTTTCCTTTCTCTTCCCATTTCCTTCAGGGACTTGAAACAGATGGGAGTGTCACTTCCAGGCCACCAGAAGAGGATTCTGTGCAGCATCCAAGGCTTTAAGGAGTGACCAGTTGTTGCTCTCTCAAGCTTGCCAAATGCTGTCTTACCAGATATCACTTGGAATCATTCCTATGGCAATTGCTTCCAAATGAGTGACTGGGACAAGAAAAGCCAAACAACCAGGACTGAAAAGACTTATGAGGCTACACCACCTGCTCTCATTTCTGTTTCCCCTTGCTTCAGCCAGCAGTACTTTTCAGAACACTGGTCTTAGAATCTGTTCTCAATCCTGTCTTCTACTGTTAGTTTGGTGCAGCACGGAATAATCCCTGTAGTCCACTTTCAAGCCAGGTAATCACATGGAAATATAAGGATACATACAATTGCAGGGTGGGGATTGGGATAATGTTTTAAGATTGAAAATGAGGATTCAGATGCTATGGGACCTGCAGAAAACATGCATGAGGATGCAAACAGAGGTTGGGCACATTCACTCCCTGATGTACGTCCCTTCTCATTCAGAAGCATGTCTTCCTTATTTCACAATAGGAACAAACTATTCAATCTTTCACAAGGCTGCTGCTAGGGGATATATTTTTAAATTAAGCTATTCTTCCTTTAAACACCACCAAGTCATGGTGTACTTTGTTCTTTGAAGGAGAAGTTGGGAGTAGCAGCGCACCCTGCTGTAACCTTGGCATGTTGCTTAGTTGCATGTGTACTTCAGCGGAGTGATTTACCTCTCTTCAACCTGCTTAATACCTTTACTTGTTCCATAGACACAAAACCTTGTAGGTACCAATTTTTCTCTGCCCCTTTTTTGAAAGAGGGACCGAATAAGGTATTTGTAACAGAAAAATGTAGAGGTGGTCTGTCATTCCTTCTCTGTGAAGGAAGTATTATTATTTATCAGAACTCAAGACAGAGGTGCTACAGACTGTAAATAGTATTTTGTAAATAAATTTGAGGCAGAGCAGGTTGTGTGTTGGCGTGCTTTGGCTTATTTCAAATAATTTTGTGACCTCTGCTCTAGAATATGTATAATAATTTCCAGCAGGGTGATTACATCCAATTTTTGTTGTTTCAGCCAAGCTTAAGGACTGGCAGCCATGTGCAAATGCAGTTGCATTAAGACGAAGGGATGCATGTGCAGCTGGTCACTTCAGACATTTTTCTTTAAACTGATTTACTGCTGGAACATACAGCTGTAAACCAAGTCCAACTTTGTACAGCTCCTGTGTTTACCCCTAAACTGTGAAGAATACTAGAAGCTACTCATGTAGTTCAATGAAATATGTGAGTAGTACTTCCTTTTGCTGCAGAAGAAAGTATTTAGGTGAGAAGAGGGGAAAAAAGTAAAAATCACACTCTGCTGGTCCTAAGACTTCCTCAGAAAGCAAACTGGACTCTCACGTCATACCTAGGGTGAGTTGGCTGTACTAACCTTAAGATATTTCTAAGCACTTGTGCTAAGTCAAGTTTTGTGAAGATGGTGAGTACTAGCCATTCAGCAATCAGTTACTTGTAGATAGGTGTGTTTGCATAATTGTATAATGCTCCAAGTTCTTAAGGGTTTAAATTGCCATCCTCCTTCTGCGAAGGTCTCACTTCCCTATGCCTACAGAAGATCTAAGGAGCACAGATCTAAAGAGATGCAACTTAAGGCAAGAAGAATGGTTTCTGTTCAAGATGAGAAGCAGCAGAGCATAAACAAGGAACCGTAATATACATGTATCTCAGCCACTTGGGTTCATGCAACTGAAGTAAGTCACTGCCAACAAGAAAAGCTTGTATTATGAGTCTTGTTAGTCTATCAGGAAGTTCAGTCTTAGTAATAGATGTTTTTAGCATGAAGCATAGATAATAAAGTTGCTGCATGAACAGTGCCCAAGCTAGATGGTAAGCTCTGATGAGGCTGACACAAGATAAAAGCATGTGTCGTGCAAACATAGGCTTTAGTATAAACCTGCAGAAGACAGAAAATTGGTATGAGTGGTTGCTACAGCGGGTTGTTGTACTGCCATTTAGAGGGACCTTGGCACATGGAAAAAAGGGAAGGGAGGAGTCTTGTGAATTTCAATAAAGGGAAATGAGGGTAATGAAGAGCCCTGTAACAAAGGAAATGTAGCCTCTCGCACCAGTACATGCTGGAGGTTGACTGGGTAGAAAGTGTGAAAGTATCTGCATGTCCCACCTTCAGCAAATGGCACGCCAGTCAGTAATGCACCCTGGCAGCAAAGGAGGCCAACACTGCCTAGACTGCATTAGAAAATGCATCATGAGTAACTGGAAGGGGCCTATTCTTATCAGAATCATTTAAGTTGGAAGGGGTCACCAGAGGTCATTTAATACAATTCCCCTGCAAAAAAACAGGAACATTTATAGCTAGATCAGAATCCTGTCCAGCCTGACCTTGAATGTCTCCAAGGGCAGGGCATCCAACACATCTCTGGACAACCAGTTTCAGTGCTTCACCGTCCTTATGGCAAAAGACTTCTTTCTTGCATATATCCAATCTAAATTTCTCACTTAGTTTTGAAACCATTTCCCCTTGTTCTGTTACAAGAAATCCTGCTAACGAGTCTGTCCCCTTCCTTCTTATAGATCCCCTTCATATATTGAAAGGGTTTCCCCAGAGCCACCTCCTCTGTGGTGCTTAACATTCCCAGCTCTCTCATCTGTCCTTGTAGAGGAGGTGTTCCATCCCTTGGATCATTTCTGTGGCCCTCCTTTGGATGCACTCCAACAAGCCCACTCCTCCCCTGTACTGAGGACTCCACATTTTGACACAGCACTCCAGGTGAGATCTCATCAGCACAGAGCAGAGGGGCAGGACCACCTCCCTCACCCTGCTGACTACGCTGCTTCTGATGCAGCCCAGGGTATGGTTGGCTTTCTGGGCTTCAAGGGCACATTGCTGCCTCACACCCAGTGACCAGTACCTCCAAGTCCTTTTCATCACGGCTGTGATCCATCCCTTTATCACACAGCTTGCGCTGATAGCAGAGATTGCCACGAGCCAGGTGCAAGACCTTGCACTTGGATTTATTACACCTCATGAGGTTTACCTGGGCCCACTGCTCAAGCATGTCTACGACTCTCTGAATGGCATCCTGACCTTTAGGCGCGTCAACTGCATCACTTGGTGTCATCTGCAAAGTTGCTGAGAGTGCTCTTGATCTTCTTTTCCCCTCTCCTCTCTGGGGAGACAGAATGTTTTGTCCAACTCTGGTACAAGGACATGGATTTACTGCAACAATATCAGTGTAAGGTCAGCAAGATTTTGAAGGGATCACACCATGGGAGTACAACATTTTGGCTTACCTGGGCTGTACTGAGAGAAGAGGAATTGTTTTGGGCCACATATAAAATATGGAATACAGTTAATGTATATAACTAACAAAACTTTTTTTTTTTTTTAATTAAAACATAAAAAAAGTGAGAAAACATAGAACTAGTGGGATATTTGACCTTGTTTTTGTGAAACTAACATATCAGTCTGGTTTGATGGGAGTGGTTGCAATTCTTAGTGAGTTCTTAAGGTGTTCATCAGAGACTTTTGATGAAATTTTACTCTTCCTGTACTTCATCCTTGATGACAGTTATTCAGAAACGTACAGACTGCCAAAGAGCGATCGTGTGAATGAGGCACAGTTGAGAAGCGAGGGATGTTTTTTTTCTGTTAAGATAGGGCTTATAAAAGTCTGGTAAAGAGACATGACCAAATTTTCGAGTTGAATATCTGATTGCAACTCTACACGTTCCACTTGAAAATTTCCAAGTCATGTATTTACATCAACTGAAAATGGAGTCAAATGCAGAGATGTTTATTTTTGCAACCTTGAAACCTTTTCTTAAATTCCTTTACCAAGACGGAAAGCAAGGCTGCATATTTTTTACTGTTCCCAGGACTGTGTTTAGCCCACGTATCAAAATGCATATAATTATTTGCCATAACTTGAGTAAGTACTGCAACGTACCCTCCCCCTGCACTGATTTCAGCCCAGACAGTCCCAATCACACACTGATGTTTGTTGCTGAGCAATGGGTGTGTGTCTGGGACTGGCCCAGGCCCCACGGTGGGGCAGAACCACCACCATGATGGCGCAGGGCATGGGGTGGCCGCAGGACAGGCCATGAATATGTCTAGGTTACAGCATTTGACATACAGGATGTCTGAGAGGAAAAACTGCTTCACCTTATGAGGAGAAGGGTAGCTTTTATCATTGTATATAGTTAGATGAGGGAAGATAGTGAAAAAGAGGAAGCCAGGCTCTCCTTGGTGGTATCCAGTGAAAGAAGCAGCAGTGAATGTATATGAAACTGCATGGATTTCCATCTGAAATTAAGAAAAAACTTTCTAATTGCAGTAAAATCCAAAACGGTCATGGAGCTCTCATCACTGGAGTTACTTAGAAACTGGGCACAGTTCTGGGCAACCTGCTCCGACTGACCCTGCTTTAAGCCAGAGGTTGGGTATGGGGGTCTCTTCCAACCTCAGCTGTTAGGAGCCGCTGAATCTGCACCATGTCTTCAGGTACAGCCAGTAGCAAGTTGGAGCGTGTATTCCCGGAAGGCGCTCCTGCACACGTTCCAACAAAATGCATGTACAAACACTTGTACATGAGTGGCCTCATAGACAGAAAAAATAGCAGTCAGGCAAGCACAGCACAGCAAACCCGATCCTATTCCCTTCTCTGGCCGATCAGGATGAGCCTGTTCATGAGAAACATATAAACACTATAAACTCCTCTGATAGAACTGAGTGTCTGAGATCAGCCATCCAGTAGCTGGGTCTTCTCAGCTGCTGGCACCGGGACATATCAGCTCTCAATGGCCTGCAGCCCCACTCTGGTGGTGGGTATTCAGCCCACCTTGTGTGTACATACACAGGATCTCTCTGGTATTTAGCTTTAGACACCGAGTCTAATTTCCTGATATTCTCATCACCTCTCATACGTGGATGAAAAATGTTCTCTGATAGCTGATCTAGGCTTACTGCTGGTTTTGACTTGAGGGCTTTTGCAGCCAACTCTCACACAGGTCTCCACAGCAATCAGCCCAGCTCTTGGCTCTTAAGTCTCTTATCCTATACAATCACCAACTACTCTGACTTAACTCTCACTAGTAATTGTGCACCAACATACGCATCCATACAATATATATGCACTTCATTATTTCCAGTTGCTAGCATTCAGACCCTTCAAAACAGACATCAAGCGAAGTCCCCAAAGAAAATAACTAAAAAAGGAGTTTGTTAAGATGAGCACAGTCAGATGAATGTACTGCATGCTTGCAGCCAGCCCTCTGTATGCCCCTTTCCCGTCTTTCCCATGCTACTTCCTCTCCTTGATCACTCCCTCTTCCTGCCCCTAAACATCTCATAAAATACACTGTAGTTTCCAAATGCATTTCCTCTGCATTCCATGCCCCTCAAAAGTAGTAACTCCCCTAATATGCAAGAGGATCCAGCAAGCGGCTCCCAGTTTTTCTTTGTCCCAAACACGGGTTTATTATAGTCCTGTGATAGTTCTCCAAGGAGTTGGGTTAGGGTGCTTCTCTCACCCATCATTGCTTTTCTCGTCTGTGCTCCTTGCTGTTTATGGATGAGAACTTTTAATCACAAGCTAAAAGACACAGCTAAGGAACTAAAACAACCAACAGCAACAAACAGTCTAGAATTTGTTTATTCCTTCCTTATCCTATAGGAAACTTCCAGATGTTTACTGTATGGATTTGGAAGCAGTCATTAAATATTTCCCCCATACTGGAAGGAGAACAAGATTAGGTTTCATGCCTTTGAAGAGTAGAAGTATTAATGCTCACCACAATGAGTTTCACCTGCAGTGACAGAAACATCACCATTCTAAATCATAAGCACCAAGCACAAACACTTTCTGTCTGAATAGCAATACTGAAGGCAAAGCTCATTGTGCACTCTAGCCCAGGCTAATGCAGCTGAACTGTAATACCTCACCAAGCAGACTACCATCTTGCTGTACTGAAATGTGGTATTCTATTGCTTTAAATGAAAGGAAGTATAAAACTAAACAACTTGAAAAGGAAACCAATATGTGGAGAGAGAAAGGCCGTGGAGAAAGGCCATTTTCAGAGTCTGACCATCTCTGGGAAGCTGAGTGGAATAGCAACAACATATTCTCTACTGCCTAAGACATCACCTTTTATGAGTTGTTAAACAAATGCAGCAGAGACATATTAATGGAAAAAAATTCACAATTTTATTGGATGCAAACAGTGGTCGGACAGCATAGTTATTCAAAAGGTTTGCCCTGTGTGAAAAGTTTCTAGTCTAGGGAGTGAGGCTCAGTGCAGTAACACAGAGTCAGACAGTACACTGCAGTGACAACGTAGCTCCTACTGACAGCTGTGAAAAAAACTCTTGCTGGAACACTGAGAGCTCCTCAGTGTGCTGAGTCCTCATCCTCTCACTGAGGCACTTCCTCACTACATGCTTATGACAGCCATTCTTTGGACTGTTTTGTTATTCTTGCCCACCCTGTCTGTCCAGAAACCACACTGGGAAGCAATTCATTTTAGAGAGAGAAAAAAATTAAGATTAAACTGTCCAAACTCAGGAGCAGAGTAGGATTCCAAACACTGCCAGTTTAGTCTGGCTAGGAAAGAAGAAAAAAAAATTGACAGGGCAGTTAGCCAATAAAATCCATTAGAAGCAGAAAAGCTATAGTAGGTTAGCTTTTTCCAGCAACTAGAACAGAAGCTCCCAGTACACTCTGCTTCCACACTCTTACCCAGAAGTGATGAAGGCATTAGGGGAAGACATCCAGATAACGAGGTGGCATGGGAAAACCTATGACAGAAGCGGTGCTGAGATGGAGGCGGCTTCCACCTTATGATGTGAAATCATTTCTTGGCTTCATGCAGCAGAAGAATGCTCAGCCCTTTCTCAGCAGCTGCCACCGGGTCATCCTTGCTACTTCCACCAGGCGATGGTGGAGATTTGGTCCTTCTTCTTGTCTTGAGGAAACAGAGATTTTGCACTCATCTCAGTCACAGTCCTCAGCCTGGAATACAGTATGGCCAGGAAGTGGCGGTGGGAGAAGAGGTCCTTTCTTAGAGGGTGCTCATAGTGAAGTCTACAAGTGGCAAATCCTACGTGGGTAACCAACCGCGCTGGCAGAGTCTTCACTGGTAGCAATCTGCCTTGTCAGGCAGAGGGGCAGGACAACGGTGGGGAAGGAAAGAGTACTGAGTGCAGGGGTCTTGAGGGTACGCTCACTCCAAACTCCTCAGCACGCTGTTTTAGCACGAACAGTGTGACATTTCATACATAGTACGTGCCCATCCAGTGGAAAGCAGCCATTTTCATCAGCCTCAATAGATAAGGGCCTCCCACAGTCCTGCAAGGGAATAATAAGAGGGATAGCTCAATGACAGCCAACGGCCAGGATGACAGAGACAAGGATGTAAGCAGTTCTACCGAATCAGAACAACGGCTCACAGCCCACTACTCTTTCTATGACTGTGGTAATTGGAGAAACCATTTTGAGCAGGTGAGCACAGTCCCCTCTGTGAACCCTGTAAGATCTCCTGGCAGACACAGCTGCTATATTAGGGCTTTGATAGGGCTACATGTTTGCAAAGTCCTTGCTCTGAACCTGTGATCTGTGAATATCTAACCTTCTTGTTCTTCACCAGGAGGGTGGTCAGGGACTGAAACTGGCTCACCAGGGCAGTGGCCATAGCACCAAGTTGCTGGAATTCAGGAAGTGTTTGGACAATGCCCATAGTCCATGGTTTGAAATTTAGGTGGTCCTGGGTGGAACCAAGAGTTGGATTTGGCAACCCTTGCGGGTCGCTTCCAACTTGGGATATTCTATGATTCCAAACCTTGCTCAACATGCTTTCAAATCATTTAAGACACTGTTAGTGTTCAGTCAAGAAAGGAAAGTTCAAGGATGCTTAGTGATGATGCAAATGAGAGGAGTGGGGCCAACAGGGTTACCTCACACTTGTAACATTTCATGTGGAAGTTTTTCTCCAGTGCCACCACACGCACTGTCTCATCTTTCCCAGGCTCTGGCATGATAGGTTCACTACATACTGAGCAGCGTGGAGCATACTTCCTGCAACACACAAATACAGCAGAGATGACAACCTTGCAGGTCTCTCACCATCATACAGAAGTAATGGAAACAGAGGCACAAGTCACACAAAAAGAGGGAAAAGACCTTAGTTTTAACACAGTGCATTGCTGACTCATTTTTAAACTTCACTGTGAGTAACCCAAGTCCATTTTGCAGCAAAAAACTAAACAGATGTGAGGGAATCTGCCTGCTTTAGGATACCACATGCACGTGTTCCCTCCATACCTGTGGTAGTCATCCACACAGTGAGGCTGGTTGGCCTGGTCCACTATGAAGGAGGCCCCTTCCAGAGGAGTATGGCACATCACACAGGTGAAGCACTGAGGATGGTACGAGTTACCAGTGGCCTTCAGCATCCGGTCTGTAATGGTCTTTTTGCAGACACTGCACTTTTCCAGGGTTCCCTAAACACAAAAGAAACAAGTAAGACAACATTAATCTAAACCTCCATCCCCAGAAGACTACACCAGACAGGTGAAATGAAAAGGGGGAAGGAAAAGCAGGAGAGAACAGCCACAGCAAGCTCAGCCCTCTGCAGCAGCTTTTGTCCCAGTTACTCACGGCATAGCAGTCCTCACAGAAGGGCTTTTCATCCACATTGTAGAACTGCTGCCCCTGCAGCTGCTTTTCACACTTGAAGCAGGTGAAGCACTCCACATGGAAAAGGCAGTCCAGAGCTCTCACAGCTGGCTGGGTTCGTGACAGGGGCTTCCGACAGAAGCCACACAGCTCTGCCAACAGGAGTAGAAAGGGATTAGGAGAGATAATAACCCTCCACAGTCTCAGTCCTGCTGCTGTTCACTAAAAGAACACACACCAGAAGTAGCAGCTTCTACTGGAGGTGGATGGTCCATATCCTTCATTAGTTTCTGAGTCAACATCTCCAGCTCTTCTACCTCCTTCATGGTCAGAGGAGAGTTTCCCTTAGGTGGATTCGCACTGGGTCTATGCTGCAGAAGAGAAAATAGTCAATCCCAAAGGATGCATACGCACAGACTCATTCCCACTCTGTCAGTGATAAACTTGTTTCTCTCAACTTTACATCTCTTCTCTATCCAGTGTGCCATCCACATTGCTTGCTTTTTTCCACCTTTACATGAAGTTCTGTCCCTCTCCAGCACTGTTCCTAGCTCCGCTTCTCAATAACATAACAAAAGCTGCCAAGTGAGCAACTACTTCAACTACATCCCTGAGCCTGGGACAGACCCTCCCTCCTCATCCTCCAATTCAACCCCCCCCCCGCGATGCCATACCTGCCCAGAGGCACAACTCTGACCCTTACCACATCTTTTGCAGCAGCAGATTGTTCAGTGGGAACAGGTTTCTCCTGCACCTGAGGTCTTTCCCACTGCTGAGCATGGGTGAAATTGGGAGGCGGAGGTCGAGGCAAGGGACCTGAGGGTGAAGGGGCAGTGAACTGAGTCTGAAGGGAGGTAGGATATCTTGCAGAGTTTGAAGGAGCCATGGGAACAGTGGCACCTGGTTTGGATCCAGGAGAGCTGGCAACAGAGGGTGGTGTGAATTTAGCAGTAGGCTGAGACGGGAGAGAAGAGGGTGGAGGGACTGATGCTAAGGGCTCCTTGCGCTGCTGTGGAGCTGCCCACGGAGCTGGGGCAGGAGTTGAATCCAATCCAGGGGGCTTGGAAGATAAGCTACCACTTGGCTTTGGAGTGAACTTGGAAGGAAAAGGAGGAGTAGGATCTCTGGGTGCGGATGAGATTTCCACATGAGCTTTTGGAATCAATGGTTTCTCCAGAGAACCTGTGGATCCTGAAGGTATCTGTAAAGGGAAGAAACAGAGAACCTGGCAGTTATCAACAAACTACAAGAGAAAAATATACTGTTTACAGGAATAGGTAAGTAGGTACCCCAGACTCACAATGATTAGAGTCCCTACATTACTACATAGTTAATCTTGAAAAGATACATGATTTGTGCTTTCTGGTTCTTCAGGTAGGTTTCTTGCTATGATTTAGACATCTTAATCTTCAGTAGCATCCTTCTCACTATCTCAGTTCAGTCATCTCTTTTTCCATCTGTGACATTCTAGACAGCTCACCCGGGATTTGAAGGGGTCATTCTTCTCCATGTCTTCCAACATTAAGGACAGTGAGTCAATCTCAAGATCAATGCTGTTCATCTTGCCACGCACCTATACCACCATCCATGGAAAGAGGGATCAGAGCACATTACAGGAGCAGCCAGGGAAGTGGGTGTATCCCCTACAACAGCAGATTTTTACACCTGGGATCTGCTCTTGGTTCTGAGCAGGTAGAAAGCTGGGGACAAACAGGAAACAGTCTCCAAGGACAAAGTCTCCAAAATCTACCAGAAGTGGTAAAACAAACAGCCCAGTAAGACTAACAGAAAGATTCAAGTAAGAAAAGACAGCTGGAGGCCTGCAGTTCAATACCCTACTCACTGCAGAGCTGACTCTCAAGCTAGACCAGGTCATTCAGGGCCTTGATCAGGTGATTTCTGAACATCCTCAAACATGCAGATTCCCCAGCTTCTGCGGGCATCTGTTCTAGTGCTGAGACATTCTTGGAGGTGAACAGGTTTTTCTTTTTTCAGGAATTTACCTTGCTGCAACTTGTGTGCTTTGTCTCTTGTTCTCTTGCTGTACCCCCGTAAGATGCATGTCTTCTCTCCTCCTTTCTGTATTGCAAACATCATTTAGATCCCCACCTTTGACCTTGCTCCTCTTCTGCCAGCTGAACAAATGCAGCCCTCATACCACAAGCTCCATCCCTCAGGGACTGCTGTGACATTTTGCTGGACTACTACTACTTCAGTATTTGTCTGAGTTTAGTACAAAATGGGACCAAACTGCAAAATTCAGTTGGCTGCTCCAAGATGCAGCCTTGATAACACTGAAGACAGAGGAATAATCATTTCCCTGTCCTAAAGACTAATACAGCTCAGTATGTGGTTAGCCTTTACTGCCACAAGGGTGCATTGCTGGCTCACATTCAACTCACTGTCCATCAGGATCCCAAGGTCCTTCATTTGCAGAGCTGCTTCCTAGCCATTTGACCGTAACTTATGCTGGCAGATGGGGCTGTCCCATCCCTAGTGCAGGACTTTGCATTTATATTTGCTGAACTTCTATAGCATCTTATAGGAAAGGACTGTGCAGACACTAAGGTGCTAAGCAAACTGGTACTGTTTTCCCAGATCTCTGAGCTTCCTGCGGTTGAATCCAGAGAGCACTGAGAAGTTGTCCCAGCTCAGGACATCAAAAGAAATTATACTTCCCTTGACTTTACTCACCTGTGGGGCAGGTCCTTCATCAAACATTGGTGGAGGAGGCGGAGGAGGAGAAGGAAAAGCTTCATCTGGGGCTGGTGGAAAAGGCTCTTCAAAGGGTGGTGGGGGTGGAGGAAAAGCACAGTTTGAGGAGAAACTTAGATCCTCTCCAGGTGGGGGAGGAGGTGGCAGTGGCAGCTCTATGAAGAACAATGAAAACAAGAGCAGGCCTGAAACATTTCTCATCCTAGCCAGTTACAAACCCCACAAGGCACCTTGAAGGTATTACAGCGAGTGCTCCCCAGCATCCATCAAGGACAACTGAACCCCACAGGATTGGGGTTCAAACTACTTGCTGTCATATAAGCTACTGCATTAGTCACTAGAAATTCACTGGGTAACTGAGAAACATGTCCTAATGCTTTTTCTTACTCCTCCTCTTTCTCTGTGCCCTTGCATGTAGAACAGGCTGAAGATGTCTATTACAACACAGGTCAAACAAGATACTCTTTCCCTTCACCCTTTATGTGAGAAAGGTATCTCATCATCCAAGCACAAAACAACAACAAAGACAAGCAGGTATAAATTCTACATCCCTTTTTCTGGTTATACTAAACATCCCCTCCTCTTTCCAGTTAGTCCCAACCAGCAGCAGGGTTAAAGATCAAGTTTTTCACTCCTGCTGCTCCATGTATTTCTTCCACAGCAGTTATCAAGTTGTCTTATCTTTATATGCAGCTGTTTTACACAGGCTTTGTTAGTATTTCTCATCTGTAACCTAAAGGACACTAACTGAATGTTTTTAAAAAACGAAAGCTGAAATCTTATTAGCCAGTGGAATGCATAAACTGCACTGGTATGCAGTATCTCTTCCAAGTCTTCTTGTTCTGCTTTTGGGGAGTAAAAAAAAAAAAGTAGTAATACAAAGCCAGTATTTCTTTGTTGAAATTACAGTTTGGGAGTAAGCTCAAGTTTGCATGAGCTTTTTTTTTTTTGGCTTATTTAAAAGAACAAGGCAGAAGTAAAACCCTGCTCTGCTGTCACAGTGCTTCAAAAAGATGCACTAAGAGCCTGCTTTAGGAATTATTTGCACAAAGAAGTTTCCTGCACGACCAGTATTAAATATAACATTACAACAGTGATATCAACTTAGTCATCCTGCCATTTAAAACAGAGAAACCAATTGCTTTGGGTTCACGTTATACTATCATTCCTCTGGGGAGTGTACAGGAAAGGGAGAGAATGATCAGAGAGGTGTATCAGGGAAGAATCAAATCGGATGCATACCCTGACTGAGTCAAAACTGAGTTTCAGTCATTCATCTGCCTTGCTAGTACAGCTTTGCTAGCAGCCCTTACCCACTGGTGACGTGACGGCTTAAGCCAAACAGTTCTGCTAATCTCCATCAAGCCTGTTCCTCCAAAAGAAGCTTTACAGGGAAAGAAGTGTGCAAGTGGAACAACTAACACCCAGTTCTCTCGTTACTATATTCTGAAAAACAATTTTTAACATCCGTTTGTTTGCTTTTGTAGTTGAGCTAATATATTTCCGTCAATTTGATGCAACCTACACACACACTCTTAATCCACAGAACTTTAGCAGAAAAGCATAAAAACTATGATAAAACCTTGGATGACAGAATCAAGATTCCAGCCAACAACGTATAAGCAAAAGGTCACCAGTTAGGTGGTGCAATTCTACAAGACAGAGGCACCGACACCCTGGGGCCACTGTGACTCATGAAATGGAAAAAATGGTTTAGTCATTTGCCTCCAAGTGCAGGATCAGCCTTACTACCATTAGATCAGCTGCCCACTGAGTTAGCACAGGACACACCAGCATTACACAGGAACCTTCTGCTCCTTAGAAGAAAAACAACCAACCACCAAAAGCAACAAAAACAAGTAACACCCATAGGAGAAAAAGAAAAAAAAAATAAAAAAGAAAGCGCACTAAAGCACAAAGTCAGTCTACACAGGAAAACACACTCAACCCAAACCACTAGTAGAAAGCATAAAACTCAGTTATACAAATCTCATTTCCTGGTTTTGTTAGCTTCCTTTTCTTTTCATGCAATTATTTCTACTTCCTTTGAAACTGCAATCTTTGTTGTTAAAGATGAGTCCGCAAGAAGGGTCTCTATAATTGGAGACAACCAACTCAAGTTAAGATGAAACAGTAAGAAAAAGAACAGTGTGATGCACCAGCATCAGGGTGAATGTTCCTGCAACATACTTGCTCTTCGACTTGCTGGCCAGAATACTACTGCAGTTACTAAATTATACATGCAGGGAATATCATGAAAAAGCACTGCATTCCTCCAGCTTTACTAAAATCTAAGTGCAGTCGCTTTCCTAACTTCTTTCCTAACTGAGATGCCACATATTTTGAGATCATTTTACAGCCCCTTTATCTTACTCAGAAACTTGCAAGCATCTACAGCAAGAGCATTACTTCATTTGCAGTGATTCTCATATTTAACCCAGTTACAGACCTCGCACTCTGAGAATTGAGAAGCATACCCACATCTGCCACACCCCTCTTCACCTACCTTCTGCCGCCATAGATACGGGGATCTCCCCCACTCTCCCTATCTGGGCACGCTGGGCGCCAGCTCCAGGAGGCTGCGGCAGCGATGACTCCGATGCACCCCCAGTCTTGAAGGGATTCACCTTGGGTTTAGGGGCAACCACAGGTGCAAACTTCTTCTGTGGGTTGTAAAAGGACGGTGTGGAAATGTTGATGCTGACTGTGGTCGTCATACGGGTCCCTGGGGTACCTGGAGAAGCCATCTTTTTGGCTGCTGGCAGGAGAGAAGAGAGAGGAAAGTGATATAAATTCAGACTTGGTCCAAGTGGGAATTAATATAAAGGAATATACAATGGAGAGATACAGGAGCTTGTGTCTGGGCAAAGGCCGAGGAGCCAAAGCAGAGTGTAGAACACTTTGAGAATCAGTACAGGAAGAAGGAGGAACAGCGACTAAAGGCAGCTTGAATAAGCCTTATCTCAGCTCAGCACAGTGCTGACCACAAAGGCATTTCTTGTCAGCCATGTGCTGCTACAGAGAAAACTAAGCTCCCTGCTGCTCAAAACCCCTCCACACACAATGCAGGAAGGAGCTGACGACCAGCGCAAGCATCTTCACCCAGCAACCCCCACACGACACACAGCACCCCTCTTCCACGACTGGAATCATTTCCTCTGCCCCACTTACCAGATAACGTCATCTGTTTCCTCTTGTCCTCAGCCTGTGACACCCCCAGCAACGTCCCCTCAGTCCCCAGCACACCCCTGCATCTCTCATCCCACCCACTTTACCTCCACAGCTTTGTGTGCAGGCAGAGGCAGAAACAACGGGTCAGGTGAGGGGTTCTTGGTGCCACATTCCCCGGCAGGGCCCTCTGCTTTCTCCCTCTTCCTTTCACTGCCGGTGAAGGAGCATCCCTTGACCCTCACTGGCTGCGCCAGCCGCCTGCTCCGCCTCCACCAGGAAGCAGTTCCAAGGGCTCAGGGCAGCATCTCTGGGGCCATGAGACTCAGCACCTCAGACTTGAGCGCAGAGCTCAGGTCACACACACACAGCAGCAGGCAGTGCAGCTGCAGCCCTGCCACGTGCAGGGCCTGGCCGGCCTGCGGTATGCCCAAATAACTCAGCTTTGTTCTGAGCGCAGGGTGAGCATTGCTACATGCAGCCATGAC
>NW_024884364.1:2137569-2159008 GCF_019232065.1 Centrocercus urophasianus
CCCTCCTTTCTGTCACCAAATCTGAATAAGCATAGGCTAGCCCCACCAAGCCAGCTGTTTCAGGAGCCCGAGGGCTACATTTCCAGCATTCCTTCAGCCCTGGAATTCAGGTCGGAAATCTCATCTGTGCTAAAAATCTCCTCAAAGCCAGATGCTTTGTTGCAGCCCTGGCACGCCTACAGTTCTAACGCCCCAGCCCAACAGCACTGCTGCCAGCCCAGGGCTCTACGCCCGTGTTTCAGACCAGCGCCCTTCCACTCTGCTTGCAGATAGCTCTCAGTGATAGCTGCTAGGACAGCTTTGGCGTCACCAACTTCCACCCACCACTAATTCACCCATGGCTGCTGGTGAGAGCTACGTGCTCAGTTCTACGTGCTGCTGTGGTTCCTGGTAAGATGGACCTTGTAACAGTTTACAAACACACAACAACATAGACAAACAGTAAGGCTATGCTTCTGCTCTTTTTTTTTCCTTTGCACAGGGTTGACAAGTTGCATGCACTTGGACAAACAGCTCCGGGCTCCTCAAAAAACAGTGAGCTGCAGACAAAGAGTTGAGCGGAGCATGCCCCACATGGTCCTACATGGGAAAGGACCAAGGCAGAAAGGCAATCAGCAAGGTCTGTTGCTGATCCCTCACACTGCTAGGAGCCAGCAAATCAGAAGAGACTGATGAGCTCTACCCAGTCTACAGCTCCTACAGAGCTACTGAACTTGTTAGAGACCTCTGAGCATTTTTTAGAGGCTTTTGCTGATAGAGGCACTTAGACTGTCTTGCGCTCCACTGTTTTGTCACAGTGTAATGAATCTCCTGCTATAGTCCTACCAGAATAGGCTCTTAGGAGCAGAACACCAGAGTCAGAGAGTAATTTCTAATGGCTGTTCAGACTGAGGTCAGCCAGCAGTGAGACATCCTCCACTTCATAAAATGTGCTGGCATCACTGTCAGCAGCTGCTATCTCACTGAACCCAAAGCAGCCTATTTCCCAGTATGCAGTGTCACATTTAAGGCCCTTTCTTCTCAAAGCTGTCTACATACAGCAGCTGCCCCTGCTCATCCTCACTTCTGTTATCTGTCTGCCCCCAAACAGACCCTACAGGCTGAGGAAGGCTGGCCTTGCT
The DNA here is from genome assembly GCF_019232065.1 of Centrocercus urophasianus. NCBI lineage: Eukaryota > Metazoa > Chordata > Aves > Galliformes > Phasianidae > Centrocercus > Centrocercus urophasianus. The sequence goes on from NW_024884364.1 coordinate 2,138,691, forward strand.
GTGTCCCCCCTGCTCCGCACTGCTGTCAGTACCATCTGAACCCTATCAGGAACACTAGTCCTGTGGCACTGTTTGTAAAAGCAGTTGGAAGAGGGAGTGTCAAACCAGCAGATCTAATCTCAACTCCTCACGTGTCCCTGAGGTGAGAGGTTTTCTGCCTGCTGATAACAGCAGTTAGATGACTCAGGTGGACCTGTGAAGAAAGACATCCCCCAAAGGATGCAGTGAAAGGATGCAGTTGCCTCACACACTTGCAGAGCAAGGAACTGTAGGACCAAGCAGCATCCCCCTCAGCAGCAAGGTCACCTCCCAGAAGTCCTGTGACAGGTCTGCCAGCTGTTAGACATGCACATGGTTCTCAGTTCTTTGGCCTCAAGACAACTTTCAGGAGCCAAGCTCCCTTCCCTGGGCAGTGAAAAAGAAAGAACCCGGAGGGAAAGAGCAGAATGCCATTTGCCACCTCAGCTGGTAGAAAGAAAGCAGTCTGTCTTGGGGCACACAGTAAGAGCTGTTTCAACACTGTGGTCTGACACACTGCATCTGCATTTCCCCTATTTGCCAACTTCCCTTTAGATACAGGGGGGAGGGTGCAGAATGAGAGCCATAGCAAAAAAAAAAAAAAAAAAAAAAAAAAAAAAAGAAAAAAAAAAAAAAAAAAAAACCCCGCACGGACCATAAAGCAAACAAGATGTAGGAGTCATGCTTCTTTTCACCTTCTCATACAGGTTGATGCCAGAAAGTTCTCCCCACCTGCCCCCAAAGTGCAAATTTTCACAGAGCAAAGTCCTACCAGCTCCGCAAGCCACAAGGCAGAGCCTGCAGAAAAGCAGGATGGGGGAAGGGGAGCTCAGAGCTGCGAGCTTTTTCCACATATGTTAGCCTTGCCTCCTCCTCCCTGTGCAAAGGGAAAAGAACTCCAAGGAGCTATGCAAACATATTTAAAGCGTTAGGAAATTCTACGAATTTGCAAGCAGTTGCGCCGTCACTTTCTCAAGGTACTCCCAGAGAGACAGAAGCTCATCTATTAAACAAATTTCATGCACAAAGAGCCTCAGATTCTTCTCTTGAGCACATCTGGAAAAAGCCTCCCTAGGTGTCTCGCTCATCCATGCGTACACAAAAGAGAGCTTGTCCCGACCGAGGCAACACCCCCTCCTCCCTCTCCCCCTGCGCGAGCCGTACAGCAGCTCCAGCCGACTCCATTGCACCAGCAGCGGGCAAAACCCACTGCCTTCGCACTCTCAGAGCGGAGCCGCTCTCCGGCAGAAGGGCATCCCCACCCAAACGGGCAAATAGATAAATCGTGACCTAAACGAACCCCTCGGTCCAGGAGGCGTTTCCACAGGGCAGCCGCCGCCCGGCAGCGCCAAAAGGACCGCGTTCCCCCGAGCACGGCGCTGCCGACCGAAGCCCCTCACCGTGCCGAGCGACTCACCTCGGGGGGAGCGAGAGAGGGAACCACCGCCCCGGGGCGAGAGGCGGGGGGGGGCTGCTGGGCCGGGGCCTGGGGCTGCCTCGCCGTGCCCGCCGGGAGAGGCAACAGAAATGAAGGGGGGAGCTGCTGAGTCCCAGCGCTTCCGACCAACTCTCGGAAAAGCCTCGCCCAGGCAAAGTTGTTTGACCATAAAAGGAGAGAGGCTGTGCGAACAGCTGAGCTCACTCGCCGGGGAATGTAGCAATGAGGTAAGGGGGGAAGGAGCGCCCGAGGGGGACGGGCCGGCTCGGGCTGCGGCGGGAGCCCCGGGCTGACATCTGGCGCGCTCCCCGCCCCCAGCCTCACGAAGAGGGGCTCTCGGGGGCTTTCCTGTCGGCGATCGCGACCGAGAAGCGTTCTTCCGGGCTGCCCTACCCCTATCCTGCCGCCCTGCTGGGGCCAGCGGCCCTGGCCGCCTCCATCCCGCCCTCCCCGCGCCCCACTCCGCCCTGCAGCTCTCTCCCTCCGTCCCTTCTTCAGCCCCGGCGCCGGGCTGGAGCCGAGGGAGAAATCCTGCGGCTCTGCTGAGGCGCTGCCCCTGTCTTCCAGAAATTAAAACGCGCATCCCATGATTCTTCAGTGCAGAAGTGGGGTTTGTTCTTCTTGCGTTGCTTGCGAAGCAGGAACTGAACTTTTACTTTTGTATCAAAGACCGGCTACTGGAATTGCCTTGTTGTATGGTCTGTGCTGCACATGGGCTTTGTTTTTGGCCCAGCACTGGCCAGGGCTCGGTCCTGCTCGATGCCTGGCCCAGTGCAGTAGAGTGTGTAGTTTTCAACTGCAATGGTTGAGTCTCCTTGCTTCTACGCCTCTTAGGAAAGAGGAGTGTCAATGAAGACAGCATTCCTTGTGCTTTGTGCCATCATTAAACGTTGTCTTCAGAATTCAGCCTTAATATTGGGGTTAATGCCCCTCCAATTAGAATTTCTGTATTTGGCGATGCTCACGAGATCTGGAGCTTTTCTGCTTCTTAGAGACAGAGGTACCTTCCAGCACCGGTAATTCATTTGCAGGTGACTGAGCAAACCGTGAGCCATGCCAATTAGATTCCCAGCGTACGTTACTGCAGTATACTCCCATCAGAGAGCTGCACAGAGAAGTTCAACAAGGCTTTAAGAAATGCAGCGTAAACAAATTAATTTTATAAGCAGGTTTGGCACAAAGAGGTAATGCATTTTATGATGCAGCTGGAAAATGAATGGTGCTCTAAGGTTTTCCAGTTCAACACAACTGAAAATGCCACCTATACCAATCTATCTGTCCATATGTCTGTCATGACATCTCACTGCTTCCATAGCTGCAGCTGTTGAGCTGCTGGCCTAGAGCTGTTAAATTCTTAAGGATATTTAATTCTCATATAAGTGCTAAATATTATTATAATGCCACTTCTCTAGACATGTCATCAGTCCAACTATTGTAATTAATGCATAAAATAATTGTGTAGTTTAAGGAAGGTTTATCTGTGCTGTGCTGAGTCTTCTAATACTGTTGCTTTTCTAGTGCTGACAGTCCTTTTCCTTTTTGTTCAGGGAAAGATGTCAGTGCAGAAGTAAAAAGTAATGAAGTTCTGGTACACTGCAGTGCACCTCACACAATCAGCATGACCTCAGAGTATTATACCACTGTTCCCACTGCTAGCCCTGACTCCAAAGAAAACAAAGAATGTCTCAGACTGAGATTTAAAAAGTGCTGAGAGAATATGAAAAAATTCTACCCTCTCATCATTTCTGGTTACATCCACATAAATCCAGATGCTTGTGCACTTGATTGTCTCACCAATCTGGTGATGTTAAAAACATCAGCTCAAGGAAAATGAAAATAAAAAAAAAGAAAATGAATCCATCCTGGATGTTTTATGTTACTTCTCACAATGGAGAAATAGATATGAAACAGGTAATTGTTTAGTTGGTTGGAGATGCGAAAGACAGAGTTCTCAAATCAGAGTATGTCAGAATACATAGAGGAAAAACTTTAATTTGAGTTTGTGGATTAAAAAAAAAAATTCTCTTTGTGCTGATAACCTTTCTTCATGCAGTTCTTTGCTTGGAGGAGCAGACATTTTTCAGCTGCAAACTCAAAGTAGTACCTTGAGATGCAGACAGCAGCAGTCAGTCCCCTTACTAGAAGCAGAATATTATTCCTGAATAAGAGTTCAGCTGCCTGGGAACAGATATAGATCAGCAGGTATACTTGGCTTGTGTCTGAGGACATGGGCTTGACCTTGTGTTTTCTGGAATAAGCAGTAGTCCTCTTTTTGAATCCCTTTGGCTGTTCCATGGAAATAGTGATCTGGTATTTTGGAGTGTACTGTGGTGTGAAAGCTACTGCTCCACACATGTTGGGTGGAATGACAGCTGACTACAAAGCAGATGATGGAGGGATTTAGACTATGCAGTTCTGGCTGGCTCCTTCTTTGAGATCTGCGAAAGTAAGCAAGGCCCAGTGCTGTCTGTCAAACCAAAGCTTAGAAATTCCTGAAGTTGAATGAACACACCTAAGAGAGACTAAGTTTTCATGGAGACAAACATAAAGAATCCTTATGGGCAATCAAGTTGCAAAATACGAGTAAGTAAAGATGAATGCAATACAGAAGTGATGTGACAAATTCATTTACTGCACTGAAATTAGGAGTATGCTGGCAGTGATTAGGTGTCTATAAAGTAAAATTAAGATAAGAAAACATAAGTTCTTGAATACAAAAATGATTCCTTCCAAGATCACCAATAGGGAATTAAACCTTTGGGGAAGAAAATCTTACCTAAATTCAAGAGGGTTCCAGGTAACTGCAGATTTCAGTATTAACAGCAAGCTAAAGGGCAGAGGAGAGCTATTTGGATGCTGGACAAAATGCTTTAACTATGTTAACAATGTAAAATATCTTAATCTGTGTAATTTTCATCTATACTAAGAGATCTATTAGTGCCGTTTTATCTTAGCATGAATTAGTCATTATTAGTGCTACTTAAGAGTCTATGTTTTTGTAACCAATGAAAAGTCCTGACTCATACCTGTCTTGCATCTCTGTTACTTCTTTAATCATGTAGCTTCTGTTTAGTCTAATTACTTTTTTTTTTTTCCTTTTAATTTATTCTAAAGTGCTACTCATCAGCTTAACCTGTATACACTTTCTTATTTAAATGTTGTCTGTGGGAACAGAAAAATTGAGAATAAATCATGGGTTCAATTTTGTCCCCAGGCCAAGAGGTTCAGACGATGTTAGGTCCACACTGTCTAGGGCAAGGCCACCTGCAGCAGGCTGGCTGCTTGCGTACCGACTGGTGCATGAAATGCATTCTGGTAGGAGCTCTTGGGGGATCCACTGTGCTCTCACAGCATAGACTCTTAGCATGCTCTTGACTTACTCCCTCCTGTGCATTGCATAACAATTCTCCATGTAAATGCTTAGATCTGACGAAGGCTGACATGTGCCGTGGCATTGGATCAGATAAACTACTACAACCATATAGATACCACGGTCCTGCTGATGCAGGCTGCCTCAATTTGCAGAAAGGGGAGGGGCACTTGCCAGGCCTGATTGAAAAGTAATTTCAAGTTGGAGTGCCTCATTCCCCTTCTAGGATGCATGTTGGCAGCTAGGTGCCAAAGAGTTAAATATAGAGATGTACACTTGGAGACTGCACAGGCTACAGTCTTTACAAGCCTAATCATCCTCCTGCATCTGTGAAACTGGCATGCAGTCAGGAATTTGCAGAGTTATTTGCAAAGGTCATGAATTCTTTTGGAGAAGTCCCTAAACAACAAACTGCCCAGGAAAGATAGATAGCGCATCTGATTTTTCCCTTTAAAACCAAGTCTGCTATGCAAAGCAGACTGTCTTCTTTGAAGGGGCTCATTCAGCAACTATGGAGAACTTCAGTGATCTCTGAGAAGTGTAATTGACACTGCCCCCATGAGATCCTCATAGAAAACCTTTTGATGTTTGGGATGGAATGAGCAGACAGTGAAATGGATTTGAAAACTGGCTGAATGACTGGGCCTAGGTGGCAGTGGTCAGAGGCACAAAGTCTAGTTGGATGCCAGTAATTTTCAGAGTACCACAGGGGTCAGTACAGGATCTAGTCCTATTGAACATCTTAATCAATATGGATGATCATCATGCACCTGCAATACATTCACAGAAGACATGAAACTGAGGGGAGTGGCTGGTTTCACCAGAACGCCACACTGCCTTTCAGAGGGACTTCAACAGGCTGGAGAAATGGGTTGACAAGAATCCATGAAATTCAACAACAAGAAGTCCTGCACCTATGGAAAACAATGCATAGCACCAGTACTTTCTGGGGGCCACCCTTTTGCAGAAAAGAACCTGGGAGTCTGGGTAGAAACCAAGTGAACATAAGCATAACGTAAGTGAACATAGTGTGGCCTCCTGCTAAAAAGGCTAATAGTACTCTTGGCTGCATTAAACAAAATATCACCAGCAGGTCGAGGAGGCGATCTGTCCCCTCTACTCAGCAATGGTTAGACTGCACCTGGAGTGCTGAATATATTTTTGGGCTCAGATATGACAGATATGGATTGACTGGAAAGAATCCAGTGTAGGGCCACCAAGATGAGTAAGGGCCTGGAGCATCTCTCCTGTGAGGAGAGGCTGAGACCTGGAGCCTGGAAAAGAGGAGGACTGAGGGATCTTACCAACATACATAAATACCTGAAGGGAGGGTGCCCAGAGGACACAGCCAGGCTCTTTTCAGTGGTGCCCTGTAGCAAGACATGAGGCAGTGTGCACACACAGGTACACATGGGGTTCTCTCTGAATGCCAGGAAGCACTTCTGTGCTGTGCAGATGATGGAGCACTGGCACAGGTTGCCCAGAGGGGCTGTGGGGTCTCCTCCTTGGAGATCTCCAGAAGGCACCTGAAGGTGGGCCTGGGCACCTGCTGTGGGTGTCCCTGCTGGAACAGGGCTTGAGCCAGATGATCCAGAGGGCCCTGCCAGCCTCAGCCATGCTGTGATTATTTTTACATCTTCAAATTAATTTATAATAGTATTGCATTATACACACATATGTACATACTTCAAAAGGCCATTCTAAGCACACACACAAAAAAAATTAGTGTCCCTGATTAAAGCAGAGTAGAAAGAGTATAATTTGTAAAGAACAACAAAAAAATCCTCCTTCTCTGATAGGAAACACTTTAGTGAGGCGATGCAGATGTATACAAGAAAGAGGGAGTGAGGCATCTCTGTGGTATGATCATGGGCATATCAATGTGTCACAGGCCATCTTAGTGGCCAGGGGAGCAGAGACCTGGGGTCTATTTTGGGGAGAAGCAACCTTTCTAACAGGGCTGGCAGGTCTTTCCTGAACAGAAATATGGCAGAGGTTCAGCTCCCAGATATTATCAGTCTCACTTCTGTTTCCTTGTTTCCTCATGCCAAGTTTTCCTGATGAATAGCTGCCTCTCCCCTTCTTGACAGGGCAGCATTGCTCTCCCACATCTTGTCACTACAGCAGGACCTGGCTCCTGAGGAGCAAACAGGCTAGCTCAGTGAGTATCTCTTACCTTTAGGCTAGGATAAGCTGTTCTGTGACTCTGGAAAACCCCAACTAGTCAGCCAAGGCCTAGAGAACACAGCTGAAACACAGATGAGTAATTGCACCATGCCCATGGATGTAGCTAGATGTGGATTTCTGCCCAAATCTGTTCTGCTTTGGAAAGCAGCTGTACCCTTGCAGTTTCCACAGCCTGATGCCCTACTACTGGCCACCAGCAAGAAAAGTTGAGATGTATTCAGTTGTTTTGTGCACATAGTGCTTGTCAGAACTAACTGTCAAAGAAACAGACGTGTCACTCTGCTAATTAAAGAGCCTACTCTTCCCGTATGCGGTACGAGCCTCTTTCCATCCTAATTGCTATAGAAGTCTCCTTTCTTCTTTGTTACACTGTGTAGTCTTGTAGGCATACCAAAAATAAGAGGCAAAACCAGATCTTCAGCTCCCTTAGTTCATACTGAATCTCATATGTCATACAGTAGAAGTTCTGTGGTGTCTTTCCCACAGTAGCTGGTGCAGCTCAGTGCTTCAGGGACAGAGGTGCTGTCTCTCACAATCTATATATTACAGTCTCAGTAATATTATCACAAAACAGGATCCTGGTCACTGTCTCTACCCGAGTGCCATTATTTTCACACTTGAGAACTGAAGGAGCCAAGTAAACAGAGTGGCTTTTGGAGACTGCTAGCTTTGTCTTTTTGTGACATGACCACAAAGATGTGTAGTTCTGGTCACGAAGAATGAAGTCTGATATAGTCCATACCTTTATTATCTGTAGGAAGTGGATACTGAAGCAAACTACTCTTTCTTTTGAGTCTCACAAAAATAAGTAATTGTTTCAAACCAGATTGGAGTCCTAGCAAAAACTAGTGCATACACACTGTAGATGATTAAGGAATCAGGGCTCTAGAGAAAAGTGATAAACAAAATAGACAATACAGGCATATAGTCCAATAGTCTGCTTCCAGAAACAAATAAGTGAAATGCTGACTGTATACAAAGTGCACAGTAAAATACAATCTGTGTACAGCTTTGATGTGGTGCAGCCTCCTTAAGACCTTGCTTTCCAAAAGCAAGAGGTATGGAGCTAGTACTTGTTACCAGCATGTTTGGTAGTTAATTTACTGCCAGTATAAATAACGGGATGATTACAACCCAGACAAAAATCCTGGGCTATTTCCTGGGGTTGCCTGGATAATTAGCAGGGCCTTGCAATAGTGCCGCTGTTTGTCTAGTAGCAGCTGGGAGTCTGTGGAAAGTGGTAATTTATTAGAGGTAGCTGACCTTAGAGCTATGATTTTCAGTAAGTTGAAAATGTAAAGGTGTGACAGGTGTTACTGAAAAGATGTGCTAAGTTCATTCTTTACCTAACAAAGTGGTCAAGCCTACACGAGAGCCACTGACTGTGGGGAATAAGATATCAGCAGTAACAGGCCACCACTGCCAGCACTTTGTAGGTAGGCAAAGTGATGTTGAGAAACCAGTAGCCGTAACTGTTGATCAAAGTGCTGAAGAGGTTTTCAAAAAGTTTAACCTCATTATCCGAGTTCACACAGGCAGGGCGAGCAGGCAGGGCAGGGCAGGGCAGCTTGCCATATAGGAGGAGGCGTAAGGGGCCACTTAACTCACTTAACAGGTCGTTGATCTTTTGGCACACTGATACGCAGTCATGGTCTCTACACGTGGGGAGCTGCTGCTAAAAAGGACGTGGAGACTTGAAAGTATGTATGTCTGTGCAGCAGTTCAGGTCTCAGACTGCAGAGAATGCCTGGCACTGTGACTGCTACAGCAGGGCAGCAGGAATACCACCTGGGTATGGTGTGAGCAGGTGGATGATCTGCTCAGCCTGGTGGTGGAACTAAAGGAGGAAGTAGAAAGGCTGAGAAGCATCTGGGATTGTGGGAAGGAGACTGATGGGTGGAGTCACGCTCCTCCGTCCCTACAGTGAAGGGCATGGGGGAGATGCTCTTCAGGCAGTGGGGGATCGTCTATCCTCTAACAGTCAGATGGGAGGGGGTCACCTCAGAGACAGCAAGGGATGGAAACCAGTCCCTGTCTGGGGCAGCGAGTGGAATGCCTCTCAACCTGTCCCACCTTCCCAAGTGCCCTTACATAACAGGTTCTGGAGTTGGAGGGACAGGGGGATGTTGATGTGGGTGAAGGTCCATCCATGCAGGAGAGTTTGTCCAGGGCTAGTCAGTCTGCTCCTCATATCGCTACAGCATCAATTAGGAAAAAAAGAAGGGCTGCTGTCATTGGGGACTCCCTTTTGAAGGGAACTGAGGGCCCGATATGCCACTCAGACCCATCATACAGGGAGGTGTGTTGCCTGCCTAGAGCCCAGGTGAGAGATGTTGCTAGGAGCAACACTCACTAGGTCAAGCCCTCCAGTTATTATCCTTTACTGGTTTTCCACATTGGAAATTAAGAGGTAGGCACAAGAAGTTATCGGGTGATCAAAAGGGACTTAAGAGCATTGGGAAGACTGCTGAAGGGATTGGGAGCACAAGTAGCGTTCTCCTCTGTCCTCTCAGTTGGTGACTGGGATTCATACAAAAGGAGGAGGGCAGACGTGCTGAATGAATGGTTTTGCAAATGGTGTTGTGCTCAGGACTTTGGGTACTATGGCTTGGGATGCAGCCTTGAAAAAGGGGGAATGCTGACAGCAGATGGGAGGTGACTGACTAGAAGAGCCACAAACATTCTAGGGAGTAAGCTGGCTGGGCTGGTTAGATGGGCTTTAAACTAGATATGGCAGTGGAAGAGGGTGTACTGGATGACGAAGAACATGGGAACACTGTCACCTTGGGAGGTGGTAGAGGAAAGCCCCGGAGTTGTCCTGAAGCTATTAGGGAGGGCTCCTCTTAGAAGGCAATGAGGCCAATAGCCAAGCTGAAATGCTTCTGTACCAATGCATGCAGCATGGGAAACAAACAGGAGGAGTTAGAAACCGTGGTGCAACTGGGAAAGTTTGATCTCATTGCTATCACGGAAACATGGTAGGATGAGTCCCACAATTGGAATACTCTGATTGAGAGCTACAGACTTTCCAGAAGGGATAGACAGAATAGGAGGGGTGGCGGAGTTGCCCTCTATGTTAGGAAGTGGATATATTGCAAAGAGCTGTGTCTTGAGAAACAGCCACGATCAGGTTGAGAGCTTGTGGGTTAAAATCATGGATCAGTCCAGAAAAGGGCATTTTGTGATTGGGGTTTGCTACAGGCCGCCTGATCAGGGAGAGCCTGCTGATGAGGCCTTCTAGCTTCAGCTGCAGGAGGTGCCATGCCCATGGACTCTTGCACCTCTCCTATGAGGAAAGGTTGAGGGAATGGGGCTTGTCAAGCTTGGAAAAGAGAAGGCTCTGGGGAGAGAGACCTCATTGTGGCCTTCCAGTACTTGAAGGGAGCATATGAACAGGAGGGGAAACGGCTGTTTATGAGGATGGTGATAGGACAGGACAAGGAGGAATGGTTTTAAACTGAGACAGGGAGGTTTAGGTTAGGTATTAGGAGGAGGTTTTTTACACAGAGAGTGGTGACACACTGGAACAGGCTGCCCAAGGAGGTTGTGGATGCTCCATCCCTGGAGGCATTCAAGGCCAGGCTGGATGTGGCTCTGGGCAGCCTGGTCTGGTGGTTGGCGAGAACGGAGGTTGAAACTAGGTCAACCCAGGCCATTCTATGATTCCATGATTACTAAGTCATTGACAATTTGCACATGCAGTTCTCCAAAGGTGTGCTGGGATAATATAGGAATAGCCTATTGTGTGGATTGGTTGACTACCCATTTATGCCGATGTGGAGGGTTTTTCCTGTACTAATGAAACTATCCCTATCTGTCACCAGATAATGGTAAATACATCAGACAAGGACTTGAGGGACAGCATCAATGAAGTCAGTGGTGGATGTTTCTGGAGACATATTTCCTTCAGTTAAGGCATTCTCCATTAAGGTCAAAAAGATGAGCATGTCCTACATACTTGTCAAACCTCTTGACTCTTTGCGTCCATGGCTGATGAAACAAGTTGCTTGGAATCTTTATCTTTACCCAAAATACTTCAGTTCCGTGCAAACAGCTTTAGGTAATGTGTTTGGCCAGTTGAAATCTACATGGAGACCATCAATGTTCAAGCTTCATATGAAAATATACTTCTTTCCTGGGATTCTTGAGTGGCAGGTCATGTCTTCAGCAGTGATGGCTAAAAGTTGGGAGCAGAATGTAGTGAAATGTGCTTGTGAAATTGAGCCAGTAGAATCTCATCAGGCTGCTAAGTGCTTCAGATTATGAAGAAACCACTATCAAACCACTTTTTGCAGTGTGACTGATGTTCCAGAGACAGTATTGGACTTACTGCTGCCAAAAGAAATAAATGTGATATTTACGCATTTATTCCTCCCGATCAGTTGTTTGTCTTGGGCCTCCCACTCAGGGAAACGTGGTCTTTCTTCCCAACATCTTGATATGTAGTATTCAACCTCATTCAAAAAAGCTTCTTGGTCCTATTCTTGTTTGTTTGCTCTTGATGTCCATGCTCACCAAGACTGTGTCCCACCAAGGTGGTCATTATGCCTCTAGTTTAATAATATAAAACAAAAATGAGATTTGATAAAAGAAAGTATATGCTTATATTGAAAATGGATTTATGCAGTAGTACAGCAAGGATTATGGATTTGTACAAGGGTGCAGTAAATGTAAAACAGTGCAAAAGCCACATACGATATCCAAACAATTGCAGGCAGTGCATGATGACGTAGCCAGAGTATTGTCAAATGTAAGACCTTGAAAGGGATGGAGCTCTCTCAGCTATGGTTGTCCACTTACCTAGGGGAGCAAAGCAGAACACACCAGGATAGCATAGTTTCTCCATACTTTCTGACTCAAGAAAGAGGAAATCTCCATGGAGATACAAGTTTTAACATATATTAAAAATACTATATCCATCCCTTCATAAATTTCAAAAGTAGGCATTCCATAGGGCTGAAACTACCCACTGCAAATTAGTCTTCTTGACTAAGAGGACAGAGAAGGGTACAGAGTACTAATCAGTACTGAGAGGGATAATGCTTTGGAAAACATGGACAAAGTTTTGGTCTAGTTGATGCTTTTCATTGCCCATAACTTCTCAAACATGATATCACTGCAGACAGATAGCAGATCTTGTGTGCCAAAAGCCTAAATTTAAACTGATGAGTTTAGCTTGCAGTCAAGGTTAGAGGGACTATACAACATAGAAACTTTTTTACTCTTTCATGTGACGTATTTTTAGGAAGCTAGAACAATTCTCTTGGTCTCAGAATTAATTTAGTCTTTCAGCATATACTGATGAGAAGACATTATGCTGCATCCTCTTTGCTTTGTTCTTTGACTGATCTTTACTAGTCCTAGAGCCTCCATTTGTGTCCGCTCTTTACTCAAAAATTGCTTTTCTCCAAATCCGTACACCTCAACCAAGGAGCGAAGCTTCAAGTTACATTCTTGTTGCCCAGTGTCTTAAGAATTCCACTTTCCTAAACATATCAATAATTTATTGGAGAGACAATGAGACCGTAACTTTTCTCATGTACAATTGTTTCAACTCTTTTATCTCGCTGATAGTAAAACGAAGAAGTAGTAAACATGAAAGTATGATAAATGCTCTTACTGCATGTTGAAACCAACTGCAGCTTTGGGGAGATTAAAAGGAAGAGCAACATTCTGTGGGAACAGTGAAAAGCTGATGTCCCCCACAATGCAGAAGAAATACTTCTGCATCTACTGCACTTTTTGTTCCAGAGCCTTACTGTATGAGGATGGGCCTACTAAATTTGAAAATGTGAGAACAGAGCAGCTTTTTGAAACACAGTGATGGCTGATCACAGTACAATGCCGTGAATAAAAAACATGTATTGAATCAATAGGTGTCTTGTTTCTGTTTAAAACTACTTATTTTAAAGCATGCTCAGGACAGAATTGGCTGAAAATTAAAGATGCTGGATTATGACAAGCCACCACAGAAAGTACTTGTAAGCATTAAAACATAAGTGATTCATGGCAACATTACCTAATTGCAGCTGCTGGTCAGCCACAGAATCAACAAGGATTAAGAAGAAATAGCTCATTATTGTCTGCCAGCATAAAGACACAGCAGTGTCTAAGCTTTGGCTAAGATCACGCTGTTCTAATGCAGCACTCCTTGATATTTATGAGAAGTGGAAGGGTTATCAGTTGGATGTAATACTGCCCAGAATGGTGGCTATTGTCTTTCCTGCACTTTTCTGTCTATGGAAATCACAGGGTCTTTGCCCAGTGCTGATACATATAAGTCCATATACTCTGAGGTGAGGCAGTAAACAAGATGCTGTCCTTTCCTGGTCTGCTTCTGGTAGGGGATGCCTCCCTACAGGAAGCATCAGACACATAGCAAATGGTTTCACCACACTCTTCTATAGCTGCAAAGATCCTGTTCCTCAAATTTCAGTAGAGAACACAGCAAGAAGCAAGGTCCATGTGTGCTTTATTAAGGAGCTTGTCAGCAGATGAGAACATTAGACCTCAGAAGTCTTGAAACACAGACAGGAAACGAAATGTCTCCCCCAAATCAGCACAAAGGTAGTCATTCTAGATCCTTTAAGATCTCATACGGATTACAGCACAGTAAACCAGGTAGATTTATTCTGATCTCCTGAAAACAGCAGTAGGCCTGACTTGATTCCAAAACCAGTTTTAGTCAATGTTGATGTGCCAGTGCTTACTCACAGCAGCTGCGTGCTCAGTGTTACGTGTCAGAGACTATTTTCTGGATCATTTTTTGAAAGCGAGGGCCATTCTGTCAGCATGAGTGAACAGTTCTGGTTGATATTTTGCTTCTGGATACATTATACTATTGTTATTCCAGACATAACAATTTGGTAGTGAGGACAGAAATACTGGCTTTTAAAATAACAAGTACCTTCTTTGTTGTGTCTTTGCTGTATGTTTTTATTAAGATTTGCATAACAGTACTGCAGAAAATCCCTTCCTCATGAAGAGCTAATAGCTTCACTTTCTGAAAGCTCCTCGTTCCCCATCTCTAATACACCATAGGGACAGAATGAGAAGATGACAACTGATATTTTGTAAAGCTAAAAATACCATGCCTTTTTACATAACACTGGAAGTTTAAAAAGCACATTTACTGCTTGCAGTTTATTTTTAAAAATGCAGTTTGAGCAGCACCACTGGTACAGATTCAGTTGACATTTATGAGAAGTAGCTGCTGTATGTTTCACTGGGAATGAGACATTCAGTAGAGAATGAAGTAAATGCTTTTAAAAAAGTTGAATAAGACTCATACTGCATCAAAGGCATTTGCACCCTGTTACACATCTCAAGTTCATGCCAGCGTCCCTTTTCTTAGTGCGTACTATGTAACCATTCTGACCCTCCAAAACTATTTCCCCAGACCTTGTTTCTTGATACTAGCTACCTGATGCTGAGCACCCTGTCCACTCTCACTACAGCAGATTCACCAAATGTTGAATTGCCATTTCTTTCTTTTTTTTTTCCTTCTCTCTCTTTTTTTTTTTTTTTTCCCCTTTTTTTCTTTCTCTTTTCCTCATTATCCTTCCTGGGATGCTCCATCAGTGTTCAGTTTCCAATAGATTCTTCTAGGATATCCAAAGTTTGTGTCTCTACTTTGACAGCATAGACCATTTTGAGAACTCACCATGCATGAGAAGGGGAAAAATAATCTTTTGGTGCCACCATTACTTCTCTTCAGCAACGTAGGAGAAAATGCCATTGAGCACTAAGAGGAATTTTTGATAATTACTTTACTGAGTGGGTGGATTAATTCTACTGAACTTATAATTTTTTTATGGCTTTTAGATATGGGCAGAACAATATCACATTTGCTTGGAGGTGCATGTAGGTATGCATGAGCTTATTTTGCAATATGTAATGCAAATATATCCTACGTCAATACCTTCACCTATTGTCTTCAGTTCATGCACATAGCCTCAAATATTTTCCCAGATTGAAAGGACCCAGCCTTCCATTTATGTATGTCAAATATGCTACACCCTTTCAGTAGCTGAACCATGCTGGTACTTCCTTTTTCATTCTTTGAATCTCATATAAAGGTTTTGTCTCCTGCACTGAAGGAAGGATCTCCCAAGCAAGAAAGAATGGTATGAGTCATTTTGTTATCTCGTTTCCTTTTTAGTCCTCTCAAAAATCCTACCAGTAGCTAATACAGCTTGATGTAGAATTAACTCTTGTGGTATCTACTCCATTACTTCTGTGAAGCAATTACAGAGATCTCTGCCAGAAGAAGCATTTACTGAGGAATCCATACTGCCAGTGGCAGAAGGCCAGCAGAGAAGTGTATTGGAGCAACAATCCCTGGAGGGTGATTGCTGCCTCTATAGATCTGATACAGACATTATTTTTTGTAAACAGCTCCTACTTACAAAGTTAGTAGGCCTCTGCTTATTTTCCACAGCTGAAGACACATCTTGCAAGAAGCAATGTATGAAGTTGTCTGTATCCTTCTGTGATGTAAATTGGTCATGCTATGGGATTATAAGTAAGGATTTAAAAAAAAAATAAAGAAGGAAAGCAAAATGAGCAGTTGTTTTTCAGTCTTTTCATAGATGGATAGACATGGTTGCCGACGAGATCTTTGGGGATGGAAATTAATGTTAGGATGAATGACAGAGAGAAGGATGATATTTTAAATTATTTTGGAGTTAGCAAAGTTTAGTTAAAAGTGGAACATTCAGTGGCAAGATTTATATTGGTAATTTTTTGCATTTGCACAGCTTTAAAAGGGACTTAAGGCAGAAGACATGGGGGCATATTATTTATTGTAATATAATCACCATCCCTGATAATTAATTACTGTGAAATTAATATATTTATTGAGCAGGTGTGACAGTGACAGTAGCCTTGTATTTTACAAGCAGGAAGAATTTGCTCCAGTATTCTAACTTAAAAGATTTTTATATAATATATATATTATAATGTATGTATTATATATATTATATTATATATATATATATACAGAGCTACAGGGAACATAGGGAAAATTGGGTTTAATAGTACAATTAATCACTAGCTTAAAGAAAAGGTAATCAATGCTTAACAGCATGTCTTAAAAAGCAAATAAAAATTAATTAACAATTTACAGCATAAGTTTGTCTTCGGGGTTATGATGGAAGTGCTGCAGTACGGATTTGGAAGAAGCTGTTAAAAATCAGATCTTTTTCTGAAACTGCTTTGCTCTGTGCTATTATATATATGTCTCTGCTAGGCAGAGCTTTGCTCAAGCACATCTTTCTTCCCACCCTCTCCTGCTCAGACCTCTCCCTGAGTGCAGGGATGGGGGGAAGAAGCTGATGGATGGCTCCTGTCACTTCCAACTGTACAGGTCAACCTGACATTCAACCCTAAAACAAGTGCTCACTTGGAGCACACACTTTTTTTTTTCTTACTACAGGTCTGTCAATCTCAATTGCTCACCACCAGGACTCCCCTAGTGGTCTTCTGCAGAGCTGCTTTCCAGTTAGGTGGCATGTCCTGGAGCTCGAGGCTGTTTCTTCCCAGGTGCAGGACTGTACGTTTCTTACTGAATTTCATGAGGTTCCTCTCAGCCCATTCCTCCGGCCTCTTGAAGTCCCTCTGGATGGCAGCACGACCATCTGTTGTATCAGCCACTTCTCCTAGTTTTGTGGCATCTGCAAACTTGCTGAGAGCATACTCTGCTCCATAATCCAGGTCATTAATGAAAATGTTCGACAGGACTGGATCCTGTATTGAACCCTGAAGTACTCTGCTCATTACTGGCCTCCAGCTAGAATTTACACCACTGATCACTGCACCTATGTGAACACTTATATTTACCAAGATCTTTCAGATCAGCATTTAAATCACCACTACACAAAACATATTTTGTACACACTTTCCACATGAAACTGTAGCCTAATTATCTAAGAAAGTACCTGCAATACTCAAAAAGACCTTCAGAACCTGTCAGAAAGTGCATTTCAAAGGAAAAAAAAGCACTTTTTTTTTTTGTTTGTTTTGTTTTGTTCATTTACTTCTTGACCCTTGCAGCAGCACCTCAGGAAAAGCAAAGACAGAAACTGTAGGGGGGAAGTTCAGCTTTACTCTGCTTATGCTCTGTTTTAGTTCAGAGATTCAGTCCTTTTGCTTTTCTCATACATGAGAATATTCATAAAATATGCCTTGTGCGGAAAAGACATCACAGGACATTAACAGATATGGCTTGAGTTTAGAATTTCATCTTCCTTCAATAGAAAAAAAAAAGAATCCTCCTGGTGGCCATTTTGACACAATCTCTGTTTGAATCAAAAGTCAGAAGTGGGAATGTCTCCTACACACACTATATGGGCACGTTAGAAGTCAGTAACAAACTAAGCTGTATCTAATAACTGAGATGCTGCAGTATTTTTTCAGAATGTAAAATAGCTGCTCTTTTCTTATGCTAATGTATGATAAAAATTGCACTTCAAGTGAATTTAGGAAGAAAAGTTAGGTGTTGGCTTATTAAAAACAAGAAATTGTTCTCTGATGATAAGCTCGCATGGAACCTCCTGTATGGAAGAGTCGAGCAGTTGTAAGAACTACTGATAGCCTAGAAAGTTTTCCCAGCTTCACATGAGAATGAATTTTACTATTTAAAGTAGATTTATATACATAAGGTCTGTAATGAATAAATGTAAGAGTAAGAACCAATAAAGACACTATCTTTTGCTTAAACTGACTGCATAAGAAATGGCAGATAAAGCATGGCTGTGGGTGCTTGGGTGCTAACAGGTAGAAGTACTTCCACAGCTAGGTGGTGTTGATTCAAAACAAACAAAAAAAAGGAGTCCGTGGCACCAGCCATGAGGGCAGGTCAATAGTTCTGTGCAGTGAATGAACAGACACTTTGGTATAATCTAGTGGGAACACTGGATATTCGTCATCCCTGGAAGTGAGAAGTCCTCCTCTTTGCCAGTTCTTTTTCTGCTCTGCTTGCCTGATCCGTACTTTTCCGTACCTTACAGCATCATTATCACTTGCCAGATCCTTGTGTAAACTACCATGTCACTAAAGCAGCAGAAAGCCAATCCATCAAGAAATGGAAAGCTGATTTTCAGGCACAGTAAGTGCTAGGAGTTGCTCAGCTACTTATGGAATCATACCCTGAGGCCAAAGTCAGAACAGACTGATGCAGATTTTATTGTAGTTCAATGAAAGGAAAGCCAAATCCAGAGTTGAAAGGACCCAGGTATGATGATGAGCTTGAGACAAAGTGATCGACAAGGTAAAGTGTCAAGCCCAGGAAAGAAAATGAGGAGTCAATGTGACTTACCTGAAACCACCACTGAAAATGAACCAGTGCAAAGATATGCCTGAAATCAGAAAGAAGGTTTACAGAGTAACAATTTTAGACTGTGGGTGGAGAGAAGGGGATTAAAATTGAAACATGAAACAGGAGAAAGACTTAAGAAATCGCCCACAGCTGTATTAGTAATACATCTTCTCTATGCAAGGATAAGATGCAAAAGCTGTTTGGTGGGGTTTTTGGTAAGCCTTCTCAGGACAGCTGTCCTGATCAATCCACGTACAACAGCTGTCTGGGCACTCACTAGCTTACAAAACATTTATCTAAGACAGGCCTTGTGTCTTAAAATACCATTCTTCCTAATTCAATTTGCTTTTGTTTCCCCTGTCCTTGCGTTTAGACCTGGAAGTCAATGTGGATGTGCTCTTCAGAGAGGCTAAAACACCTCTAGGTAACAAAGTTCCACAAGATCTACAGTTTCCCAGCATTTTAAAACTTAGGTTTCGGGAGTTCAGACACATCAGGAAAATATTGAGTCATTAAAAAAAAAACAAACAACAACAACAACAACAAAAACAAACAAACAAAAACCAGCATGAAACCTAACAGATTTGGAAATGCATGGAGGAGGAAGAAGAAAAAAAAGCAACTGTGGAGAAATTTCATCCTCTCTGAAAACAAGAATGTGCTGTGAAGAACATTATAGCACTCATGGTGGCCTCAGGAACCCGGACAGGAGACTGGGATCTCTTATACGTAAGGAGTGTTATGTTCACCATGCTTACTAGATCTTCAGTGCCATGGAGAAGGAGAAAATATGTAACAGATATTGCCATCTTTTCTGCGTGTCTTTCCTATGTAACTTTTACTTTGGAAGCAGCCTATATAGGCAGAGTCCCTCTCTACCTACAGAGTCTCAGGCAAAACATGCATTCTTTATGTAAAGCCTTTTTCTGTTTCTTTCTTTCTTCCTTCCTTTCTTTCTTCTTTTCTTTCTCTCTTTCTTTCTTCTTTAAATCTTGCCTTAGGCTCAGCGTAAGCCATATATGGGAGAATGAACTTACCTATTCCCCATTTCTGCTGTTAGTAAGGCTGCTCGGCTGCCTTGAGCATAAACAAAAATGAATGAGGCCCAAGGCTGAGAACGAAATAACTCGTATGGGATCAGCAGAATTTAATTTGCTAGTGATCAAGGCTGGTGGAAGGAAGCTGGTGAGATCAGATAGGATTTGTAGATGAAGGAAGCACAAAGCAACAGGGAGAAACCATGAGCACATCCCAGCACGAGGGTGGGAAGGTGAAAACTGAGGACAGCCAGTGGTGCCGGGGAAGTGGACAAGGACGACTTTGCCAGTTGCCATCAGGCGAGGACAAATTTGAGCCGCGAAGGGGGCAGACGTAGCACCTGCCCCTGGAGATCCTTCTTTATAACCATGCCGGCAGGGAGGCATGGGAAAGACCAGAGGCGATCCTCCACAGGGCTGAGCTCTCCCCTTTCACCTGTCCGCCGCTGGAAGGGCGGAGAGCAGCGCCGCACCCGCACGTGGGAGCGCTCCGGGCGGCAGCATCTCTGGAAGAAGCAAATCAGGTCGGGGACCCCTGCCGTCGCCCTCGGCGGCTCTCCGGCAGCGAGAGCTGCGAGAAGCCAGGCCCCTCCCGGGGGACTCGTCCGCCGCCGCCGCTAGGGGGGCTGCCTTTAATTGAATCAAGTTTGCAAGTGTAGTTACCGGGAAACCAGCGCGAATCGCCGCCCTCCAGCCCGCCCGTGCTGCCGCCTCCATCTCCAGCATCCCCGTGCCCCTCGCTTCTCCTTCCGGGGACGCTCCCCTCCGCCCCCGGCCCCACCTGCTCGTCGCCCGCCAGTGCGGCAGCACCGCCCGCCTGCCGCTCACCTGCGCTGTCCCGGAGGGCGGGAGAGGCCGCGCGGCGCCCGCCTCCGGCCGGCCAGGCCCCCGCCTCCGCCCCGCTCCCGCGCTCCCCGGGGGCGGACGGCGCGGCCCGGCCCGGCCCGGCCC
>NW_024884364.1:2159737-2399065 GCF_019232065.1 Centrocercus urophasianus
GAGCAAAACGAAATACTTTCCTTCTCGCGGAGCCATTTCGAGGGGACGCGGTAGGAGAAATAGCGTATTTCCACTGGGCCACGCATTTTTCGGAGAGGATTCCAAGCCTTTGGGCTATGCAAACCTAGCTGTCTCCTCCTACACACATGCATATATCCCTCGATCTCTCGAGGTCCCTCGATAGGTAAGCGCAGGTCCCTCTAGATAAAATTGGGATTGAGGGGCACGCTTTCCTCCCCACAGTAAAAAATGATTTCCATCCACGCTGCATATGAAGACATCAGATATGTGGAAACACGTCATTCAAGCCACCCAAACAGCCCTTGAGAGAAAAACAGCTCGTTTTTGGTGAAACACCTATTTCTCCGATCTTTCCCAAAAGCACACAGGCACTCTGACATTTGGGAAAACTACGAGGACAAGCAGATCAAACCAGGTCCCTAAAGTAAATCTGAGTGGCTACATCAAAGTCTGCTGCTCTGACACCTCTTTGAATTGGTGAGAAAGCCCTTTGTGAGCATAAGCATATACTCATGCGGAAGCAAACTTTACACTACAGCCTCCAATGTCTGCCTTAGGCTTTAATTCCCACAACTAGTCTTTCTTTCTTAACTGGTCGCAGATGGCCTTGTGACCTAAAGAAATCTTTTATGTTTTCTGGAATGTTTGCATGGCAAAGATCACTGCAATACCTCTTTTGAGGTTCTTTAAACTCACACAGGTCTGTGTGCTGCAGCACATCAAAACATCCATTGCCTCTTTTCCTGCCCTTCCCATGTGTTTTATATACACACGCTGTCAAGGACATTGTTTTCCCACTGTCTGACAAATGTCCTATACCACTTTTAACGGTGTGTGTTGTTACGATAGCATTAATTTTTGGTCCCTCTCACCACAACACTATTCAGATAAATACTAAACGTGCATCTGGTAGCAACCACTGTGGACTTAAGAATGCCACAAAGCTTTCTTGCTTAACCATGAAGCTAATTGTTCCTATGTATGGTAGGATTTTTATAATCCCTGACCTGGTGTCTGTGTTACAAAAAGCCAGTATAACTAATGTGTTGCAAGTATCATTCATACATGTAGGTCATAGATTTACATTCATATGCATCTCTTTACAGTACTAGAGGCTGAACTGGGTGCAGGTTGGATCTTTTAATTTTGCTTGGGCTTGCTCAGAACAATTCTCATCGGACAGCCTAGATTTTTCATTTCAGCCTTCATGGAGTTATTGGTTGTATTCCTTGTTTTGCAATGTATTTAAGTGCTAGGTTTGAGCTCTAGGGTTGGAAATGAATATCCTATTGTGAGTAGAACTTTGTGTTCTTGCTGTGTGGTGTACTGGTTGCATTTCTGCAGAATGTTTAATATACAGGCTCTGTGTTGCCTTTTCAAGAGGAAGCCAGAGATAGGAGGATGCTATGCTTCTGTTGTTTCTACCTTGGAATTTGCATGTAGCAGATTTTGAATGCAGAATTTGAGGGGTTTAATCAGTGCTAGAAAGATCACAATCAGTCACATTTAGTTTAGTCACCACACAGGGACCAATGCAGGATTGTGCCCTGAGCTTGCTCTGGGCCTTTTTCCATTCCAGTTTTAAGCAAACCACGTGATTTCTCCATCTCCCCCAGGGACATTTTCCTATGATCTAGTTAGAAGTCATAGTCTGCACGTTTGGTGATGTTCAACTTCACATTTTCTTTCCTCAACTTCACATTTTCTTTCCTAAGTATAAAATTTGCAGTTATTTCTCCCTGGGGAAAGTAATGGAGAGGAACATAGCAGAGCAGCTCCGTATGTGTAAGACTGAAATGAAATCATATTACATCTTTCAGTCCTATAGGAGATACCAGAAATCACAGTGGCAGTGATTAGGCTTGTATTTCTTTGAGTATGAGAAAATTGAAAGGTGATCTTAAAGGACTGAGTGGATATCCAGTCACCTTCTCCATGGATGCTCCCACTCATATCTCAGTGTCATACGTGTTTTCTGTTTCATGGTGTTGTATCAGTTACACAACAATCCAGAGCCCTTTCGAGCATCAGAGCTCACTTCTGCCTCTGATAACAGATACAGGTCAGGTCTGTTTATTGGTGATAATCACTCATTCCATCACATTTCCTCACTGCCCTGTGCCTCTCATGGTAGCTGCACTTAATTTCAGTGAATGTAAAGGAGGCTTTCATCACTGAGGTTACTGGACATTTAAGGCTGCAATATCCAGTTGGAAACCTGTAGATACTCGAGTGCCAACCACATGCAAAGATCAGCTTGATTATTTTCTGTAATGGAATTATCCAAATTCAAGATATTTCAGGCCTGCCTACGTATCTGCATGTATTCCATTCTGAATGCATTGCGAGTGTACCTTTGACCATAGCTTAGACATATGGAATTGATTGTTCTGACTAGTGTGATCTCTCTTTAATTCTTCAAATAGATTTGAATGAATGCCAAACTCAAGGCTTTTTTTCCCAGTGATGTCTCTGATTTCTTTACGCAAAAGCCAGCAGCAAACACATTTTATGAAGGGAAATGAAATCTTGGAAAAAATATTCCAAGAAATTAGTAGTACTTTTGAAGTATGAGGGAAGAGAAAACAGAAATGTTTGCACTAGGTACCAGAAAACCTTTATGACCATGAGAATTGTCAATCACTGGAACAGTTTTCCCAGTGAGGTTGCACAGTGTCCATTCTTTGTCTGTTTAAGACCAGACAAGCTAAAGTCCTGAGAAACTTGATCTAACTTCACAGATGACTCTGAGTTGAGTTTGGAACTCAAGAGGTGCCTTCCAGCTTGAATTACCCTGTGATCCTGTGTTTAGAACCCAAAGCCTGAAGTGGCTGACTTTTTGAATCAGATTTACCCAGTGCTTCAGTCATGTGCTGTCAGAGGACTGCAAGTTTCTGCGCCGTTAGTACACTCCTACTATTCTTCTGTCCATCACTTTAACTACTTGGAATACCATATTCCACAGACTATCTCACCTCACTGTAAGAACTCTAGCTGTCAGTTGAAATCCTCTCCATGTCTGCTTAACTTGGTAATTGTGGAAAAACTAGCTCATGTGTTAGCTGGTGTATGTTCATGCACAGCAGCAGTCACTGGGTTGCAGATTGGAAAAGGCGGTTCTCTTCATTTGTCACTCATTGGGTCAAATATGATCTGTTGAATCTAGCTAGCAGATTTGCTGGACTTCATAACAGAATGGTCACTATACAGTTAGAGAGAGAAGCAATGCAGATGCTAGTAAGGTTGGAGGAGCCCGTATTTTCTGTGTTGCTCTTTCACTGGCTGCACTGCACGAAGTGTATTGATGGCTCACAGCATTGACAGGAGAAACGGAGCCAAAGACCACTCGCTTCCAGTTCATCTACTTCAGATTCAGCAGACTGGGAGCATGATAGGAGACTGAAAAGAGCAGGGTAAGCACCTGGGAGAATCAGTATACACCCCCTTCCTTTTTCTCTTTATTCATCTCCACAAAAGATCTGAAGGTTGTATGGATTGAGATCTGTTGTGGCAAGTATAGTATATGCAGTACGTATCAAGGAGATGCACTGTCTGGTTCCTCCTTTCCCTCTCAATGTGTAACTGTGGCAGTGGTAAGAATTGGGAGGGAGAAGTTTAGGAGTGGAGAAGGTGATGAGAAAGGAAACTGAGTCATGGCATTAGGGATTTATTTGTTTACTTGCATGCACATAGGTGGAAAGGAGAAATGCATAGGACCCTGTAGAAACCTCTATTTCTACCTATGTTGAAAAGGGTGTGCATACTTGAAGAAGGGCATCTGGATATCTTGTTTCTCTCTTAGCTGGGAGGTAGAAAAGTGAAAAAAGGGATGAAGGTACACCTTTCCTACCAGACTGCTTTATGCTTGGTCTCTCTTAATAAAGCAATAGCTCCTATTTCTTTCTAGTCTGGACTTTTCTTCTTTTGAGCTGCTTTCTATCTGATCACTTTGAAAAATCAGCCAAAGAGCTCTGGGATAAGACCTTATTTCTGCCAATAAGAGTCTGAATGGAGACCCTGTCACTGACCTTGCGACCAGTTGTCATGAAGTGTCTACAAACTGATCATCTTTGAGACCTCTCTCTCTTTCTCTCTTGTCAGGTTTATTGAAATAAGTTTATGATTTCAAAGTTGTTGCAGGGAGAGAGCTAACGAATAGCCCAGTTGCGTAAGACTAGTTTTCTAAGGAAACTGTACTAAAAAACAAGTCCAAGCTAAGTGTATTAGAGAAGGTAATTAGTGCAGGACAGCTGTTTTGAGCATGTTGCTGATTGCCCAGAGACTTTTATTTTTGTGGACAGCACTGCTTATGTGATTTTGAGGGATATAATGCAGGAAAGCATACTGAGTCTGCAAATTCTTACATGTAGTTATTGGAGAGCTGGGAGTCAATGGCTTCTATAGAATGATGTACATTGAAGCAGAGAAAATGAACGTATTTTTGGCCTGTTTTCATGGGGGGATGTAGAGAAGAATACTTTTCATCTCATTTAATATGTTTTCCAACAGCAAACAACAATAATGTCAGACTGGTTCTTAAAATAGCCAGTTTTAGAGAACTTGCACTGAAGAGCGTTTCAACAGTTGGGCAAAAATTCAAAGCTGTAGGTTGTTGAGTTTTTTCCCCAGTAAATCTTGAAATACTAAGGAAAATCCGGGGGTGGAAAGTTGGGTTTTATCAAAACTTTTAAAGTTTTGTGAGATGACTTGGGTACTTACTTATTAGAAGCATAAAATGCCAGTCAAGAGTGGGTTTATTCATAACAGATCTCAGCAAGCTAACTTCATATTGTGACATCAGTGAGACTCCCTGCAGTCAAGAATGCCAGTGATGGAAATAACTTCACCTATAATTTTGGGAATATGTTTAAGTAAAAAAAGATATATAAATTATATAAAACACTGGTCAGTTAGCAAAAAATTGAGTACTTATTCTTTTACTGTTATTATACGAATATAGTACATTTTAAGTGCGTCAGAATAGCAACAAGGATAGAATAATGTTTGGAACGTTCGTGTTTCTTATGTGATTCCATATTTTTCAATATAGGTGTCAATATCTGTGGTATAACATGGAAATCTAAAATATTGATAAAGTTTGTGGAAAGAAAGATTGAATGAAGTACTAAAAACAAAAATACAAATGAAAAAGATGAATTACTGAAATGGAACACTTTAATTAATTTGGATTACTGAATCTTGAATAACAGTGTGTATTTTAAACTAACTAAATGTCAACTCATATATCTAATGAAAGAATGTGAACAGCAGATACAGGACCAGAACTCTATAATAGAAAGCAGTCACATTGAAAAAGATTAGAGATGTCTGAACAGATAATCAGTGGATCAATAGCTTCTGTTGTGATCCTGCAGCCAAAGAAGCTGTGGTTCTTTGATCTATGAAGAGCTGGATATTGAAGTGAAGGGGAAAGATTGTATTTTCTCTGTATTTGGTGTTTGTGGGGAAAAAAATAATAGAAAAATCTTTGTCTAATTATATTATTCTCATTTCAGAAAGTGCTGCATGACAGGAGAATATTTAGAAAATAACTATGTGAACCATGAATCAAATCTTACAGTGGTGACTCGGTGACAGTTTTTAAGTACTTGAGTGAAGAAAAAGCGTCAAAACAATCTGTGTTTTCAACCTGGCAGAAAACAGCTAAGATCAGCGGAAAGATGGCTGACATGTTTGGACTGGAATTAAGGCAAACAATCAAATAGTGAAAATTCTTAACTATTGGAATAATTTACCAAGAATTATACTGAGTTCTCAGTCATCTGAATATGTAAAAGGCAATATTTAAAAAAATAAAAATGTATTTCAAGTGCAGCGATGGAAAATATAACTAAAGAATGGAATATTTCTAGCCTCAGCTGTTTTAAGAAGATGGGATTGGATAACTGAGATGTTTCTTTGTGAGTTTAAGCTGCACGTTCTCAAATCCAGGAGCGTACTAGATTTGTAAAAGGGAACAGTCTCTGTATCCTGGGAGGATGTGTTTGTTTGTTTGGATGCTGATCACACACAGTTCATGGGGAAAATGTCACTGCAGAAATTCTTAACAGAAGTGGAAAAATAGTATGGTGATCCAAATGTTCATGTGGATTGATGTTCCAGACCTAAATAGGGAAAATAAGTTCTAGGGATTATATTATTATGGAGTTATTGACCATTTTTATTTTCACTAGACAATTTGATGACAAGTGACAGTGACAGCCTCAGAAAGATTGAAAGACAGTGAAGGCAGGAAACTCAGTGGGCTTCAGTTAACTCTATGTCTAGGGTATAAGTTGAGTGTGATGTAAGAGTTAAAACATTTGCTCCAGGAACCAGTCAAAGGGACTGAAAAAATCAAATAATTTGCATTGTGCAATGATCAGAATTTAGTGCATAATGTTAATACTACAGAGGCTGTAGTTTACTGAGAGAGTTTAAGACCATAGCAGAAAACAAGCAGGCAAGCAAACAGATAATAATTTAAAAAAAGAAAAAAAAAAAATCCTCATGCCATTAAATAATATTTATTTCCACCTTGTTGTGGTGGAATTTGTGAAAGTTTATTCTCTGGAACTTTCCCATGCTAAAGATGCATCAGAAGCTCAGCTTCAGATTGAAGCCTCAGTACATGATGTTGTAAAGTAGGTAGGCAAAAAAATAAAATATCATTAAGTGGTATTCGTGCAAGACTTCTGGAGGAACCTGAGGCTGAAAAAGTTGAACTACTGATTGTGTTATGTACTGTTACAATTATTTTGGTACTGTAAGATTGGAAGGTAGGTAACGTGAAGTCAGTTTTTAAACTAATTGTAAGATGTAAGAAACTGTGGGCAAGTAAAAGAGATAGGCATACCAGGCAAGCTAATAAATGTTAATAAATGTGAAATGAAAAAAAAGAACTAAAAAGGATCAGAATTAAACATGGCTTGTGGTGGGAGCTGTACAACTAAGTTAGTAAGAAGAGCAGCCAAAATCTAAATAAAATATTCTGGAGAAGTCAGGCTGTCATTGCAGAAGAGATATGAGTCAGGGGATCCTGTGAACAAACTTATAAACTTGTGTTATCTCCATCATGTAAGATCTTTCATCGGATGTTCCACGTGGGCTGGATAATTAGCAGAGAGTAGAAGCTGGCCAGCAGGGTTCCTCATCCTCTCCTGACAATGAGTAGTTCTACATCTGGTTTGGATATGATGGTGAGGATGTGATGGTGAGGAAGTAGAGCTGTTCAGTTCATGCATGAATGTGAAGAAGTGTTCTCAGGGATGGTCAACTGGTTGTTCAGAGCTTGCCAGAGTGGCGCGTAGGTTGAACAGGGAGTCACAGTCCAAGGCCCTAGGAGGACCTCCATGGACTTAAGTGTTGGAGGGATCTAAACTCCTGTGGGACTTGCCCACTGGGTAGGAGAAGTGGTGTAATCTGAGTACACCAGGCAAGTGATGTAGGGTTGACTGACCATACAGCCAGTGGTCCACAGTTCTGGTAATGTCGCAGGGGCCATCCTTCCGTGCAGTGAGAAGGTTACTGCCTGCTCAAGAGGTCGGTTTTATGCAGCAGGGGCTCAAAAGACATTTCCCCTTGTTGGTGATCATGAGAGACTTGATTGCACCACAGAGCTTCTGGGTTCTGAGGAGGGCTCTGTGAAAGAGCAAAAGTAGCAGAAAATCCTGCAGAAGGCTTCTTGTGCTAGGCGTGTAGGCATTTCAGAAGAGTTGGAGAAAGGCATATGCCAGCACAATGCAGCTTGGACTGCCTAAGCTATGCAAGAGTCTGTTCAGAACTCCAGCAGTTTCTCTCAGAGGCTGGTCACTGTTGCATGGGTAAAGTACGGGGTTTTGATGCAGTGCTGAGGCATGGTCAGTATTCACTGATGGATGACCAAGAACTTACCTGAAGAAAATGTTACTGCATATGTTCTGCCCACTTCTGCAGCCACTCAAGATGCCTTGACCGTCCATTCTTTCCAGCTAGTAGCTAGAAGGTGGCTGATAGCAGAGGGGTAGACTCTCAGAGCAAGAGATGTGTACCGTACTGGTACTGGTGGAGTGCAGCCACGAGTTTGCTAGCAGCCCGTGTAAGCATTTCCCAGCACAGACCTCTTGATCCGTTTTATTTGGGCAGAAGAAGGTGCTACATACAGTATTTGGTAGACCCATCTGTGCCATATCTTTTAGAAACCAGACATGTCAGTAATGTATAGTTATGAGACCACCCACAAGTTTAGTTCTCTGAACACCAGGTCCATCATGCTCTAAGAGAATATAAAGGACTGTGTGGTGGTAGAGTGGTTATGGCTGGAGTCAGGGGCAGCCCTACCTCACTCCCCATCTGAAGCCAAAAGGACCCTGTTGAGCAAGCTCGCTGTGGACGTACGCAGCTGCTGGAGAAACTTTGTGAAGCGGGAGTTGAAACTGGATGCCTTCAGAGTCCCCATACAAAAGCCGTGACCTATTCTGTTAAATACTTCCTTCTGTTTGGGGGACCAGGAGGCAAATAAAGTGAATGGCAGATTGTCTCAGTGTGGTCTTGGATCAGGTACAGTTTCATTACTCTGTACTGGTATCATGTAGCTCTAATTTGGGTGGACCCAGCACAGACTTCAGCTACATTATAGATTCAGCTACATTATGTGCTTGCTAAGGGTTGATGCTTTGCAGCCTTTCCTCAGTTTGCAGTGGTCTAGAGTTTGTTTTTTTTTTTTTTTTTTTAAAAAAAACTCTCATATGTCTCTGGCAACAGAAGGAAAAATCTCCCTCAGGAGGCTCAGCCTGTGTGGTCTTGCAGAACCTTAAGTTTTTCTACTGATCATGTGGTGGAGGGTGTCTGAGATTGCAGCCACAGTGAGAAGGAGCTCCAGGAAGTCTTGGTCAGTCACTGAGTATTTTCCCTCACAGCATGGCAAATGTAGAAAGTGGGCTGCAGATAAGATCCTTCCACCTTCTTGCATCTGCTCTGGACCTCTTTGAGGAGCAGTACCCCTTGCAAAGATGCAAACTGTGTTTTGTACTTCTTACCAAAGCAAGTGCTATTATTCATCTCCCAAAGAAGTTTGGTCTGCAACCAGACAATGGTGTGTTGGTCCTAAAGTTCTTCCAGGGCCAGTATGACTGTCTGCATGTGAACCCACTGAATTCCTAAGGGGCAGCCTGCTTTTGCATCCTGAGAATATCGTTAGTTAAGCATTTCTGGCAAATTCCTCCACTGCCTTGTTGCTTTCATGTAGTTGTAGGAGAGCTTGGCACACAGCTTCCTGCTTTAATTTCTAGCACATTTGGGCCAAGGGAAGTATATACCTCTTCTCTAATGTATTGATCCAGAGCTCCTGGGAGACTGCTATACAGATTATATTCTTCATCAGATTGTTAAAATGTTGATAGGATAGTGTCATCCTACAGGAGGTGATGGCAATCACCATGGATGATGATGTGAGAAAAATAATTCTAGAACGTGTGGTTGTGTGAAATAGTTGCAGCTCAGCCAGGAATACTTTATACTCAACTACTGAGATTGAGATAGAGGCAGCATAGTGAGAAATGTGGAGTTTGCTCCAGGGTGTGGTGTGCTTTCAATGGTCTATTGTTGAGTCTCTGTTCAACAATAGCACTTGGGAGGAACCAGACAACCAAGGAAGGCACATATCAGTGAGTGGAATTATAATGTTCTGAGCCTGATATCATGGTATGGACATTAACTAGGTTACTGACTCCCATTCTACATAGGGAATTCTACACGATGTATCAAATGACAGCCATAACCTCAGTGACTTTGAGCTTGTTGGGTTGTATTTCCAAGGTGAACAAGGTTACTGTTCTACCAAAGGTAGCGACAAGAATCTTTATCTTTGTGTCACATGCTTTTCTATCTCTGCAGCATGTTGACAGTAGCTTGACAGTTAAATCAGCAAAAGTCTCTTGCAAGAACACAATAGAAAACCCCCCTGCTCCATGGAAGGAGGGCAACCAGCCCCTACTGGAGATTACCCCTCCATTCCATAGAGTTTCATGATAGGATTTTATGCTGAGAGAAGGAGGTAAGAGAGCTGAGGAACTTGCTGTCCAGTAGTGGTGTTGCTAGTGGTACCAGCAGTGCTGTATACCTGCTAGTTGTGTGGACAGAAATGTTCCCAGAGTACAGGGAAGCATTTAGCTTCCTTGGTCCCCTTTCTTCCTTGAGTAGCGCTCTTTCTGATGAAGATGAGGTTGTAGTCTTCCATGGTAAGAGTCAACTGTATCTTCTTACCAGAACAATTAGTCTTTGGCAGGTATCAAAGACAGTAGCTTGTTCCCTCACTGGCCATGGATATTAGATTCAGCGCTGACTGGAGTGGCTGAAGATGCAAAGATGGGGAGAAGCATTCTGAGATGCCATAGCTGAGATCTTCATGGAGGAATGACAGCACTGGCCATGTTTCCCTTGCCCAGCTGTGGCCCGCCCTGCCCTCTTGGTTGTCTTTGAGGGTCCAGACGTGGACTGCAGTGGCCTCCTCTAGGGATATAGAGGAAGAGTGTTTCCTCTCTAGGGATGGGTGTTGGGCCCACAGATAATGCTTTCCTTATCTGTCCACTTCACTGACAGACCCTGGGATGAGTTTGAGTCTTCAAACATTAATGCACACAGGAAGGAGGCATGAGAACTGTCTTCTCTGGACTGGGTATCTGTTTATATTGTTAATACTTCCAGTCTCCGTTCTCCAGTGACCTTTTCCTGGACCAGAAAGCAGCCAATTCAGAAGTGTTCAATTCAGAAGCTGTGAAAGTCTGGTATGTCCCTTGAGGAGTTCTGGATGTACAAGATTCCTGTTGCAGAATGATGTCCTTTGCAGCCCTGCAGTAGAGGGCTAATGGGAAATGCCAACTTCACCAGGGAAAGCAAGGGGAGGATGAGGAAAGATGGGGAAAACAGCATTTGGAGAAGTCCGGAGGCAGGAGTTAGATAGCACCACCCTTACACTCAGAATTTAGAGACTTGAGAAAAAAGTAGAGCCTGCAGCAAGTCTTTTGCCTGTTGCCTGCTATGGAGTGACTTGTGTTGGCAGGAAGAAAACCTGCTATGGTTTGGTGGCCATTGTCATAAGACATCATTGCTACTGGCAACTCCCACACTTTGGTTTTGAGGAGGAATGTGGCGAGAGAGAAGTAGCAGTCTCTATGCCTCCTGGCTGTAGAAGGAATGGGCTTTGACCAGTGTTGTTGTTCTGAAATGGAGCGGTTGATGGGGACTTTGGCAGAGTATGTACTTCCCTTATGGGCTGGTGTTTTGAGCAAACTCTTGTTTTGCTTCTTCCTCCAACTTAACTTGCTGTCTGGAGAATATAGTGGGCTTGAAGATGCAGTATTGGATTCCCCCCTTGGCCTGCTGACATCACCTTGGCAGTGGTGTTGCCCACCCCACAGACTGAGGGAAAGAAAAGGTCTGGGAGAGCCCTTGATGTCAACAGAGACCCTTCCTCAATCTGTCACATCTTCACACAGGTGGGACAGTGCGGATGGGAATCTGGGTGTTTGTCTGCAGCAATGCTTGGGAGATGGTCTGGAAGTCTGCAGGAAGGTTGAAAGAGGGGAAAGACCTGGGCTCCACAGGCAGTGCTGGGGGGCAGGGTGTGGAGTAGGGCTGGCCTAGTGACTGGCAGGGTCAGAAAACAGAACATAATACTGGGGAGGTGCTGAGGAGCCGGAGGAGGGGCGTGGTGGGAAAGAGAGAGCATATGGGAAAAGAAAGGGTAGGTGGTTGTTCTGTATGTGTTTTTCATACATATATAGTCACATTAGAATGAGGGAGGAAAAGGGTAAAGAGGATAGCAGGGTAGCAGAAAAGCTCTGTGCTATCTCTTCCCTATGTCTCTCCCATCTTGCTGGCTGGGGAACAGCAGTGGGCAGTAATGGGCTGATCTGATGCAAGCAGGAGGTGGTATAGCGATGCCTTTCTCTTCCTGCTCCAAACACAGGGAAAGGAGTGTGGGGGAAAGGTGCAATGCAATCTGCTGGTTGACTCCTGCGGAATAGCTGGTATGGTCCTTCTTTCTCATTGGTAAAGATGAAACTACAAGACATAGATATTACAACTAATGATATTCCTGTGCTCTAAGACAGTGTGCATGTGATGTGTTTGCCTCAGAGATTAAAATTTAAATACATAGAGAGAGCAAAACATGAAGTTGCCTGCTGCATATTGCTTCTGCAATGTTGGCTACAGGCCCACAAAAAACGTCTGCTACCTCAGTTCATATTGATGTTTCCATACTTACTGTGCTGAATGAGGCCCCTGGGGACACATTCTTTGCACTTCAGAGAAGCTCTGAAGAATGAGGATAAATCCATTGCTTCTGTTCACGCTGACTGATACTTGTTCTGCAAATGAGACAGACAGGGCTTTGAGATTTTTTGTTGCTGTTGCGTTAATTGGATGTGTTTCATTTTGCAGTACTTCCTTGGCTTAAGTGACATGACTGCTTCTCAGAGCAGAACTATCCGTGTCTAACATTAGACTATGTTCAGCTCTTTTTAGTTGCAAGGACATGATGTGCAGTAACCTTTAGCACTGGTTTGAAAGCATTTCTAGTCAAGAAGGAAAATGTTGGTCTATTCATTTTGTTCATTAATATATCCTCCGTTATATCCTATACAGCTCTAAAAAGAGATCTACCTGTAGAAAGTGTTAGAATAGTCATGGGCCAGAGAAACAGATCTTGGAAATAATTTAAATTGCCTAAGTCCAAACAAGAGAGCCTGATAACTGCATGCCTGATTCCTAGTCTTATAGCTATATCAGAAATATAGGTGTTTTCATTTTTGGCCAGAAATTTCCAAGACATCTGTTTTGTGGAGACCAAGATGTCCTGATGGGCACTTTAGCTCGCTTTCATCCATGAAAACAGGCATTTTTCTATTCATATGCTGCAAGTGGTTCAGTTTCTAGTTACACTCTGAAAAAGCAAACAGTAGCTAACTAATTTCTGTTTTTTTATCCACGTTCAAACAATCATACAAATAACTCAGGTTGATTTTTGGTCTTGACGTAGGAGAATTTGAATGCTTTCATCTCAGGTTCATCTCTGGGATGCTTCACCTGACACAGAGGCTTATTCTTTTCCTCAGTGTTTAGCTATCTCTGAGTGGCTTTCTGGAAAGCAAGTAGGAATGAAAAAGATTTCTTTGAAGCTATACTATCTATGCATCTACTGGCCCTTCCCAGTAGCTTCCACTTCATTCATTTCAACCATATTTGATAGGTTGTGATGATGTTCTGTTTGACAAAGATATTACAATCCCATGAGTATCATGAAAATTGGTATCTTGGAAAGAACCAAAGGCTGCTCATAATTACTGCAATTACATTTGTTGTTTTCTTAGTTATTCAGGGAAAATAAGGGAATGGAAAAGAATAATTTACCATTTACCAACATTAACAATGCCTACCAATATAGAATGATAATGTTTCTGCTCTCTGAAGAAAGTAAAACTCAAGAAAGAGGGGGCAGTTTGCTGACAGTGGATAATAACAGTGCTGAAAATTCAGTTTAATTATTAAGTTTCTTATGTTAATTGACATAACACATCAGAAAACAATTGACACAAATCATGTTTGGTATAGGGCATGCATCTTCATAACCAGCATGTTGGAAGAAAACAGCATTTAGGACTCTAAAACTGTTGTGTCCTATTTAGTACAAAACAAAATATAGAAGACAGATTAAAGAAGATCTTGAGCATCCATCACAGAAGTTGCAGCAAAACAGTTTATTAAAGGCTTTTGCATAGATGCAGATGCCTGATTCAAGCAAGTACCTTGTTAAATGAACAGAATACAGGCACACATACAGTATCAGTGAAGTAAAACTGAGAGAATATCAAGCAGAAACCCAGAAAAGACGGACTTGTTAACATTATGACAGATAAGTCATTTAAAGCTAGGTGAACTTCCTATTATTGCAGAAATGGAAAGAAACTGAAAATGCACCCTGAAAATTTTTCATCTCTGTAGAATTCCAAAGTATGCGCCAAAATGAGCTCTAAAATTACCATAAGTAAATAAATAAATCAGATTAGCAGGGTGGGATATTGACATGCAGATGGACTCCTGGAGTTTTCCAATGTGTTCATAAAGATGGTCACTATTTCATATTTCTTGAGAATCCTAATGCTCACATTTTCTAATTTTTGAGATGACAGTTACTATATTTAAAAAAAAAAAAAAAAAAAAAAAAAAGGGGAGGAAACATGTCCTGATATTCTCCTTCCCCAACTCTTTTTCATGTGTTTTCCGTATTTTTTTTTCATATTTCTTATTTTGAAAGGCCTGACTTAAAACTGGTTCTTGATTTTTACCTAACCAATAGTATAAAGACTAGAGGGATATCTTCCCCCCTAAGGACTTAGAGTAGAAACATTTCTTCAGTTGTCATGGATACATCTTTTTCTGATAAGTGTCTGCCAGAGTTTTTTTCATTAAATTTGTGTTAAAAATACATAGGAGCTATGATTTGTAAACAGTGTGGCTTAATATATTTATAAAGTTCAGCTGTGTTGGTTTTATCTCACTGTTTCATATAGTTAGCTTCCTGCTCGTTCATCAGTCATCTATTGTGTCTTAGAAGGTGACAGAATTTATGATGTTATAAAAATCTAAAAGAAGTTAAAAAAAAAAAAAATCTTTAAAATGTGCAAGGAAATACAAAATCCCTCTCTGTGCTTTCTATGTGGATTGTACAAAAAAAAAAAAAAAGCCCTCAGAAACTGTATTATGTTGCTTTACCTTCCTTCAGGACGTTTTCACAAGAAATCAGTTGCATGTGTTTGTAAAAATCCCACTTTAAAAATTAGCTTTGTGACCCCTTTATACTTAAAAATGTTCATCAGCTCTACGTGAAGAGAAGCAAATTGTGTCTGTAGAGGTGACTGGTGATAGGTTTACAAATGAATTAGACATTAAGATGAAATGGAAGGTGGATAAGAGAAAAGGAAACATTTTGGAGAAGAAAAGCACTGTTACAACAGAGAAACGTACTAACTGAAGGGAGAAAGATGTTGATGAGGTCAGATAAAAACTGTACTCATTATAATGTGCTACTTTTAGTTTCCCTTTTCCTACTTTGCTGTCCACGTCTCTTCCAGATTTTCTGTTTCTTTCCTTCCATCTGTCAGAGCAGAACTGGATTTTTCATGTCTATGTATTAATGTTGCTCTGGCTGTTTCTAGCAGAATTGAAAAAAAAACCCACTGCTAAACTTTTCCTACTTTCAGTAAGTGGAAGTAACATTGCCCCAGGCTCAACGCCAATTAGAGTCCAGAGATTTCCTTTTCTACCACAGTGTGTGATGTTGTAACACTTGAGCAGATATTTATATATTTTTGCCTTGCAAAACATTTTGTAGATATTAAAGAGGTATTCTCTCCTAAAATCTTTCTTAGTATCTGTGAAACTGTTTGGACCAAGAATTTTCAATAATTATTCAATCTATAAATACATTTTATGGGCTTTTACTTCTACTACTACAGAGCAAGCATGGACTTTGAGACAAATAATAGTTTGATGATAATTCAGTTCAACTACTTGATGCCACCATCTGCCAGAATAATATTTTCCACAGTCTAAAACTTCATGGAAATCATCAGTGTATTAGCAATACTGAGATAAAAAAATTGAGTGTCTGTGCCAAACTTTGAGACCGTTAAGTCACATCTACTGAGCACCTGACTCCCTGAGGTTGGTCTCTCTGTGTTTGAGGTCTCTTTGTGGTACGGTTTCAGAACAGCACTGCAGCCCGTTTTGAACTGTATGCCAGGATGTCGAGATTTGCAGTCGCACCGCAGCACTGTACTCAACAACAGCTGAACGTACAGGAGTGAGACTGAGGATAAGTGGAGATAAAACAGCCTTGGCACTGCTGTTTAAAGCCTGTAATGAAGGCTTTTGCATTGCTGCCTTTTGCTCCGTAGTGGTAGTGTCTCCTGCTTCTCCAGCATCGCTGACTGCGTACATCATCTCTGCAGCAGGACAGCCCCAAGCCTCCCCTTCTGTGTGACAGACGGGGTGCTGATGGAGCAAAGAAGCAATCTGCCTCCACAAGAAGAGGCAACCTGGTCCCAGCAAGCAGAGGTGGGCTCTCACTCCTACTCCTGACTCTGCTGTCAGACTCTCACGCACCTCTGTTGATTCCTCAGCTTCTCCTGCCCACGTTCAGCTGGGCTGCACAGTCTATGCAGTGGCTGTGTCTGGATCCTGGTATCTACAGTTGCTGGCACCCAGACATATAAGCCTTCAAGGCTGCAGCCCCAGCCAAATGCTGGTACAGATCCCTCACCAACAAGTCCAACTTCATTTTCAGTAACGTTCAGGCGCTCTATTTGGGCTCTCTGTTCTGACCTTGTCTCTCTGTGCTCCTTTGTGGGTGTGCAGATGGGCTTTTATCACACATTCTAACATGCCCTGCAAAGAAGTATGCCTGCAGTCTGAAGCTAAATAAACTGATCAGAATTTAACACAAAATTGTACAGTTGTAGCACATGAATTGATCATGGTTAATAGTAATTGCAATTAGAAATAAGTAAGGGAACTCAGTAAAGACAAATACATGCATGTACTTGCTAAGAAAATTAGTCGAGGTGATCACAGCATTGAAGAGTAGTTGTGTTCATTATAGCCAAATCCTGCCTCCTCCTGAAATCTGTTTGGGTCTGACCTCTGATGCACAGCTTTGTAGCAGACGGTACAGGAATGTTTTTTTCTTTTAAGTTTTCTGAATAGCTTTTGCTTTGTTCAGCCTAGTCAGTAGCACATGGGGGATACTATTAAAGCACTCAATTCCAATTATCCTGATAAAGAGAAACATAATTCGAGTGTGATGGGGAAAATATGATTTGATTCTCTTAGAAAGACAGATCTTACACATTAGAAAGTGATGAGATGCGAGGTGTTGTGGTCGCTAAATCAAGTAACATTTGCTTTCTGCTGGTTTTTGGCTCACCATGCTTATCCTTTTTTAACATACCAAATTAATATTTTTGCATTTTGAATTTAGCTAATGAGTGTGCCTCAGGCTTCTCCATGCTTCTTACAGGCCTGCGTAGGGAAGGGGATTGCACAACACCTCTTGCCTGTCAGAAGATCTGGTGGTGGCGAACCAGTGTAGGCATGCCAGAGCTGCTAGGACAAGCAAGTGGGTCTTCATGCATCTGTGGTGAAGCAAGCAAAGATCAACTAAAAAGTTGAAAGCTGTCGAAAATAGCACCATTCACATCCACAAGCATCTATTTTAAATAGAATAGAGATTGCTCAATTGATCCAGGAATCGATTATCATTGTAGGAGCTGTCCTTCTTTCTAGATTTCCAAAAGCTCAGTTTTAAATGTAACACGGTCTTCTACTCCATGACATGGATAAGGGAATAAAATATTTTTAAACAGAGTTTAAGGATGGTGCAATAAAAAGATCAGTGGATAGCCAAATGGACAGAGCAGTCATATGGAGAAATCTTTTTTCCTTGGCTACTTGAAGTGTGTTACTACTCAGATTTAGTTTCACTTATATTAAAATTAAGTCTATAGTAATTTTTTTGTCTTTATTCTTTCAATTTTATTAATTTTATATTATTAATATTTATTTTAATTTGATCTTTTAAGTTATATTAAAGTGCCTCTAAGATCAGGCAGCACAGACTGCCTTTGAATGGTTAAAAATCTTAGAAAGCTGTGCAGAAAGCACAGGGATCACAGTGAACCAACAGCTGAACGTGAGAATCTGCTGCAAGTTTTTGATACAATGGGTTAGTCATTTTTACCTTCAGCAGAATGGATGCAAGCAGTCCTGCAGTACTGTGCACTCTTTCATGTCTGTGTTTTGAAGAACTAAAAAATGTCTTTTTAAAAAAAGATGCAGAGAGATGGAAAGATGCTATACAATAAGAAACCTAAGGATCTCAGTCTGTTTAATTTATCAAGAAGAAAATCAAGTGAATGAATAACTTTTCTGAAATGCAATGACAGGTATTAAAAAACTCTTTAATCTTGCTGAGAAAGGCAAAGTAGGGACAGCGCCTCTAAACTGAAGCCAAACCAATTCAAACTAGAGAGGAGAAACACCTTTTTAAGTGACGAAAGCTTAATAATGAAACAGGATATCAAAAAGAATTGGTTATTTCTCAGTCAGACATCATGACTAGATTCTTTTATTTTGGGGAGCTATGGTTTAGCCAAGCTTACATTCTGCTTAAGAACAACACAAATGACTTGACTTCACATGAGGACATTTGTGTGAAATGCAGTAGTTGGTGATGTACAGGCGATCTGATTAAAATCAGGTCTGGTTTAAGGCTACTGTTGTCTTAAGGTCAGTGATTCTCCTGTATGCTAAACTGACTTGACTTAAGAATGCTAAAATGCATTGTAGAGACGATTGGAAGCCTGACTTGATGTGTTCCCACAGGAAACGAGGTGATTGCAGTAGACTGGAAGGGACTGAAAGATGTGGACCAAATCAATATGGACAGCACCAGTTCACTACATGGCAGCAGCTTCCATCGTCCTTCTACTGAGGTGAGTGCTTGCCCCAGATACACTTATCCAAGGAGATTGAAAAATTTCAGTTCCTTCTGTGTTCAGAAATGTGTGCTGTGCATCACTGGGATCATCTCGGAGAGGACAAGAGTGTTAATACACACCCAAGGATGCAGTTTGGTTTGTTTAGAATAGAGTTGAGTCATTCTGTATAGATTATCTAGAGTGAGTAAGAGTTGCAAATGAAAGTACTTTTAACCACTGACAACTGGGGTAGATAGAATATGAATAAAACTGTGGCAGTTGTGGCAAACCTGTAGGTCTGCATTCCTTGAATGATGGATTTACTAAAATGCTCAACACCATGGCTCTACAGCCATACCATGTTTTGAAGAAATGTGTTTGTCTCCATTTTGATATTTAGGAATTTATTCACTAGTAATTCACTGCCAGTTGATTTACCATTTAGTACCTCAATGTCTGACTCATTTCCTGTTCTGAATTAGTGCAGCTTAGGTACCTGAATTTTCAGCTCGGTAAGGTTCAGGGCAGGCAGTCATGATTAGTAAAAATATTAAACTGTTTCAAACAAATAACATTTTGAAAATCACAGATAATGTTCATAAATAACATACAGTTTAGATAATCTGATGAAGTGCCAGCATGTAGGTATTTTATTTCCTTATTACACTGGAACGCAGCTCTAAGAAACTGGGAGTTTTATGAAATCCTGATAGAAATTGTGGGGCACAACCTTGTATGGAAAACTCAGTTGAAGTTTAACACAGATCTATAACTCATTGAACATGAACTCTATCTCATGGATCATTTATGTTCGTAGGAATAGTTATTATGACTAAAATTTATTCATCTAAATCTTCCTGCGTGCTCACATCACAAAACCAAGATGTTGAGATGTGAGCCCTCCCAGCTGAGGGAAATGCACTATGAATTGCTACTGTACTGACTGGTAAGGAAAATGGATCTGGTTTGCAAATAAAAACTGGATCAGAGTGGACAAACTGAAAGATTACAAGAGAAAATAATTTCTGGAGAAAATCAGTCTGTAACTTGTTATATTATGCTAAAAATACATAGGTAGTGTGGCTCCTCCTTGTGTTAGCCTCGGAGGGATGCACCACCCACACAAGGTTGCCAGTGTTGGTTATTTAGCAAAGAAGTTAGAAGGGGAGTCTTAGCAAAAGGTGTTCGTATTTCTCTCTCCCTTAGACTGTTTATCATCATGTTTACTTGTATACCTTCAAGCACCATGGCACTACAGACACCACAATCAACAGCAAGGAACCAGTCTGGATGTGGTGCTCGGGGATGTGATTTAGCAGCAGGTTGTTAAAGTTAAGGTAGTACGGTTAGGTTGCGGTTGGACTTGGTGATCTTTAAGGTCTTTTCCAACCTGAGTGATTCTATGATTCTATTCTATGAATGAAGCCAGATTGAAAGACACATTGTTTAATTCCCCAGGTAAAATAGAGGCTGTTAATTATCACTAACTACTAGAGAGGTGCATGACAATTTGCAGCTTGTTTGTTTCACTAACACAATGTCCTTTTTTGCTTTCTTCAGCAAACACGGACAGATTTCTCCTGGGATGGTATCAATGTGAGTGTGTGCCATACTACTGTTCACATTTCTAGTCATAGGATATAGTGGCAGTGATGATGGAAACATGACATGGAAACATGTTTTGAAAGTCTTAACTGAAATTCTGAGCGTTGTTTAAGATTCACAGGATGCTGCTGAAATTTTGTTTGCTTTTGCTGTCTGGCGGGTATTTAGATCTGGCCATTATCTTGCCTTTCTCCTTTTGAGACAAATATGTGTCATTTCTGATGTTCTCTTTGTGAGATTTCTGGACGCTGTTAGATAAAAAGGGAAGTATACCTAGCGTGTTTTAAAAACCCGTAGTCTTTAATTAGAGCATCATTTGATCTTTTTCAGGAGTTTGTAGGAAGTGTATTTTATCATTTTCAGCTGTATACAGAAGTAAGGCAATTTTTACTGTCCCCTGAGGGAAACGGTCAGAACCAGTTAACTTCAGTTAACAAGTAGAAGAAGAAACAAGCAAATATTTTAATAATATATGTTCCCTGTTGCTCTTAATACCTACACCATAAAAAAAACATGTTTTTTTTTTCCCCCACTAATATAAAACCAGCATCCTGAAAAGGGAATAGTGTTTATTATTGCTACCAAAATATTCTGCTCTAGTAGATTAAAAAAGGTGTTCAAATAGGTTAGCTTTGATAGTTTGATACTTCGAAAGGTAGAATTAGGGATGCATTTTTGGTAGTGTAAGCATTTTCAAAATCCTGATGCTTTCAAAAGTTTAAAAAGTTTTCTGTGATTTGAGAGCACTTAAGTCACTTAATAACGAGGGGATGTAGTTTTTTAACCAATCCTCATTCTACTGACAGCTCATTCATTGTGGCACTTATAGCTTGGGACTTTTGCCTAGGCTCAGCTAGAGAAAATGTTTGTGGGAAAATTGCAGTGCATTGCAGTAACTGTCCAGAATAAATTTGTCAGATTTTTCCTCACTGCCCTTCTGCCTAGCTGAAAGCAAGGTACACATAGCCATGTTTCCTTAAAGATAATAGAAGACAATTTCCTTATTTGCAAT
Source organism: Centrocercus urophasianus (assembly GCF_019232065.1). Lineage (NCBI taxonomy): Eukaryota > Metazoa > Chordata > Aves > Galliformes > Phasianidae > Centrocercus > Centrocercus urophasianus. The sequence continues at coordinate 2,180,894 of NW_024884364.1, forward strand.
TTCTGATTTTTCCAACCCACTCTGAATCCATGGCACTCTGATTTCTCAAAGTGCCTCTTTCTCTTGCTCGGTGTAATTCTGTATACGTTCTGTATATCTTGATGTCAAAACTGGCTTATGAGTTTCCCTCTCTTTCTTTTCGTTCTTGCCTTCATGCCATAGCTGTCCAGCCTTGGAGTGGTAGAGACCACCTGCAGATACTTTCTATTCTAGTTCATTTTCATGAGGTGGCTCATTTTGAAACAAATGGGCAGATAATGAACCTAGGATGGAATGACCAGAATTAGCATAGCCTGACATTCTTTAACCAGCTTTACCATCAAAAGAGATGGATCATGAAACAAAGGACTATGTTCTCCACTACACCTCTCAATTTTTACTCTTCTTCCTTCACTTCCTGATAGCTTCAGCTCATGTGTTACACACACACGTGTGGCTGCAAAGTTACAGGATGCCTCAACTACTGCATTTATACTCACTTTTCAGAGAAACTTACCTTTCTTAGCTTAGCAATTGGCAGAGATTACATGCAGTTCAGTATCTTTACATTACTTTTCTTTGCCTCTAAGTACTTTACTGCTTACTTACTGCACCTCTCAGTTTTCTTGAGGCCTGTGCCTGTGACTGAACAGTTGCTTTGTGTCAGGATTTAAAATTTCCCATCATGGTCACTACTTTTGAATGTATTTGTGCTTGGATGCCCAGTATGAACATGATGGACTTGAAATGAAGAGCAGAAGCAATGCTTGTTTAGCCCTTATGAAAATATAATCTCAAATGCAATGCCCAGCATCTCTAAGAGGAGACTATTGGATTCATCTTGAGAGATTGTGTTCTGTGATATTTGTGACTGCTGCCTGTACTTGTTATTCAGAGACTGATGATGAACACAGAGAAGAGAGTAAAGGAAATTTAGTAAAATTGTAGATCTCATTTCTATGCTAGAATGAATGAAGAATACACTGATAAAGTCACATTCATTTTTAAGACTATGTAAACTATGTATACAAGAAGAAGTAAATACTGAAACCAGTGCATGAAATAATATCTGTGATGTGATGCATATTTGTGTGTTTTGTTTATCACATTGTCAGCTCTCCATTGTAAGCTTCCTGAATTGTCCATCAACCATGCATTGCCTTTCAAATAAAGAGCTGGAACAGGGCAGCATGTCCATGGAGGATTGGAAGCAGCCGAAGGGAGGCTTCTCACAGCCTGATTCTGCCTTTGCCACTGGCCTTACCTCATTCAGTACCACAGTTATGCAATATCTAATATTAGTTAAATAGCCTCTAATTTTTCCATCCTCTGTTTTGTTGTCTTTTTATTGCTTGCTTCTGCTCTTCATCTTTCCCATACCTTCTGAAATTGTTGAACTGATTTCCATTCACTTTATATTCTCCTTCCTGTATATCATTTCTTCATATTCTTTCTTTTCAGCTCTCCATGGAAGATACAACCTCCATCCTCCCCAAGCTGAAACGTAACTCCAATGCTTATGGGATTGGGGCTTTGGCTAAATCATCTTTCTCTGGTGAGGTCCTTAAAACTTGGGTTTATCTTTGGCAGCTTCTCTCCACAAGCCTTTCTGCCTCTTCCCATAGCTCCCTGTTGCTTTCCCAACTGCTCTCTTCTGACTCATGCGTACTCTAGGCCTTAGAGTAGTTCCACGACCACAGTTCTAGATATATAAATCTCTTAGCTGTTGCACTTTCAAAGAGCAAATTTTGCTTCTCACCATGCACCCCAGCTCTGACATCTTCATTTGTATTCCCTCAAACTGTCTTGGGTTTAACCCCATTTTCTGTTTCTTAGTTTGTTCACTTCCAGGTTTCACCACTCATGCTCAACTCTGTTCTAAATGGATTCTAGGCAAGGAAGGAAATGGCCTTTCATATTTGGGGTTTCTCTTTCCCCCCTGAGAACTAGTCCAAGAAAAGGTGGAGAAACTCTCCTGGAGAGGGATACAGTGAAAGGTGGGATACATCCCAGCCCACCCAACCCAAGGCCTGAACCTAGTCAGGAAAGGAGAGGAGAAATCTCACTTCCAAGAGAGAAAAACAGCGTGGCAGACAGCTCTGGAACTGTGTAATAGCCCTTCCTTGTTTTCTAATGTCTGGTCCCTTAGGGATATCCCGCAGCATGAAGGACCATGTCACAAAGCCAACGGCTATGGGCCAAGGCCGTGTGGCTCACATGATTGAATGGCAAGGTTGGGGTAAAGGTAACAGCCAGCAGCAGCAACATACGCATGAGACGGCACGCAAAGATGCTGATGCCTACTCAGACCTGAGTGACGGCGAAAAGGAGGCCCGGTTCCTTGCAGGTAGCTCTGATTTTTTTTTTTTTTTTTGCATGAGAATTGGGTTAGTTGGGATGTTCCAGAGCAGAATCCCTGATATAATGTGCAGAAACCTGATAAACATACTCAGGAGAAACTCTGGGTGGTTCATATGGCAGATGGAGATGAGAGACTGTGATTAGAATATTCCCAGTGGAATGCAAAGTGGGGAGGGCAAGAGCCAATTGTGAGTGATGGGCATTGCTGAAGTAGAACTAGAATGGAGCAGTGGAACCAGGAGATGCGGTTAAAAAGGGGGATAAGAGATGAAGATGTTCACACATTTCTGCTCTCTGTCCGTGTCTCCTTTGGCACAGGAGTGATGGAGCAATTTGCTATATCAGAGGCGACTCTCATGGCCTGGTCCTCCATGGATGGTGAGGATGTGAGTGTAAACTCAAATCAGGAGAATCCAGCGGGCAACTACTCTGAGAATTATCAGGAACTAATGGAGAGCCAAGGTGAGCTCCAGCACCTCTTGCTAATCTTGAAAAACCTCTCTTTCAGTCTTGGTATTGTGTTACTCTCTTTCCACTTGTCCTTTTTCGTACTGTAGCCTCAAATTCAAGGGCTGAAATCAAAGAAAGCAATCACCTGTTTGCTATCCAAGGAATCTAACATTAACAGAGAGGCTCCAAAGCCCAATTTCTTTGGCTTGTTGGACACGACTGGAAAGCCACCAACTCTTGCAGTCTCTTGTGGATGTAATGAGGTTCATATGCCTGCTGCTTAGAACTGCCTTTCATCTTTGCTCTCCTCCCCTGTAAAGGATTTATCCATGTTGCCCTATACAGTACTATGTACAGACACCCAAGCTATCTGAATGAACCAGCTTGGTCTACATTGTCTAACTATGTTTTGTTTCCCTTCTTTTCCTGCAGAGCACATGGCCCAGACGCAGTATGATAGCTGGCCTCATTCCTACGTCTCACAGGGCATGTATTGCTTAGGTTCATCTGATGCCTGGGAGACCAGCGATCAGTCCCTCATTGCTTCCCCTGCAACTGGCTCCTACTTAGGCCAGAATTTTGATGAATCGCAGACAAACCTTCAGGAAAGTATTTTGATTCAGAGCAGCCTTCTCCAGCAGCAACAGCTGCAGCAACAGCAGCAGGAGCAAAACTTCATCCAGAGCACGGGGCTGGTCCATGTGTGGCCTCTGCAGACTGCGCAGGGTGGAAGTGGCGCTGAATCCAGCACTTACATGGAGGACCACCTTGAGGATAATGGGAACCCACGGCTGGAGAAGGCTCCTCTCCTAAACAAGAAGCCCTCTCCAGAGGAAGATGATGTAGTATGCCGGGACCTGGAATCACTGTCTCCTCGAGAGGAGATGGAACATGCTGCGCTGAGCCGCAAAGTCTCTGATGTTACCTCTTCTGGGGTGCAGTCTTTTGATGAGGAAGAGGGAGAAACAAACAACTAATGGTTTTTGTGAAATTCTCATCACTGCTGAAAAAAGAGTGGGGTGGCAAGGAATGAAATGACAGGGATTATTCTCTCCAGCTCCCCATACTTCCAAGCAGACACACTTTCAGTTTCTGACGTTTAATTATTTTTTTAAACAAGAGGAAAATCTCAAAGTGATTGACACACAAAGACCTCTTCTTTCCCTCTACAATGGACACATATTTTCAATTTTCATTGCTCTGAGCAATGCACCTGAGGTGCTTGGAGAGATCTGGATTGGTAAATCATTTCTAAATCTTTTAAATACAAAGTCTTGGCTCTGGATTCAAACTATTCTGGTATAGGGATATGGCTGATGCAATAGGCTTGATATAGGGAGTGGCTTTGTGGCTAAAATCCATTCTGGCAGAATGGATATTGCTTTGTGGACATGATGTTTTTAATAGAATATATGAATATAGACTGTTTTAAAATGAAGATATGGCTTTACAAATATAGATTGCACTAGTATAGTGATTGTGGCTGCTACAGAGAATAAGGCTGTATTCAATACAGACTGTACTGAGATGAAGGATTCACTGTGTAACCAGATCCTCAATAGCACCTTGATATGAAATTGTAGGCTCAGTGGATACAGACTGCGCTCCATGGGCATGGGCTGTGCTGCAGTACAGATGGCCTGGCTCTGTGTGCATGGCTGTACTGTGGCATGGAGGAATGAGTGCAGATATGTATCTAACCCTGCTCTGAGATACTCACGCTTTGGTTTCTTTGTAGTCTTTAATTTATTTGTTTCTCTCTTTGACATTTCTATCCTCCCAGGAGCTGGCAGGAATGCTGTGTCCTTTTGGCATTGGGCACCGAATACCAGTAGAAAGGACTTTGTCAGCTACTGAGTCAGTCACCAAGAGCTGACTCTTGTGGGGGGCTTGAGAACATGTCCATCTTGGTGCTGCTGCAGCATCCTTATGTCTTTTCCTTTGCCAGCAACATTGGCAGACCAAGAGAGTCTGCAGATCCAGGAATAGCATGTACAGCTATGAGATCACAGATTTCCAGTTTACACTGGAATTTTCAGTTGTTGCTTTTTTTAAAAAAAACTTTTTATATTGCTGTTTAAGTGTTCCTAAAAAAGCAGTTAGTAGTGGTGAAGGCCTGTTCTCCCGTCGTTACTTATTATAAATACTGCACCTTTCCCATTTCTGCCACTCCTTCTGCAGTGCCAAACACAGATGGAGGAAAGGGGCTAGAGACAAAGTTTCTTCCTATTTCTTTCTTCTCCTTGATTATATATTTTTTTTTTCTTTTGTTTTCCTACCTTCAGACAATGTAAATAACAGTCAAAGCTTGGTCTGTTTCTTTTGCCCCATCTCTGCTCTTTTTTTAGGAGTGGAGAAAGCTGATTTTACAAATTTTTTCTATTTTTTGGGGTTCTGGTTTTTTTTTCTTTCTTTTTTATGTTAAAAAAATTACAGTTTGTTGACTGGTGGGAATTTGGTCTCTCACAGTTCCTCACTGTGTTTCTATGGACCTCCTTTTGAAGGGAAAGGACTTTGTAAGGTAACTAAAAAACTGTCTTCTCTTAAGCTTTCACCAGGAAACAAATGGGAACAGAAATAAAAGAAAAAAAATTGTACAAGGCTATTGATTTTGCTAGAGGGCTGAACAGAACAGTGGAAATTACACATGTTGAGTTTTAATTGCAATATCTCTAGGAATGAAGCATCAGCAAAGCATGGGTTTAGATGGGATACTAGATCTGATGAGCTAGAGGGAGGAATTTGCCTGGACGCTGCCATACTGTGCTAGGGGCATCACTTCCTACTTTCTCTGATTCATATCTACTCTGTTCAATTCATCAAGTGTTTGTCTATTCCTCTTCAGGCTTGTATTTTTGGATTACAGGAGAATGATACGTGCTCACTTCCTGATTCAGCTTTAGACTCATCAAGAATGTCTAAGGAGAGTGAAATGTGACCAAAATAGCATCATCAGACGTCAGAGTTCAGACAGCTCCTGGCAAGCAAAGTAGCCTATGTCCAGGAGTTATGAAAAATACAAATGGGACTCTCAGGTAAAACTTTATCCCACTCAGCTTTCTCTCACATTGGCAGCTGTATGAAGAGGGAAGTCTAAGAACTCCCAGGTCTTTCCAGCCCTGACCATTTCAAGAGGATGTCTTCCCTCTCTGTTGTTCTTCTAAAGGAAAAGACCTCTGGGATTTTTAAGTAAGATTGATAATTTGGTGTAGGTAAGAGATAAAAACTTTTGTGACCCTTTTTTTTAGTCAATTTCCTTGGGCTTTCTTAAATCTGTCATAGGAAGTAGCTCTTCTCCTGAATGATGGACTTTCAATTTCTCTGTGCAGATGTTTACACATTCAAGTGCTAACTTCCCTTGGGCAGCAGCACTTGTTAACAGTTCTTTCAGGGTCTCTGCTAGCTCATTTTCCTGAACTGGCTTTGATCTAGTTGTGGATCAGTGCCAGGAAATCACACTAACCAGAGCAGGGGACAGTGCAAGTGCCAAGGGTACCTCAGCAGAGGACAAATGAGGAAGTGTTAGTCTTTTGTTACTTCCTAAAAAAAAAACCAAACCTTCAGGGAAACAGAATAGTCTGGGAAGTTTCTTTGTGGGAGAAGATTTGAGTGGTTTGTTGCTTTTTTCTCATATGCCTCTCCAGAACTAATACGGGTGGTTCACAGTGTTTCAGAGAAGCTTCAGATTATCTTTCCATGTTGTCTATGTGACTGAGACAAGTGGGTCATATTGTCTATGGCTTTTTTCTTTTTTTTTATACTGTGGTATTTAATAAGGCATATAATCAGTGTCTAAAAGATGTGCATTTTCCTCCATGCGAGGGAATGACAGGGAAATATCCACATAGGGAAAAATGTGAAAAAAACAAGAATTGGACTTATGGAAAATTCTGTGGATTTCAATAGTGAGGGAAAACCTATCTAGAGTTTTCTAGACTGTTGAATAGGATATATGCTGTATAATTTCATAACCTGATCTCTAGAAATGTGTAGATAGACTCATTCTTTGTGCAGTCTAATGAGTTTGAGGAGTACTTTGTGAAAACTTTAAAGCTTACGACACTCTATAAAGTTTTTTCATAAAGGTCATGACTGTCTGTGAATGAAATTCCAGCCTATTTCTGAAAGATGAAAAAGGCTATTTTTCACAACCTCTCCACAATCCAGATGATAAATGTATCTGCTTCTCTAATTGAAAGGAACTTGACTGGAGATAGCAGGCCACCCATAATCACTTGCTACTTGAGTAAGCATCCAGAGCTGAACTGGGAAGGTGATTTGAATACACATGAAAGGTTTGTATAACCTGGCCTTTTCTTATGTAATATGCTTGCTGCTTGTGTGTATCCTCTATCAGAGAGAGTTACCTGGAACCTAAAGCACATTTTCCAAAAAAGCCATCATTATATAGTTACCTATTGAAGCATATGGAAGGCACAGGTGCTCTGTGAGCAAAATTTGGCTTCCAGTTCTTTATCCTGGTGAGGGTGGATGAATTGTACAGTGTCCAGCCAAGTGCTCAGAGTGCAGATTGAACAGTGAGGCTGAAAATAGTAAGGAAATGTAAGCTGAGTATACCTGATCTATTGTCAGGGTTGCTTATTTTTGATCAATTATACTGCTTGATTTAAACTCAGAAAATGGAGTGGGGGAGAAATAAGAACATCAGATTGGCAAAATCTTGGCAGATTTGTTATATTAAGATTTGGAACAAGTGCTGGAACCAGCAGCTTTGGGCTGCCCTAATAATGCATGAAAAGTGACTACCTCAGAACATCGGAGATGAGCATGTTTCATCTCTAAGGCATAGTTTCTGGCTCACTTACATGTTGAGGGGGATGTAGGGAATTACTAAGTGGTACATGAATATTCTGTGCTAAAGCCTTGATCAAAGAAAGTAGCTAGGAAAGCGAGGCACCTTAGAACTACTAAGTCATTGGTTTGGGCCTCTACCTTCCTAGCAGCTGTTAATCTTCCCTTTATGACCATTGATGTAATTTGATGAATGTCAGATTATTGCTTAATTGTTCCCTTGCTTCTTTTCAGTGATGGCATCAGAAATGACATAATGCTAGTGCTCCTGTTCCTGTTGTCTTATGACTTAGAGGGAGGGCAGATCTTATTTACTTTACCTAAGATACAATGGAGTGCCCCTGTTTAGGCAGCTCTGGACCGCACCCATCCAGTTCAGTCATATGAGATCTACAGACCCTGCTGTGTTTCACAGGATGAGTTCCTTCCATTCAGGGCCCTGGGATTACAGCGACTCAACAATTTTGCTTGTTTGGTCCAAACCTTAAAGGCAAGAACCATACAAGAGAAGCTTACATAATTTTTTCTTTATAGACACATTTTAAGCACTCTTCACAAGCTTTTTGAGTTTTCTTCAACCCCATTACCTCACACTCTGGGATGGAGAAGTCAATCTGCTTCTTCAGTTTCTGTGCTTCTAAATCAGCAACTTCTGGGAAACCGCTGACAAGTCACCCACTTCCCTTTTCTCTCTTACCCCTTTAAGACTTTAAATCATCTTTCATGGTAAGGTTGAAGCAGAGAACAGAATTTAACCATAACTTTAAGATGATAAAACGGTGAGATGCTGTGAAGGAAGCAGCCCTCTGCCCTGATTGTACTCACCTCCCACAGCCCTTGTGCAGATACTGATAGACAGCTGACCCCACAACAAACCTTTATACTCTACTGCAAAAGGGAAGAGGGAACAGCTGTGAGCAGATGGAGAATGAGCATTATTCTCAGCATCTGGCATTTATATCAGGTTAGGTAAACTGTGAAAGTCCATTTTGAAATTGTATCTCCATGACAAGTCTAAGCTGCCAAAGGAAGCTGTCATGCTTCCTGCCTTTCCTCTCCAACAACTGTATGCTTCTGCTGCCTAAGAAGCATGAGTATTAACATTCATTTGGCTGCTCAGGAACTGGCACCAATGAAAATGAACTCAGTTCCCTATTAAAAAAAGAGTTTCAGCAATTTTAATTGCTTCACTTGGTGAAACATTTTTTTCTGGATGGAATATCCCTTGTTTGTTGTTCAGGCAACTCTATAAACAAATCACCATTTCCCTTAAACTAATTGTTTGACTTTTTTTTTCTTTTCTCTTTTTTTTTTTTTCCCCAAAAAGAAGAACAAGAAAGGAAATAGAAATGAAACCCATTCCAATACCGAGATTATCAGCAACACCAGCTTAAAACTAGAAAAATATAAGTAACAGATTCATTGTGAATTTGATTCCGCTCCCCTGTAGTAATCTGACAGGGAAAGATTGCTATGCCATGGCTCAGGGAAGGAAAAAATAAACAGGGAACATGTTAGCAAAGTAGTGCCTATTAGAACTAAACGTATGTGTAGCACAGCCTACAGTCATTAAAGCACAGTCTCAAATATGAATGCAGGCTGCAAAGTCAACATCAGGTGCCTCTTCTGTATGACAGTTGTTTAGCAGACTAAATAGTAGTGAATCTGCACAGGAACAGAAGAGTAAAACTTGACACCTGTGTCAGAGCAATGTCTTTCTTCATCTCAGAATGCATCTAGAAGCCTGAGCAAGAATTAACTGGGGTGGGAAAGAGGACAGATAGTTATTATGTTAAGAAATGGACACAGGAGACCTGCATTACAACATAAGGGTCTATTTACTTTTTTTCCCAAAATAGGGAAAAAAAGTGGTATCTTCTCTTTGGTAATCAAGAGAAGCTCTATAAATGTCTGTTGTTGGTCCATAAGATGGACCAAGAGAAAAAGGTGGTGGATTGGTTTTTGTTTTGTTTTGTTTTGTTTTTTGTCAGTGCAGATACACAATGCTGGAATTGGAAAAAATTAGTCAGTCCAGGACTCTGAGAAAGAGTATGTTTACTAAAACTGTGGAGACTTGGTTCTTAAAGTTACGAAAACTTGTTCAAGTAAGAAGTCTCTCAGTGCAGATGTCAAAGAACTTATGTACTGATGAGTGGTAGCTGCTGTCTTCTAGAGGAGTTGCAGTGTTCTGTAAAAAGAATGTTATCTGTTTTTATTGGGGATGTTTTGCATGTGCTGGTCTTGTTTCTGCTTTTCCCTAAGGGAGCAAATGTCCGTGCTAGTCAGACAAAAACATCTAAAATGGATTTTCTCCATGTTGGAAACAAGAATATGTGAATGAAGATTTACTTGTAATGAGATAAAATCATCTAGTACATATTTACTAGTTTGCTGGATTCATTTTCATTAGGCATGGAACTCCAGTGATATGTTGGAGGTTAAAAGGTTAGGAACCCTTTTCTAAAGCTCTGCTGAGCTTCCATGGGGCAAATGCAGGTGGGCTTCACTTCTTTTTGGATATTGCATGTGAGCAATGTAGCAAGCCAAAAGCTCTTTCGCAGGCATATATTCTTGTTTGGCTTCATTTTCTCTTCTCTGGTTTGTGGATATTGTGGATTATTGGAGGTCTCTGAGAATCCCTAGACAACATGGTAGGAACTCAGAAGTAATTTCGCAGGGAACATAATTTATCTCTTTTCATATATAGGAGGGTCCAGACTGAGGATCTGGGAGATGCAAGGGTGGTTGATGGGACTCTGGGGTGTCACGGGGAATGCATTCCTGGAGCATGTTTAAAAGTAAGTAAAGGTTTGGGGCTCCAGTTATTGTATTCTTAGTTTCTGAAACTGCTTTATCACGAGCATATGGGACAATGGAAGTTGCAGCAAAGCAATTTTAAGACCAGTCTGTACACATTTTCTGTAGGGGAAGGCTGCATGGTGATTATTTGTATTCTTTCAAATTAGTGTTTACAGAGATGCATTAATGTTTGGTGGGAAAGTATGGAATGAATGGAAGTAAAACGAAAAGAGGAAGAGGTCCACTATTGTAAGCTTTCATCCCTACCTAGCCCTTAACGATGATTTATTTGCCTTTGGTCTTCCAGCTCCAAAACATGTTTGCCTGAAAAGTTTTGTTGAATATACTTCGCATGTTTTGATAATGTGACTTATGAGGTAACACTTCTACGAAGATATATATATATATATATATAAATGCACACATATACAAATACATACATACACATACATACATGTACACACACTACATATAGACTTAGGAAACTGTATGGCATTATACACCTCCATGCCTGTATGTGGCAGCAACCACATAGGGGAGGTAGCTCAAAATAGCATGTACAGTCCTTTATGGAGTTGTTATTAAACAGAATGTGGTCTTGCCATCCTGGCTGGTGGAAGTGTTTTATTTCTGTGGGACAGGGGAGTTGCGTCTGAGGAAGGATGATCTCAGGAAAGGGGGTGGGTCTCAATTAGACTGTCTGATGGAAAACCTTGGAAAGAGTCCACATGGCTTGAAGAAACTCCCTAGAGTAGACCATCATATACTGTTTCTTGCTGAGAATATAAGAACATCGCATGTTCTGCTACACAGGGTTAAAATCTCATGTGTGTCTGTGGTTACCTTGAAACAAATTCTTGGCCACTGTGACAAATACGATGATACAATCACATTGACAGGATCTTCTAGTTTAGCAGAGTGAGTTTTCCTGTTACACTGTAAGGGCATTTTTCACATGAGATGTGTAAGTCTTATCCTGGTATTAGTGATACGCTGACACACCTACTGCAGTTGGACAGAAGATTCACAGCAGTGGGGTAGGATGGGGCATAAAGAGGTGTCTGATTCTGGGGTGGCACAGGCACTGATCGTGAATAGCAACACTGTGGTTTCATATTTTACTTTTAAATTGGCACTTTTCAGACTGCTGTCTGATGACAGGTTGGGGGAATTGGTTAATCCAGAGAGAAAGGAGCATTTCTGAAATGCCAGTATTCTTGTATTGTCTGCCTCTTCTTAAAGGGTTTTGAGACGTTAGGCCAAATCCAGTAGCACTTTGTGGATTGTATGAGAATTCTAAGTTCTACACATGAAAGATACTTATTTCAACATGAAGATATTTACTTGTGTTTCTTCCATTGATTCTCTCAGGGTCTAAGCAGTGTCACTTGCCCCGTTTAAGGCATACTCTAATCTGTAATAAGGAATTTTTAGGTGATCTTTGCTTTCTGTCTTCTGTTTAAAATTAATTTCCTCCCATTTTATGTACCTTTGCCTATTAGATAGGTAGTAGGCACCCATTATTGGTATATGTGTCTGCATAAATATATTCATTTAGTTAATTGTGATTTAATTTAACTCCTTATATTTTTTTCCTCCAGTCCTGCAAGTCCCCTAGTATCCTAGTATTTACTTTCTGTGTTTTGTTTGGTTGTTATTGTGGGGTTTTTTTCCTTTTTTTTCCTTTTTTTTCCTTTTTTTTTTTTTTTTTTTTTTTTTTTCCTCCAGATGGCATCTAAATTGTCATCTAAATGCAGAGTACTGAGTGAAATCAGTTATTGCACTTGAGCCCCTGGAAAAAGAACATGTCTCCTGAGCTTAGAAATGGTACGTTAAATATAGGAAAATTGTTTTCTTAATTTAAGATGATGCTACAAAGATGATGTGCAACTACTGAGTGCTTCACCTATCAGAACTCTTTTATCATCATACAAGTCTAGATTTATCCCTCAGTTAAGTACTTATCCTCTGGATTTAGCTTCTGAGCCCCAGCATGATCTTCACTCTGTGGTGTCTGTCCCAGTGTCTCATCCACACTGTCTTCTTATTCCTCTTTGTAGACTAGATGGCAAATTTGCTCTGTGTTTCTCACATCTTACTGTCTTACTGTTATCCCATATATTTTCCAAGTCAGTAATGAAAAGAGTAAATAAAAAGGGCTGTACACCTCACTGGCTCTGCATTTTGCCAGCTATGAGGGTATTTTCCATGAATAATGCTTCAGAAAGTTCGTGGCTTCTGTGCCATAAGTTAACAGCAAAAGGAGTATCAGAGATAAAACTGGTCTGCTACTTGGTGAGGATGATCACCTCACAAATAGGGATGCAGAGAAGTTTAATGCCATCTTTGCCTTAGTCTTTGGCTCTGGGATTGCTGGAGCCCTGCGTTGGAGGATTGTGATCATGATAAACTTCTATCCAACCTTGAACCTGAATAGGATTTGCTGCTCTGGCTGGATATCTATAAGCCTGTGGGGCCCACTGGGATTCATCCCAAGGTACTCCAGGAGCTCACCAATGTCAGTGTGACCTCTCTCTCTATTATTTTTCAACAATCTTGGGGATCTGGAGAGTACCCAGTGAACTGAAAGCTGGCATATATTGTCTCAGTATTCAAGTAGGGCGATAAAGAGTACCTGGGTAATTATAGGCCTGTCGGTCTCACTTCCAGTGCCTGGCAAAATTATAGAGAAGGTTATTCTGAAAGTTATTGGAAACACCTGGAAGACAGTGTAGTCACTGGTCACAGCCAACATGGGTTCACAAGGGGAAAGTGCTGTTTAATGAACTGAATTTCCTTTTTATGACTAGCTTACCCACTTAGTTGACCAAGGGAAGCCAGTTGATGTAATCATTTTGAATTTCAGCAAAGATTTTGATAATATCTTTCATGGCATCCGTCTGGACAACATGTCCAGTGTACAGATAGACAAATACATAATATGATAGATGGAACAGCTCGCTGACGGGTCAGTCTCAAAGGATTGTAGTAAATTAAGTTATGTCAGGCTGGTGTCTGAGTCACTAGTGGAGTTCTGCAGGGCTCTTTAATACTTTCATAAGTGACTTGGATGTAGGACTCAAAGCAATACTAAGTAATTTTGTAGATAATACTATTAGGGAGGAGCCATGGACTCCCTTGAGTGTAGAGAGGCCTTAACAAATTGGAAGGCTGGGCAATTACCAACCACATGAAGTTGATGAGAGCAAGTGCTGCATTCTGCACCTAGGATGGAGCAACCCTGGCTATCTTTACAGACTGTGGGTCAAGAAGCTGACAGCAAGTTGAATCTGAATCAGCAGTGTACCCTGGCAGCTAAAAGAGCCAACCACAACCTTGGGTGCATCAGACCCAGCACTGCCAGCCAGGTGAGGAAAGAGGTCGTCCCACTCTGCTCGTGTGCAGCCTCACCTTGAGCACTGTGTGCAAATATGAGCACCACCATATAGGAAAGAAGTAAAACTACTAGAGAGTGTTCAAAGAAGGGGTATAAAGATGGTGAAGGGTCTGGACAAGCAGCTAAGGTGCTGTGGTTTGTTTGGCCCAGAGTGGCCAGGCCCTGGAGCAGGCTCCCCAGGGTAGTGGGCATGGCTCCAAGCTGCCAGAGGGTTTTTTTTTTGTTTGTTTTAGTTTTTCAGTTTAAATAAATCAAATTCTGTGACACATTTGGTCATAATCCAACCATTCCACAACATCCTTCCCCCTCCACAACCCCCCCACCCCCTTTTTTTTTTTTCTTCTTTTTTCTTTGTTTTCTTTTCCCAAAGCCTATTTGTTTAAGTGCACAATAGAAATCTGAGGGTGGCAAAAGGAATTTTTTTTTTCACAACTATATTTCTCATAAGCTTCTTATTGCTGTATTTTGCATTTTTTGCTGTGCAGAATAATTGTGAAGTTTCTAATTTGAGTATGTGTGACTTTAATTCTTACCACCACTTACGTAGGTTTCGTATTTTATCATCTGTCCTTTAAAATAAATATGTAACTATTCACTGAACACCCAAATATAACAGCTTTTAGATTGCAGTTTGCATAAAGCAAGCAATTCATGTAGATGCTCTAGAAGCATTTCCTTCTAAGTTGTTTATTTTATAAATTTGCTACTGGACTTTTCCTCAGCATCTTTTGTTCTCTATATCAGGTCCAGTCTTTTAAGTTGGCTGGATGTGTCTCAGTAACTAGTTTTACTATGGAGTACAAGAGGTTTGCACAAGCAGCACACCAAAACTGCTTGGATAAGAGCAAAGGCACATCTGAAAGCCCAGTGCTCAAACTAGTAGGTTTGTCTAGGACTGGTTTCATTAGTCAGCATGCTAATCCCAGTGAATATTCACAGTATTGTCCCTAGCACAATGAGGCTGCATCAGGTCTTACTGACTTCCAACAAGCTGAAGAGGGGAGATTTGACTCGTAACACAGGCAACCCAATTACAGACCTGTCTGCTACTGCAAACACAGGATTTGGAAAGGCAGATGGAGTGATGAGCCAGCAGTGTGCCGCTCTGGCCAAGAACGCCAACAGTATCCTGAGATGCATCAAAACATGCATCAAAAGAGTGGCCAGCAGGTTGAGGTTATTGTCCCCCTCTACTGTGCCCTGGTGAGGCCACATCTGGAGTGCTGTGTCCAGTTCTGGGCTCCTCAGTTCAATAAAAATAAGGAACTACTGAACAGAGTCCAGCAGATGATCACAAAGATGGCTGGAACATCTCCTATATGAAGAAAGGCTAGGAGACGTGGGACTCTTCAGCGTGGAGAAGACTGAAGGGATTTCATTACTGCTTATAAATACCTAAAGATCAGGATCTCATTGGCCTGGGCTCTTTTCAGTGGTGTTAAGTGACAGGATAAGGGCAATGGGCAAAAACTACAACACAGGGAGTTCCATACAAATATGAGGAAGACCTTCTCTACTTTGAGCGTAATAGAGCACTGAATCAGGCTGCCCATAGAGGTTGTGGAATCTCCTTCTCTGGAGATATTCAGTGCCTGCCTGGACACTTTCCTATGCAACATACTCTGGAAACCTGCTTTAGCGGAAAGGTTGGACTTGATGATCCCCAGAGGTCCCTTCCAACTCATACAATTTTGTGATTCTGTGATATCTCTGTGTGTGTGTGTGTGTGTGTGTGTGTGTGTCTTTGTACTTGTTGACTGTTTGACTGTCCTCTATGAGAAGAGGACACAAAGAAAACTTGCAGTTATAGCCAGGCCAAGTTTAAGCTTGCTTTCCATAAATAAAAAACTTAAAATTTTGCATCATGTGGCTTAAAATAAGAAGTCTTTTTCTCTAATATTCAGTCATGGCTTTTATGCAGAAATATAAATTATTAATATTAATTAATTAATCCAGTGCTTAGTTGTTAAGAGAGTTGTGCCCAGATCCTTGTTTATGTAGCCATGAACAACTCAGTGTTAGTTGTTACAGTATATTTAACGTATGATTTTAATTATACCTTTACTAAGATTGGACTAATTTGGCAAGTAATGATCTTTCCTTTCTCAGCTAGTTATTGTCCTGGCTTGTACTGTCTGGCCACAAAACATGTACAAAACACTTCTGTACAGTGCTTGCATCACCTGTATGTGTGTGCGTATTTATGCAGAGTTATTTTTTAAGTACTCTTAATTCTGTCTGTCTCTCTCTTCCTGTCTGTGGATTAACAAACTAGAATTTTTTTTTTTTTTAATTCTGAAATAATGTGTCAACCAAAAAAAATTACATGGTTCTTTTTCAAGAATATTTTTTTGGTTGTCCACTAATCTGTCAATATGTGATTTCTCCTTCATCTAAGTCATGACAAAGCACCTTATCCTTGTCATAACTATCCAAAGCCTTATCCATTGTCATATTAGTCTTACCTTCTTTATTTTTAACTTACATATGACTTTAAAAACAGGACTTCTGTTTTCAAATTTAAATGCCACATAAAAGGAAGACTTCCAAGTTTTGGTAGATAAGAATTTCATAAATAAATTCATGCACTCATTAACTGAAAAACAGTAAGCTGGCAATTAGATGAGAGTTGGTTTCCATTTTCTGAGAATACGAGGCAAAAGGGTAATTTTTAGTGGCTTTTTGTATGTGTGTGTTTGGTGGTGATTTCCTAAAAATGTCTGCTCTGATCATGTTCTTTTCAGACTATTTCTTTATATGTTGGGTACCAAATGTAGTTCAGCATGTGCTTGGAGTTGAAAATGCTGAACAAGATGAACACTGTATCAGCACTTTGAGCGATAATGGCAAGCTTGGTGTGACACAAAACTTTGCCTAAAATAAGTAATTCTAAGCAACTGCACAGGTTATCTAGGAGAAAAGCAAGTTTCTGTTGTTCAAAACAGCTTCAGAACTTCTTGTTTCTCAAGGCTTGCTTGAACTTGGATTTTTGAGATTTGATTTTTTTTCAATGAAGAGGAGGGTCTCATTGATGAAACAAATTTTCGGGATAGTTTCATCTGGGAGAAAAATTATTTCTGTGTGTTCTGTCAAACTTTGACAGGATGAGAGACAGGTATAGTGACTGATCAATGACGCTTTGTATGTAGGAGAGAAGTTTCAAGTTTAAACTTTGGAGGAGTGTGCTGGGATTGACCAAGAGCAGATGTAGAATTTTCTTGACAACAGTTCAGTGTCAGCTAACTGGACATCTCACACCTACTAAAATACTTGGCATCAACTCAGTGAAGATTTTATTATAGGAAAAATGGAAGAGGAAACATCATCAGACATCACAGGTCATCTTTGCAGTATGTTTTTTTGTTTCCTCCTGGCTCCCAGTCCATATTCATGTAGGCATAATTTTTCTCAGAAAGGGACACAGATGAATACCACTTCTGCTCGAAGGGTGAGGACATATCTGGAATGGATCTTGAGCGATGTCTCCAAAAGCAGCAGTAAAAACATGCATCTTACTGCTTACTGCTTCCCCACAGAGAGCATTCCAGTTCATCAAAGTTACTCTGAGACAGCTAACAGTAACAGGAAGAGAGATACATGTGTGTGTTTGTGCAGGCATGTGTGTATATGCCCTTGTACCCTCATGTAACAAATCTCTTGAAACTTTTCGGGTTAGCTTCTTACTGTGAGCTTCCCAAGCCCTTCCATGTGCATGGTTTTTTGTTCCAGCTTCATCTCCCCCAGCTCACAACCTGTCTGTCGTGACTCATGCACTCTCTGACTTTGATTTAGATTCCATCTGCTCTCCCATCCAGTCAAATCCATGTTCTTCTAATACACTACAGGAGAAGTGGGGGAGCAGAACATGTATCTGTATTCTAGAAGCAGCAGAGATGCACTGACTCCAGCCTCTAAATTTCTCCATCTTATCTCAGTGCAGTAGTTTCACTAAGCAAAATGTGGTAGAACCAAATCTGTACTTGCTGGAAAGGGCTGAATCGGAGCAACTTGTCCTTCCTGAGGATACATGGACCTTCAGGTCATAATTGGTCTCAGAATATTACTACTCACTGTGCATTTATGGATATTTAAAAGGAATGTTATTTCTCTCTGCTTATACCAAGGTGTATCACAGTTACCTGGGAAAAATAGCGGTTGTATTATCTCTTCTTTGCAAACAGGGGAAGGTGGCACAAAAGTAGCAACTACAGGCTGTTTTCTAATGCTTGGCTGTCAGAAATATGCCCCAAACCTCAGGTGGAGGTAGGTGCGAGTTAAAGACTTGCCTTCACATTGCAACTGGCTTCTCTCAAGGACAGGGTGGCCCTCAAAGGAGTGATCTTTGAAGATCACTTCAGACAAAGAAAGGCTGTCCCTAGGTAGCACAAACAGAGGGATCATGTAAAAGAATACAGAGTAGGCTATTGAGCTCTTCAGTTCAGAGAACGAAAGCAAATCTCTCCCTCTCCAAGAGACTCTAAGAGATTTCATTCTACCAGACTTCTCCATCCACGAGTATCAGAAGAGTGAATTAGTACAAGGTCAGTCCTTGGAATTAAGGCCAGAAGGGAATTTTCCTAGGGAGACTAGGTTTGAGGTAACTGTCTTTTCTACTTACTTTTGAGACAGCTTATGGAAGACCATCCATTGAGGTGAAACTGGTCATTCTAAGTCAGATAATGCTTTATAAATATCAAGGAAAGGGATGTGGCTCAAAATCCAGGAGAATATTCCCAAGAATATGTTCTCAGAGCCTGAATTTTTTCTGTGTTGCTGATAAGTGAAAACACATCCAGTAGCCTACTTGGGATCACATCTAAGTGTTTTGACACACTGAAAGTATGATGGAAAGAGAAAGAGAATGTTAGAGAAAAGCTGCAGAATAGGCCAAATCGAATTCTGCATGTTTACTGAGAAAACCCCACAAGGACAGTGAGTTAAAGCAACATCTTACCCTTGGATACTATGGTTTTGCATCCATGACATGAAGTTATGAGACATCTCTTTGCAAGATACAGATCAAGATCTCCTTCAGATCTACATCTGGAATAGAGGGATGCTGTAGACAAGGGCTGTAGTCTCTACTTCTAGTCACTGGAGACACAGGGGAAAGTGGGAGCTAGAATTCTCTGATCTATGACATGCAGAAATATGTGGAAAATAAATAGAGCAGAATTATCAGGAAAAAGAGCATGAGTTTTATTGATGAACCTGTTTCCAAAGCATAGAAAATGATTCCCTCTCCTGTATTTCTTGGTACTCCATTTTTTTAATTTTTTTTTTTTTTTTTTTAATTTTAAGTTCTTGTATTTTAAGACTATAACTTTGTAAAAATTCCAACAGTGGTTTTGAGAGACACAGTTGACAGTTGTTCAGGCGCGTACATGATGTTTTACTCCTCTCCCTCCAACAGAGGATGCCCCCATTTAGGGTTTTCACATTCTGTTTAAAAATTCTAGAGATGGGAAGACAGAGGCTTTCCTCACTTTCAGTGCTTTTCTTTGAGCCCTGGCTGAATTCAAGACATGAAATGTAGACCAAGGATTTTCCTTCCTTTCACCTGATTTTAGGGTATGGCTCTGCTAAAGGTCAGTGGAGAAACATCTAACTGCAATTCCACCCAGGAAGATCCCAGAGTAAAAATTAAGAAAGAGGAAAAATGTTCTAGATGGGAATGTTTTGGGGGGTGCAAGTTAAGAGCTAGCCAAAAGGAGCAACATAGACAGGACTGCAGACAGAAGCAGCAGTACACTTCTTGGCTGGAGGTCAGGTTTGCACTGGTGCCTGCATGTCAGGTGTGACTATAAGGATGACACCAGTGGAGAAGATTTGCACCCCCTCCACTTTATATATGGAGGATTGACCGAGGGCATCCTGATTATGTCCAGTAATATTCATGCCCTCTTATGATCCTTTCTGACATGTTATGTAGACACTTGCTCACCACAAGTGAAAGCAGAGGCCTTTAACATTATGAGCCTGCCCTCAGTCACCTTGCAGACTACATCTGACTCCTGTACACAGCTCAATAACCCAACTGATATTTGTATATAAAGCAGAAGAAAAAAAGGTTAAGTCCTATGTTCCTTCCCCCAACTGAATCAATTCTCTATGGGGTTTGCAAAGAGCATCCAAAAGCTGTGAGGAGCATACGCAAGACTGGCTCAACACGATGGTCTATGCCCTCACACCACCTATAACGGGACATCTTCATCCTCATCTTCATCCAGATCAGTGGTGTGTAGGCTGATGTCCTTCAAGATGTCTGAGATGTTTTCATTAACTGGTCCTGTCAGCTCCATCTCTTCCAACTCGGTATCGGTGGCATAATTGGAGCACAGGCCTTCCCCTTCATCATGTAAGTGAGAGGGCTGTGGAGAGAGTGAGTGCAGAGGCAGTGTGCTCTTTGTCCCCAAGTCTGCTGCTTGCTGCGCTGCCACCACGCTGCTGTCCTGCTGGCTCCACACCTGAGCACCCTGGCTGACCTTTTCACTGCTGATTGAAGTCCTGTTTGTGTCACGGAAACTGGCAAGGGGAGGGCGGAGGCGAACTCCGGAGCGTGTGGAGCCCTCTATTGCCTTTTGAAGCTATTAGAAGAGAAAGAGTTCAGAGAAAAAATTGCTGAAAGGAAGCAGCCCTACCCAAAAGCCCTACCCTGACTCAGCCCTACCCAAAAGTTCATCGGCTCTCCAGGGTAAAGGACTCACAGATAGAGTCACATCATTGTATAAGCGATGGGGCCTGAGATCATCTTTCATACAGGTATTGTAATTAGTCCACGGTAAATAACAAATCCTGCACTACTGAGGCAATAATAGCTGCTCGGTTAAGAGGTCTGCTTTCAGGAAAAGGACAAACAGTCTAACGTGCCTGTAAATAACATCTGCTGCTTTCTCTGAAATACAGTCACCCAATCCTTGCCTCTACATAGCTCTCAGAGTGATGAGTCAGAATTCAACACTGGATTGAAAACAGAGCAAGCACAGTTATATACACTCCAAGCTGGATCTCCAACCTGTGAGTGTTTTGCAATGATGCACAAGACATTTGCATTTGATTAGGAGTTGAGATTATCTGTACCTACCTCTTCCAAAGCCAGCACTCCCTTCAGCTTTCCCATACTGGTTACATAGGCATGGCTGAGGCCCAGTAGTGAAAACAACGTATGCGTCTAAGAGGAAAAACACACACAAAAAAATGCAGGGGCCTTGAAAACTGGTAAGGTGATACCTGGTGGACTTAGGATTTAGAAGCAGGAATGCCAAAGGCATACAAGCCTGGTAACCAAAGTGAGAAACTACTGCTTCCATTCCCCTTTTGTAGCTAGCAAATGTTAATCTCTGGTCCTTCTATTGCCCCTCTGTAGGTAGGAGTGTGTTGATAATGCAGAGCACATTCTCAAAATCACTTCCATCCTCCATCTGGAGAGAGATTCATATACAACTCCCTGTGCATTTAAGGACTTACACAGATCCCTTTTCATTTCATGCTGGAAATAAAACTATCGTAGTAATATGCATAGTCAGAACTTTCTTAGGTTATTTGTTCCAGTACTTTCCTTATCACCAGAAGTTGGTTTTTTTTTTTTTTTCCTGTTCTTTTCTTGTCTAATCTTGGTGCTGTTTATCCAATGCAGTGGCAACAAAAGAAAAGAGTTAATACCTTTCTCTTAGAAAGTATTCTGAAAAAGATAGGTATTACACTGCTATCAGTCTTCTCCAGCCTACATATACTATATTATTTTACTATTCTTTAAAGATCAGGTTTTCTGAAACTAAGCATTTTCAGTGCTTATCTGTGGAATATTTTTTACCTTTAATTTCTTTAAGCTGAGCTATGGCTGTGGACTTACACAAAGTAGTTCTTTCTGAGCTGGTATTTATCTTTTTCTTTAGCATCATATGACATGCGGAATTGATTGTAAACTAAGGAAAATGTCAGTCTTCATGCAGAAGACATTTTACTCTCATGCAAAAGAGAAGCAAACTGCTTAAGTACAATATGATCACAATCTGTGATATTCTTGTCAGTATTCTCACACTTAGCTCTGACCGTGCATACCTCAGTTTGGTTACTTATTCCTGTTTTTTTTTCTTGTGCATTTAGGTTGACTTTTGTCTGTTACTTCAGAGTTTCTCTGACAAAGAAAGAGATATATGAAATGTTCTTCATTGGAATTCTCCAGGTATCACATCTTGTAACCTCTATAATCTCAGATACTAGTGAGTTTCAGATTCCTTCAGCCAGTCCTTTAGAAAACACCATCTTAAGTATGTCAGCCTCTTTTTATTTTGCTAAAGGCTTAGATCTTACCGCTTTGATAATGGTAATTAATTTTGTGCAAGGCATATACTGACATTTCACATTAAATAAATAATGATTAAAAACTTGCACTGTGTGCTTTTGCTTCAGTAGGCCAATTTTCCTTTCCATTTAACGAAACTCCAATCCTCTGTTTCTCCTGATATAGCTATATAATGATTGCTTTTTCCCTCAGTCATTCTATATTAACTCTGGAAGTCATGTCGTAGAATATTCCAAGTTAGAAGGTACCAACAAGGATAACTGAATCCAACTGCTGTCTCTACCTGGTACCAGCCAACATTCAAACCCTATGTTTGAAGGTTGAGAGCACTGTCCAAATGCTCCTTGAGCTCAGGCAGCTTGGGGCTGTGGTCACTACTGTGGTAGCCTGTTTCCGAGTCCAATCACTCTCTTGTTGAAGAAACTCTTCCTAATATCTAATCTGAACCTCCTCTGATACAACTTTATGCTATTTCCTTGAGTCCTATCACTCACTGGTCACCAGTATGATCTAGTTTCTTCTTTCCTTGGGCTTCAGATCAGTGAAGACCAACCTTATGAGGTAGACTAGTTTGAAACAGCTTTTCTCACACATTAAGAAATGCTCTGCACGCTGACAGAAACACCTTGAGGAATCCAGGAGTAGTCATTCCAGTGCTGTGCACCAACAAAGCAGTGTGTATCTCCAGGTAATGCCTGCAGGCAGCACTGCATATAGTGCTTCTGTTGATGCAATGGCTGGAAAGTCCTACGTGTGTCCAAAAGTTATTTAACAACAGAACTTAAACTTCTTAACCTCTAGCCTTTCTTTTTCCAGGAGACTGGAAATACATGCAGAAAAATAGAGAAAAAAATTACTCCTGTATGTGGACGTGAAAATTGCTGGTGTTAATTATAATTGGATGAGGACAATGTGAGTAGGTGAAGAAAAGGAAAAGACATATCATAGACGATACTTAATGATAGATATGGTGGACAAAAACAGTATGCCTCAGGGAGATGTCTGCACCCACCTTGTGCAGAGAGGTTCTCTCCACCAGTTGGAAAGGGGAAGGGTCTATGCGGCAGCATTCAAAGCACACATCCTTTTCCAGCTCCTCTTGTTCCCAAGCATCTATCTAACAGAAGAAAGGAGAACCACTCATAGTAATCAGCAGTGCTGCTGGTTATGTACCCAGACTGTGCCCATTCTCCCATTAATCATTTGTCCATCCAATGTATATTATCCACCTGCCTTGCATACTATATCACCTCCTTCAGGTTTCTTATTCTTAGAAGATATCAAGTCCCTGTGTGAAGAGATAAATTCCAGTATCTCTGAGGTTTTCCGGGGAGGGAGAGTTTTGCTCCTTCCTGCTTAAAGAGGGAGTGAACATCTTAGCTTTCCTTCCTGAGTGCATCTTCCACTTGTCTTTACAAGGTAATAGTTCCTTTTTGCAAAGAATGAAGGAACAACATAGACCCATAGCTTTAGGTGAGAAGAGACCTGCAAAGGCCTCTGATCTAACATCCTGCTCACAGCAGGACTGATTTCAAAGCTCGATGAGATTACTCGATGCCTTACTCATTACATCTAGCAGAAAAAATCTCTTAATGGGTGAGACTTGCCTCCTATACAAATCTAAGAAGAAAATGGGTTTATCTATGGTTTTATGTGGCAATTACTGTTCTAAGAGTTCGGGAAGAACTGCAAATGATAAAGAATGGGCAAAAGAAACACTCACTTGACTTACTTCCCTTTCAGTCTTACCTCTTCTGGTGTCATTGTCTCAATGACTTCCACTGGCTCCTGTAGAAGAAAACGCTGTTCGGTTTCACAGAGTACAG
This sequence comes from Centrocercus urophasianus, assembly GCF_019232065.1. Taxonomy (NCBI): domain Eukaryota; kingdom Metazoa; phylum Chordata; class Aves; order Galliformes; family Phasianidae; genus Centrocercus; species Centrocercus urophasianus. Next base: position 2,204,823 of record NW_024884364.1, read on the forward strand.
AAAGGAAAGATGTGCATAACCCCCTTACACCTTGTGGTCCCCTTTTTATTTCAGTTAATATATTACTAAGTCATTAGATTTTCTTCATACTCATACATTGAAAAGTGCACTCTATACTTAATTTTCTTCCCTTACCAAAAAAAATGGCCTATGTCAGGTGCCTAAACAGGGCCATCTGGTACTGCTTTGGATGCTTTCACATGGGGCCCAATTACCGTCCTAGAGTGGGTGGATCTCTCAGAGACTCAGTATGATATCCACCAACCCGGTGCCCAAGGGCATCTAATGTAGCACAAGACGAAAGCTTTTTTTCATTTTTAGCTAGCCAAAAATAGTGCCAAATGAACTAGACTTGCACTTTGTTTCAGACTAGTGGAAATGATGTCATTTGCTGGGAAAAAAAGATGCCCAGACTCAATCATGATGGTAGCCTTGATACCTGAGCACAAATGGCTCATGAGCAAGATGTACACTCCTTCACAGTAATCACATCCTTTCTCCTTGGAGGGAGTTCCCCACTGACACTGTCGGAGTTCATGACCATATGTATGTCCATCATTTGGCCAGATGCTGAAAGGCTCTATTTCCATCACATCCCTTCTCTTTCCAGGCTACTGCTAGGCTTTCTGTATCCCTAACCTGGACAGCACTCTGTGTTTCAGGTCGACGGTTGTAAGGGCACAAGAGCTGCTGGAACAGTTGCCTCAAATTCCGGAAACTGTCTGAAGAATGAAAACAGATGTGGATAAGAGACAAGAATGAATGAGTGACAAAAATACAAAGCTCCATGGTTATCTTCTTGCCCAAGGCAGGCTAGAAAATAATATGAGGGACATTTTATACTGTACGTGACAGGGTTTAGCCAGCCACAGTTCAGCAGTCAGTTTGTAAGATGATGGTTAGGACATGCCAGGATAAATATTTCCATGCAATATCTTTTCCTTAAGGAAAGGAAAGAAAACATTACAAAATAGCCCACACAGATGATGTTAATAGATCAGTGTCCCTGAGGAGAAAAACAGAAGCAAGACTATTAGACAGCAAACAATATGATACAAGAAAGAAACTGCTATAGGGTTTCTGAAATACATAAGGAGAATCTGATTTAAAGGCTGAGTATGGAACGAAATTTGAAAATAACTTCAAATCAAAGTATACCAATTAGCCAGACTTGACAGTTATGAGGGAGTGAAAAGGCCATGGGCTGAGCCAATAGCGTAACAGTGGGAGTGAGAATAACTGCAGAATTATTCTAGGCAGGACAGTCAGAAATTAGCAAATGGGAAAGTATAGGGTTTGGTGCTGTTGTGAACAAGGCTGTTCAGATTGGTCAGAAACTATGGCAGCTGTGAGCCAAAGTAAAAATTATGGAAGGGAAAGCCTCGTGAAGTCATCCCTCCTTCATTTTCTTTTGTGACTCCTTGATAACTCAGCACTAATTTCACTTAAAGTGTCTCACACAATATCCTTGTTTTGATATAATTGTTTTTCTGATTTGGTAAGGAAAATGAATTGCTATTCCACCATTCTACTGCCCTGGCAGCATAGCATAAAGTGAATTTTTGTATGCTGGAAAGGTTTAGTCATAAACAAGTGGTGTTAAGGCTCCAGATACGTTATAGGCTATATTATATTTGGGTATCTAAAAACATGAGCCAGAACTACATCCTCTGTATTAATTCTGAAAATTTGGCTGTACCACTGTGTGAACTCGCTGTCTGCGTATTTCAAGGCACACAAAGGAAAAAAAAGCAACCAAACAAAAACAAACTAAACCATCCTGTATCAAATATACATGATACAGGAATCAGAAACGAGATACAAACATAGTTGTGGGAACAAAGCTAATGAAGGTGAAGCAGCACAAAGAGAACACAGTAAGTCAGTATTCGTCCTTCATATTAAATAAGCTGAAACCAAGAGATATGCATCCAAGGGAGGAGTTGTTCAGCTTTGGAAATGGCCAAGCAACTCCAAAAATAAGTACATATGTTCAGCTCTCAGACTTCTCAGAATAATTCACAAGGTGAAGGTGCCAAGTGGTGGGATGTTCACATGCAGAACCTCCAGCAAAAGTCAAAGGAGACGTTTTTGCAAACCTTGGAATTGGGGATACTGACAGAGAGAGAGCTGCCTGAGTGGGCCTACTTTTGCTATGCTCTCTAGAGGATCACGAAAAGAAGATAATTTCAGGTAATTGTTGTGAGGTACATTTTTCAAAGTGCCAGCACAAGAAAAGCAGAGAAAGTTGACTGAGAACAATTTCTTCCCCACAACTGAGAAGCCGGCACCTTGCACAGACATTTACATATAGTAAGCTTTAAATCTTCCATAATCTAACTAAGGTGTGATTGGGGCACGCCAGAAGTTATACCTGAGAATTGCTGTGGCTCCAAAATTTCAGGCGTTTGTTTAAGAGGATTTGTTGGGCCATTGGGCTCCTCTGGGTGACTAGGAGAGGGGCTTGGTGGCTGAGGCTGCTGTTACGGAAAGGAGAGAAAATAAGGTCCACCCCATGTCATTTCTTTCTCAGTCTTTCCAAATGTCTTACTGCTTCTTAAGCAGTCTATAATGAAGTCTCTTTTCTTCTCCCTCACCTCTGCCTTCTCATCTGTATCATCATCCTCATCAACATAAACGAAAGATTCATGCTTCAGCTTTGGCAGCATTGCTCCTGATCCCTTGCTGTGTCCATCATAAGGTGCCTCAGCCAGCTTCTGCTGCATTTGTTTGTTGAGGCACCGTCGCCGTTCTGGGCTGATGTGTCTCTGGAGGAGTGCCTGCAGATCGGATCGTTCTACAGACCCCAGAAGGATCATGGTCTCTGCATAACACAATAGAGAAACTATTCAGTCCCCTCATGGTTTTGAATGCCACTTGCCACACATTGCCCTTTCTTCCTTTTAAATTCTTTGAAATGCTGGAAGCAGCACTATCACAAGCTATAAAATTAGCCCTGCTAATTGCTGCTAGTATTCTTTGGGGCTGGGGGAAGCTAGCCATCCCTGATCTGTGCACTCCTGAGAACAACAGAAACAGGCTCTTTACTTATACAAGATCCCTCCCTTTTGTCAAAATTGCCACACATCTCTTACATACTATATCTAATTCTCACACTTCATCTTACCTGTCTGCTAAAGCTGAAACAATCTTATTTCATACTTAATCATAGTGGAAAGTTTTTAGTATGAATCATGTTATATATTGGACCACACTACCTTCTTCAAAGTGTGTAATTTGAGAGTTTCTTTTGACTCAGTTGAGACAGCCTTCAGGAAAGACCAGTCGCTTACCTGGTGAGTCCACCAAAGGCAAAGTCTTAACAGTGGTGCTTTGGAGTAGAGTTTGCAAATCTCGATATTTACAGTTGGAGGAGACAAATTTCACATCTTGGACCATAATATCTTCAACAAAGATATTGTATTTGCTGTGAATATATGGACAAGATGAAGAGTTAGAATGTTAAAAATGTATAGCAGGTAAGTTCCTCAGTGTGTTCTTTATAGAGCTGCTAATTGATCATCTCTAAGAGTAACCAAGGAGGACTTTGGAGCAGTATCAACATGGATTTCATTACAGTTCTATTTCACTCCACTATCTTCCACAATAAAAATACATTTCTATACATGCACATACACATACATGTTTTATATATACATACATATATACGTATATTATATATACATTTTATATAGAGACACATGTAGGTGAATAGCTGATTTTATATTTTTTAAAAGTATAAAAGTATCCAAATAAAATGTTTCAAACATTTTTAAAAGAAAAAAAATCCAAATGTCCAAGTCTTCAAAACTGAAGTGAATTGGTAATATTTACAGAAATTCAGTAATATTGCAGATGATTCAAACTTGTGCTTTCTGTGTATGGACCTTATTTCTATTCCACCTCTTTTTTCTTCTCTTGTTGCTTTTTCTTCTCAGCCCAGATTTATTCTGCATTTTTATTTTCTTTGTAACACTGTCTGCTTTTCATGACCTTTTCTTCTCCCACGGTCTCATTCTCCCCACCTCCATCTCTGCTCTACTGCTGTACCTTATATGATTCCAGCCCAGATCTGGCAGGTAGGGCAACTTCTTCACCTGGATGATGCTATCATAGAGGCTGGGTTGCAGACTCTGGGCCACCATGTTGGCAAGAATGACAGCTACCATCATGGGCAGGATGTGGGCAATTTGACCTGTCAGCTCAAAGCAGATCACCGCAGTGGATACAGTGTGGCTCACTGCTCCTGTCAGAGCTGCTGCACCTTTCCCAGATAGGATGGAAAAGTTATTGGGAGAGAAGAAGAAAGACTGTGATATAGAAACAGAACATCATGTAGGCCAGGAAAGTTATGGGGATGGGATTAGGTGGAGAAAGAGGAAGACATGAAGACTCACCAATGACAGCATACCCTCCAGGTAAGATTTTGTAAACAATACCATCAAAGAGGATCCCATCTGGAAAGAGAGATGCCATGATTTCTCCAATAAGGCGTCCAAATGCAGCACCTGGAAAACATCACCAGCAATTATGGAATTTAACATCTAAAGAGCATAAAGTCTACGCTATGTAGCTATGCTGGGTAAACACTGGGGTGATTTCTAACAGAAACAAAACCAACACTTACATAAAGATGACACCAGGACTGAATAATAGCTTTCAGTTACAAAATACAAAAGTTGAACTCCAAGAGGAAAAAAATGTACTAAGATATGTAAATACAGTTGAACCCTCATTCTTCCACTCAGATGTACGAGGCATGGAGGTATTTGTGATTCCCAGGCAGGGAGAAATGTCTTTTAAAAGACAGCATATTTTGTGTCACGTCAGTCCAAATCACAGTTCAGGATTGATGTGCACTCACTCTATGAATGTCCAAAATATTAGAGTCTTAAGCTTACAGAAAAGTTTGGATGGGAAGGGACAGGTGGAAGTCTTTGGTCTGAGCCCTGATCACAACATGCTAATTTCAAAGTAAGATCAAGTCACCGAGGGCCTTGACCAAACCTGCTTTAGAAGTCTCTGGTGATGGAGATTCTCCATCCTCTTGGGGAATCTTTACCAGGGAAACAATTTTTTCCCCATGTCAATCAGAATTTCCCATGTTGCAACATGTGCTTTTTGCTTCCTCTTTACTAGCTGTCTCCAGGAAGAGTCTTTCTATCTTCCTTATACCTTGCTGAATTAGATGGTGAAACCTAGTTAGCTCTCCTCTTGACCTTCTCTTCTGCAGATTGAACAAGCCCAATTTCCTCAGGTTGTCCTTGTTTGTTTTGTTTGCTCCCCAACAATCTCAGTGGCCCTTCACTAGACTCAGTGCACTTTGTCACACTTCCTGCGTGGATGGACACAAAATAGTATTTGAGAATTGTTTGCAGAATGCCAATTGCTCCAAAATAACCTGTTCCTTTGCCTTGCTGACTGGGCTTTTACTAATACAGCTTTGTTTGATGTTAGCCTTCATTACTGCAAGGGCATATTACTGATTCAGGTTCAGTTGTTGCCTTCCAGAACCCAGAGATTGTAAGCACACTTCAACACACTTCATTTAATTTCAGGGCTGTGGATAATTAATGCTGAACTTCATGAGCTTGTAAACAACTTGATAAATAATAAATTCCCATATGCCATCGCACTCCCTGACGGAGAAGTGGCATTGCAGGTACTAGTTTTGAGGTTGTGACTTCTCATTGGCCTTCAGGAGTGAAAGGAGCAACTACTGCTAGCTGTAGTATGAGTTTCTCTGTAGATGAAGAGTCAGAGAAATGAGAAGACCATGACTCAGCGTGTCTTTCCGCAGCTTGGCTTTTCTTTTGTAAAATGATAAAAGATGTCCTCAGCATTTAGGTATAAGAGTGTGGACAAAAGAGACTGGTATAAGAACTGCTGACTAAGATTGTCATAGGCATGAAGTGATAACTAGACTCTGTATCCTCTCGAAGAAGCCTACCAGGAACGTACACACCATCTCTTGTCCTTTCTACCTGTCAGATCCATATGTTGCAACATAAAATTGGAACTCACCTAGAACAAAAACAGGCATGAAGCCTCCACAGGGGATTGGCATCGTGGTAGCGATGACAGACATCCAGAACTAGAACAGAGGCAGAGGGTGCAGTTGTTAGCGAGTAGCAGTAGCATTTCCTACAGCCCCACTCTACTGACCAACGTGTAAATCCATAAGGAGACACAATCTGATGGATATGGCAGTTCAGCTGGGAGGTGAAGGGCTAAGGGGCTGTGAGGTGTGAAGAGGAGTTAGAGAAACTCTTGCATCACACCAACAATGAAGCAGAAGACCTTTGGGTGACTGCTGTGTTGTCAGGGAAGCCAAATCACCAAGAGAATGAACATGAGAACACCTTTGCCTTGAACTTCTGAAGGTAAGATTTCCTACTGTTCTGAACAGGTTTTTTATTTTTATTATTATTAATAATTTCATAAAATGAGATTATCAGGATTTCATAGCCTCAAAAAAAATTTACTGTAAAGGGAACTCTAGAGGTCTCTCACTCAACTTCCTGCTTCCAGAAGAGTTAATTCCTAAGTTAAATTAGCTTTCTCTGGGCCTAGTCCAGATAAACTTTGAACATCTTGACGGGTGGAGATTCCCCAGCTTTTCTGGGAAGTTTCTGAGAAGCCAAATTCAAGGCAGAATTTTTTCCTGAAGCCCATCTGCTGTAAGTTTCCCTTATTATAGCTTGTACCTAGCCTGTTCCAGTGTTCGACTGTGCTCACAGTAAATACATTTTTCCTGATGTCCATCTGATCCTCTGCTGGTGCAGCTTTGTGCTGTTCCCTTGCATTCTCTCACTGTTACTCAGGAGCAGAGCCCAGCACCTCCCTCTACTCCCACTCATCAGGAAGCTGCAGAGAGCAATGACCAATTGGCCTTTTTCAGATTGGGCAGCCCGAATGTACTCTCAGCCTGCCTTCACAGGGCATGCCTTTCAGACCTGCTACCAGCTTGGCTGCCCTCCTGTGTAAACATGCAAGTATCTTAATATCCCTTTTATATTGTGGAGCCCAGAACTATGCACAAGATTCAAGGTGGGGCTTGATTCAATTTTCAAGATTCAATGTTAAATAAAAAAATAAAGATTCAAGATTCAATGTTAAATACAGTGGGATAATGAACTGTCTCGGCCAGCTGACTATGCTATGTTTAGTGCACCCCAGAACATGATTTGCCCTCTTGGCTGCTGAGTAGTGCTGAGGCTAATCCAAATATTGACTTAGTCCAGCCTTCTGGTGGCAACAGCCTATTCTTACAAACACCTTGAGTGCCAGTAAGTTTGTCTTTTCTTAGGCGAAAGGCCAGGAAATTTCCATAGCTGAAAAATCCACTAAGGATGTTGCTATTTCAAGAGCTTGTACAAAGAAATGTACTGTCAATTCCTTTGCAGCAGTTTCTTCTGTAGGAGAAAGGCAAGAACAGTCCAGCATATGAAGAGCAATACTTCCAGGTTTCTCCTAAAGAACTAGAATGTCTTGTTTTCCTCAGAGTAGGCAAATCATTCCTGTTCAAGGTCCACCCTTGATGAGGTGATGCCTATGCAGACAATGCAGTAGCTGTAGACAGATGAGGTATTAACCTCTAGACAGTCAATTTGAAGAAATCCATCTAAGACAAATTTTCTGCAGTTATAGGCTGGTTGGCATAAAAGGAAAAAGAAACTAGTATACAGGCTATGATGTCACAGGCTATAATGTAAAGCCTTCCACAAAGGTAGCAAAGAACCAGCAAAACAGCATATCTCAGCTCATGGCAGAGGAATATGCAGGGAGGATGGTTTGGACCATCAGCTTGATACTGGCTGTTGTTCTTCACATCTGCCATTTGAATACTTCAATGAAGAGGCTCCTGGATGGCTACAGAAGCCACCAAACTGCATAGGTAGAATACTGCCACCTAAATTTTATCTTGCCAAACTCAGACCAAATACAACTAAGAATCAGGAGCATAACGAATTGGAGAATAAGGTCAAGTCTTCTAGAGTCAAAGCTGCAGTTACTTTTTAACGTGTGTATCCCAACTGTGAATGTATAAAAAATGAACTACTTGGAGCAGTTATGTCATGATTTGAGAAAACTTTAAGTCAGGCACCTCCAACCCAGGGCCCATGGCCCACACATGGCCTGGCTCAGCCCGTCCTGTGGTTGCCCCTTGTCCTGTGCCATCATGGCAGTGGCTCTTTTCTTCTAAGCAGCTTGACCCAGCCCCAGATGCACACCTGCTGCTTAACAATAACCAAACGTTGGTGTGTGACTGGGACTGTCTGGACTGAAACTAGGACATGGGGAGGGTGCAGTACAGTGCCAACTGAATTTATGGCAAATAATTTTATGCATTTGATACATTGGTTGAACAGTCCTGTGAACAGCAAAAAATATGCAGACTTGCTTTCCATTTTGAAATTTTGGAATTTGAGAATAGTTTTCAAGGTCGCAGAAAAAAAAACAATCCATTTTTCTTGGTATTTTTTTGACTCAGTTTTCAGTTGACTCCAATACATTACCTGGAAATTTTCAAGTGGAATGTATAGAGTTGTAATCAGATATTCAACTCAAAAATTTGGTCACGTCTCTCTACTAGACTTGTCTCTCATTTCACTGTCATCTCTTGTTCACAACTGTATGTACTCCCAGAAAGTGATGACATGAACAACTCTTCAAGGATGAAGTAAAGGAGGAGTAAAATTTCATGAAAATGTTTGATGAACACCTTGAGAACTCAGTAAGAACTGCAACCAGTTCCATCGAACAAGACTGATGCATTAGTTTCACAAAACAAAGGTCAAATATCCCACTAGTTTTATGGTTTTACCACTCTCTTCTATGTTGTGATTAAAAATAAAATAAGTTTTGTTAGTTACATACATTACCTATATTACATATTTTGTGCACAGCCCAAGACTACTCCTCTTCACTCAGTACAGCCCAGGGAAGCCAAAAGGTTGGACACTCATTCCCTAAGCTAGTGGGACAAGGCCAACGAATTCAGTCTTTGAGAATACAAGTCTTAAAGGAGAACAGATGGGGCTCAAGAAAGATGCACTGTGCAGTCCATTCTTTCTTTTATTCAGTGAGACCCTATCTGCTTAGTACACTGTAATCAGAATTAGTACAGAATGATAACCTTCAGATGCCTGTCAGAAATTTGATAAAATGTTTTATGTTAGATGGAATCAGCTGTGTCAATCATTAATGCCTATTTTTGATCTGTTGAAATGTTCAACTTGTATTTCAAGGTGGCTTCAGCTCTTCTTGTTCTTAAGAAAAAATAAATAAGCATTTCTGCAACTTTCACACTCCTTGCCTCCCAGAAACCTTTCTTGGTAATTGTATTTTGAACATTATCATGTCTACTTCTTCTAGATATCAAGTAAATAGCATGAGACTTTGTTTAGGCCAAATATAAATTATATTTATATTTGCTTTATACTCAATTACTCATTTTCTCAGTCCTTGAGAGACTTGTTCTGATGTAGTCTTTACTACCAGCCACTAAACTGTGTCTCCTGAAAGTCATTCAGCAGGATGCATAATGAAGATTAACTACCGAAGGAGAAAATGTATTAAGGCTAGAAAATTTTTCCCTAATAAATTTGCTGATCTTGTATTCAATATAGGCAAAAATTCCATCAAAAGATATAAGACCCCATTCCTGTAGTAGTGTTTTATTCAATACCTAGCAACTTGTCATAGGCAGATACATTTTTAATGCAGGATCAGGAGAACTCACTCTGAGTGGAAAAGGGTTAGAGTGAGCTGAACTTCGTACCTTCATGAGAAAGAAAAGCAGGATGATGATGAAGACACTGACTTTGGGGTGGATCCAGGCAGCAGATTTTCCTAGGATCTGAGGGTCTCCTGTGTATTTTGCCCAGGTGTAGTTATCAAAGAGAGAGCTGATGGCTTCCCGTGGCATCAACTATAAAGAAAACAAAACAAACCAAACAAACAACAAACAGGGATTAAGCATGACATTAGACAGATTAAATATTCTGCCTCTGTTCCGAGGAAGTCAGGGAGAATTTTACTTAAACAATTCATGATTATGAGACTTAATTCATATTTTGATCTTCAGGAAGAGACGTGTGATTTTACCCGAACTTGTAAAAGGACAATAACTTTTACACATCTTCCTAAATTACTTGCTTAGGAAAGTGGAGCTCTTTCAAGTTTTACGTGAAAGGGATATCAGAGATCACATCTCACAGTACAGTCCTTCAGATCAAACTCTTCCCAAATCTTTCTTCTCCTTCCCAAGATGTAAGGTTATTGGGGAACAGGAGAAAGGGAGATTGCTCTACAGAATTAGAAATAATTCAAAATGCACATCCCACTCTCACCTCTCCTGCCATGAACTGCCCAAACCCCAGAGGGAAGGTCACGGATGCTATAAAGAAGGTTATGAACCCAGGGTATATGAGGAAGCTGAAAAGAAAGAAAAGTCTGTTAAAATGTAACCTCACATTCTTGTAGCAATATCACTTCAGGAACATAAATGCTATTCCTGTGAAAGTTCTCTGCTGCGTCTGTGTCCATGCTTTGGAGTTGTGTCACTGACTATTTAATGCCCTGCTCCACTGACCATCATGATTCATAGAGAGTTCAGCAGGCAGCAAAGCCATTTTTTCCATCAGAAGTAGTATAATGGGGAGGGATGTACAAATTGCACAGTCTTGACTATACAGAGGCGACGTGTATTTACAACTGTGAGGTGACCCAGCGTCAAAAGCCAGCCTCTCCTCCAGTTGCCGCAATTATTTTTATCTTGCTCTTCATCCTCCATGCAATTTATCCTGTCCTAGGGTGGTTCTCCTTCTTGCCATACATTTCCGCATGCACTCTTAGTTGCATTAGCACTTAAGGGAAAATATTGCCTTATTTTCCATTGAATCCCTGTCCACCACATTTCTGGGTGGAAAGTTGTCAGTAAAACCTTTATTGCTAAATCTTACTTTATCTTGTATTTCTCTTGCATGCTGCAATTCACACCTTTGGATTACTATCAGTTTCAGCTTTTGGTTCTTGAATATACAGCAATTTCAATACCGTGATACACTCTTTACATATTTGTCTCCATTTTGATTTTAAAAAACATTTTAGATGTTAAGGATGTAGTTATATTCCAGTTGTTTTCTGTTTCTTACAATATAAGCATTTGTTTCTTTTATAGATTCTAAGAAAGAAGAACCCAGTGCCTCTCCAGAAGTATGATCAATGATTTTCTAGTTAAGAACATTTCTTGCCCAATCAGTATTTTCCTTTCTCCTCTTAATAAGTATTACAGAATTCCTTCTAAACCAAGGTGCCATTCGAAGCTATTGGAGCCAGTCTAGAAAAAAATCCATCTCAGAATATATGATACTGGTATTTGCAGATATCTTTCTCTGATATAAATTCAGTTTTTCCCATTTTTACAATTTTATAATTGAAATAGCTATACTAGCTTCTAGAAAGTATTTGTTCCTATCCATTATCAGTAGGGTATCAAAAACTTGCTGACAAAGTATTCAAAGACACTCACTACTTGGTGAGAAACTGGCTTAGAGCTGTAAGACGCCGGACGCACAGCACCACTTGACGATTGAGATAAACAAAAAATGCTCCAAGGAATCCTGAACATATCCTAAAATAGTGGAAACGAAATAAAATCATATCAAACCATTAAAAGCATACAAACCACCAACCAAAACCCAAGCATTTTTCATCTACAGTTATTATGATGTCTTTTAACTTAACAACATGCAGCAGCTCAGCTGAAAACATTGACTCCTTGGCGAAAAGGGAGAGATGGTTTTGGACCTCTTTGTCACACACTGCTATTTTGCTCCTAAATTTTCTCTTGCTTGTAGATGAAAATTTCATGTCAGGATGTGATGTCCAATTACAAAATGCAGTACGGTTGCACCTTATCTGTAGCTGGTCCCCTCCTTCTCTTTTCTGTGCCCTGACCTACAAAGACTTCCAAAGATACACAGGTGCACAGATACACATGCATACATACAGTGTATCAGTGAAGAAATGAACCATGACTGCAGGCAATACAGATACAGCGTAATAATAGCTTTATCTCACCTACAGTTGCTTGAATATAGGGTTTGTAAGTAGTTCCACTCAGAATTGATGCACTGAAAACTAATTAGAGCTTGTGTTTCTCTGACAGTCTCTAATTTTAACTCTTGAAATGTTTGGGTGATGGGAGCAGTATCAGGTTCTATAAAAATAGGACTGGCACATCTCGGTGTGGTCTGGTGAAGAGCAATTTGCCAAAAATAAGTATTGCCAGAACTTAGACATTAGGTTAGAACAGGAAATAGTAAAAAGCAGGGGGTTTAACTCTGAGCCAGCAAAATTATATACCTATATAAAATATTAAATGTACCAAACTTGGTGTGATAGTGTCCAAAGTTGTGACGCCTACATATTCCAGAGAAACAGGGCAGATGAGTGCACTGACCATAGTATGAGTTCCCCAGCCCTCTTGAAAGACAAGAAGCCTAAGACAATCTCAAGAGCATGCATACCAACGCATGTAGTCTGGGCAACAGGAGCAACTGGTGCTCTATGCCTGTTCTCCAATCTGAGAACCATGATATCATAGGAATCACAGAAACTTGGTGGGAAAAATCATATGACTGGAAGACCACAGTGCACAGTGCATACAGTCTTTTGCAAAGACAGGAAAGGAAGGATAGGAAGTGGAGTTGCACTTTGCATGAAAGAAATGTGTGTGGTAGGTAAGCTACAGAGACCATGAAAGTTCTAATGAATGCCTTTATATCATGATTAGAGAGATCGTCAGCAAGGTTGATCTAACATTAGGTATCTGTTACCTCTCAGTCAGGATTATAGGATCAAAATGATTTGGGCTGGAAGAGACTTTAAAGATCATCTAGTTGCAACCCTCATAACATGAGCAGGGACACCTTCCACTAGATGAGGTTGCCATCTATCCTGGTTCTGAACAGTTCCAGAGATGGGACTTCTCTGGACAACTTATTTCAGCATGTCATCATCCTTATAGTAAACAATTTCTTCCTTATATATAATCTATATCTATTCACTTTTAATTTAAAGCCATTATTAGCCTTTTTTCTATCACTACATTTCTTAAAGTCCAATTCCACTTTCTTATAGGCTTCCTTTAGGTACTGAACAGCCACTTTAATATCTCCAGCCTTCTCAAGACTAAAGAACCCCAGATCTCAACCTCACTTCATAGGATGTGTTCCATTACTCTGATCTCCTTTGTGGCCCTGCTCTGGACTTACTTCAACTGGTCTGTGCTTTTCTTATGCTGAGAGCCCCAGAGTTAAAAGTGGTACTCCAGGTAGGATTTCATGAAAGTGGAGTGAAGGTGCAGAATCACCAGCCTGCATTGCGGGTCATGCTTTCTTTTGATGCAGCCCAGGATATAGCTGTTTTTCTGGGCTGCAGTCACGTATTGCCATCTCATGTTGAGTTTTTCATCAACATTCCAAAGTCCTTCTCCTTGGGGTAGAACGTGGTAGTTAATAATTTGTCTAGATGGTCGCATTGTGGTTAATGGCTGGATGTCCAGGTGAAGATCACTGACAAGTGGTATTTCTAAGGGACTGACCATCACTACTTAATACCTCTGTCAGCAATGTGGATGGTGGGATTAAGTACATGCTCAGTGTGTTTGCCAACAGCAGCAGGCTATGTGGTATGATCAACATGCTGGAAGGAGGGCATGCCATCTAGAGGGGCACTGAGTCAACATGAGATGGCAATATGTGACTGCAGCCCAGAAAGGCAACTACAGCCTGGGCCCACTTAAAGCCTATTTTGATGACAGTATGATCCTTCCCAATTACATTATCCTATGCCTGTTCTTCAGCAGCCCTGTCTGTCAGTGCCTCACAGGGCTTCTGGTTACTTTCTGCACACCCTTTCCTTCCTAACTTAAAGCCCTCCTTATGAAGAGAGCCATCATACTGACAAAAAAGTCTTTGTCTCTCTTAGAAAGGAGCATACCATCTCTCCCAAGCAGATGCTAATTTTCTAATAGAAAGATTACCCATTGTGTTACCACTGCTGAAGGAAGAATCCCAACACAAAATCAAAATGTCTAAAAGAGGAGTTATTCTGTTTTGCAAAAGAATTACCAACAGAACTCACTTGATATCTTTTGTAGAGCAAGAAACCAAGTTCCTGGTAACTTACCCTATTACAGCAAATGCTGGCAGCTCTTGCAGATCAAAGGGGAAATCCATGCGAAAGTTAGTTCTGAACAGTGCTGTGATGGTAACTGTGAGAGAAGAAAGAGGTAGAAATGGAAAGGGAATAATGAGGTAAGAAGTTAAATGGCATAAAAGCTGGAAGCAGAGACAGGGGAATTAGTTATATATGTGTCGTATGGTTTCATATTATGTACAATGTTACAGATATGCAGGCTGCTTTAATTTTAGTAATCTCAATTTTTAAATACTTGCAAACCTACCACTACTGATGATATAGGTTTGTTTTCAGAGTATATACACATACATTTTCACCTACAATCCCAGATTTGTACATACTTTTTTTCTTCTACCACCCGTCATCCAGTATTATACTGCATTATTGTAATGCTTTCCATGGAATCCGTTTATCGCCACACCTGCTTGGAACTCTGATAATGTTATCTCAAAGCATTTCTGCAGTAAGATGGCAAGTGCTTGCAGAAGAGTTAGCTGACGTACTCTATATGAATTTGCAATAGCTTAGATGTTCCACATAAACATCACAGGTAGATACGAATTGTGTGCATTAGGGAAGCAGCTCCATCTACTTTCAAGTACAATTAACTACCTCACAAAAAGGCACTGTTACTGAGTGACAATAGTACCCACACAGGAAACTAGTGCAAAGACATTATTTTACCTACTAAGTGCATAACTGCTGAGAGCAGACAAGACTAGAGATTGTGAAGATATCAGAGAGAGATCTGAGAAAAACTGCTGTATGAGCAATGACTGAAAAGACTTGTAACTGTTGTAAGAGAAGGAAATAAGAAAGAAAAGACATGAAAGGTAAGTTACAGCAGGCATGATGAAAGACTGTAAAATAATGAATTACTGGTCTAAACAGGAGTTTCTGATTCTCTAATAAGGGATTCTGGCAACACAAACAGAGCAAATTCAGAATTATGAACAAAAAACCCCGGATTTTTCATAGACAATTGGATCATGGAACATTTTAATCCAGACAGTCACTGAAGCAGAATGTAGTGAGGCATTCACCCCGGTTATTAAAGCTGCTTGGATGATTTTGAAGAAGGGCAGGTTAGATAAGATGTTTTAGGATTAAGCTAATTTCAAATGATTTTAGAGATCAGCAGGGGCCTACAGTAGATGAAGTGAAGGATTGGGGATTATCTCCTGTTATTTGCCTTCTTCTATTTTCCTCTGGAAGGAAGAGAGGCAAGTGTTTTTGTGACGGATCTGATGGTTGAATAACCCATAATATGAGGCAGTGTTTCGCAGGCAAAGATGCAGTTCCCTTTTACATTCAGAGCATAAATTGCCATCACTTTCTACATTCAAAAAGAATATTCAAGGCAAATAATGTTCTAGCACAATAAAATCCAATTCTGTGATGTCAAGAGAGAGTAAATTACAGCAATTTTAGAATGGGAAGAGCCCATGTGGAACTCAGATCAGTAAAATAAATAAAAGTGCAAGAACGAAGGATAAAGGCATTATAAGCAAGAAATTTACCTATGAATGGCAATCTTCTCTATCAACTGGAATCTCATTCCGGCAGTATCTGAATTGATTTCTTGAACACACCTGGTCTATGCTATTTCTGCCTGCACACATTTCAGTTGAAATGGTGTTTTTGTTTATTTGTTTTTTGTTTGTTTGTTTTTTAGTTGGTTGGTTTCTTCTTTTTCTATCAGAGCTGCAGTTTCGGTCCTCAGGACCTTCAGTCAGACCCAACCAGTTTCACAGCCTCCTAATCATTTCATCACCTCAGTTTTCTAGACTACTGCTTGTATCGTGTGCATCTAGCCAAGAGATGACCAAACCAGGCTGTGGTGTTTCCAGTGAACTGCATGCATTGCAATATGCATTACCCAGTTTGTGGTGGGATATGTTTATATTTGCGGTCATGACATTATGCTGACTAAAGGCAAAAATCCCACCTCGGGACACTTCTTACTTGATTGGTACTCATACACAGTCTTTTTTCAGTCATATTCTGAAGAACTGGGATAAGTTGTGTTACACATTTAGTGATAGAAGATGCTTCCTTTTCTCTTTTCTTCTATGCTGTTAGATGTTCAATGTTTCAGTGTCATGGCAGAAGTCTCAAACATCCTGAAAGTTGAGGGCTTTGAGAAAGATGGAGAAAAAAAAAATAAAGGACATTTGTACAAAGACAACAGGAATGATTTTAGCTTACCTGCATCCTTGTTCCAAACAGCAAGGACTCGGAAAATGAAGGCACTAAAGGTAGCTGCAAAGAAACCTCTCCAATAATTACGCACAGCAAAGTAAGTGGAAGTGACTTCAATGCTGAAAAGGACCCCTAAAAAGAGTTAGAAAAGGAGTAAAGTTAAAAACAGAATTGTAGTGACAGAAGGACAAGAAATACTTCTAAATAGTCTTCTAAAGCAGTGATCTCAAAACTTCTTTGATTGTGTACCCCTGTACCCCACTGGTAAAATATGTTTTGATTGTGTACATTTGTAAATCGTAGATGTGCAATACTGTACTAGTGCACTGGGTACATTATAAAGCACACACGAAAATAAAAACAATCAGATGATAACACGAGGAACATTCTATGATCCATTTATTTTATTAATTGTACAAAAAATTACTGTTCTCACGAAAAATATTATTATTAATATTTGTTCTTATTTTTGAAAATCATGGTTTAATTAGTTATACAACTTGCAGTTGTAAGTTCAGTTTATATCCATATATAGTTTTAATGGCTATCAGAGTTGAAAAAGAGCCCTCACAAAGCCTGAAATGGGAGAAGCATAACTCTGGCTGCACTTACTAAATTAAAAAAAAAAAAAAGTCTATATATAAATATATATTTTTGTATCTTTAACGAGTGTGTTCCAAACCCACTGAAAATTTTCCTTTGGAAGGTTTTTCAGTGGATTAGAAAACTCTTACAAGCTTTTCAAGTGTACAGATGAGAGAGGTTTTATAAATGACACACAGTGTTTTCAGCAAGAAAATCATGAAATCTCCACAGCACAGCATCCCTCTGAAAAAGCATGTACTTTCTCACTCAGTGTTAAAATGGCACTTTCACCTCATAGGGACAGATTATGTGCTTCTGTTTTTAAAAGCATTTGCTGGGTAGCATATTGCTGTCAGCCACTTGTCATGACAGAAAAGATCAGGAAATTCAGAACACCTTTCTGTAAAAGAAAAATACTCAACTCATCTTTAAATTAGACAATTCTTTTAAGTCCTTTGCCATGAGATAACCTCTGAACTGCTGTGTGGTACAGATGATTTCCATGGTCATTCCTCACCTCACTACAGACTATTATAAATACCCTACTGTCTTAAGATTTTGTTTTTATGAAATTAACTACATCAGTGTTATCCTGTTGCACTTTGTGCACTTCTGGCACTCCCTTTTTTGCTGCAATATCTTGCTTCCGAGCCATGCAGCCAATGATTTTCATGTGCCAGTGCTGCTCCTGGTATAATTACACAAGAATCCTTTTCCAGGCAATGACACTGCACCATTAGTTGTTACAATTGCACTGCTTTTCAATAAACCATTGCTTTTATGAAAGAAGTCATTTACTGTTGAGAATATATCTTCTCTGGTAGGTCTTTCCTTCATGTATTTCACTACTGAAACAGAATCTAGCAAATACCAGAAGACAGGATAGAAACATCTGTACTTTCATCCATTCAGCTGGGTAAGCTGAAATACTTTGCAATACACTGAAAGGAGATGAACAAGTGAGGGCTCTACTATCAACTGTCTGTGTGATGGGACAACCAACCTTCATCCAGAACACCTCACAAACTGCACGTGACATGTGTACCAAGTGAAGGCATCAGTGCCAGTGTCACTGGCAAACCTTAATTTCTTTCTTATTTATTTATAGATAGAAAACAAGTATAAGTAGACAGTCCAGCATTTTCTTCCCACAATGTAGTAGATTGTTTTGCAGACCTCCTGAGATGTGCACACCCTCAGTATGGAAACAACTGTTCAGAAAAGCCATCACTTCATGCCCTTCAGAAAGATGACAGGTAAAAGAAAGTCTGTGTAAGAGGAGGTTGGAGATTGGTGGCACTAAAGGCAAGCTTCTTTGTTTTAGGTATATGACAGATCAAATATAGGGTGCAGGAAATGGAGAAATGAGAAGTGGACTAGGCAGGAGATGATTTAGGTACCTGAGAAAAAGGAAACAGAACAGCCACTTGCCTCCAAGTGGTGTCCCAAAGCAGCAGCCAACACCCACAGCACAACCCACAGTCAGGACATCCGTGTAATAGTATGGCTGCTACTGGTAGAAGAGACAGAAAGAGACAAACAGAAACAAAGAAAAAAAGCAATGAATGACAGAATTAGCAGGTATGGCCACATACTGTCACCCAGCTCTGTCACTCAGCTCTGTCACTAATCTTACATCATCTACATTCTGGATGGCTGCAAAACATTCAGACAGATTCTATGTGGTACAAGACAGGAATACACTTGGAGTTGCATATTCAAGACATGAAGAGAAGGCAGCAATTTATCTTTCACTGAAACACACACATTTCTGTTGCTTCAGAAAGAATGTTTCATAAGAGGATCTTCAGAGCATGGAGCACACACGTGTGTTTCACTCTCTTTTACTTTGGTAGGGAATTTCAGGTTGCACATGCCCCGGAATGTTTCAGAAGAGAAACACTCTCTGAGTTTGCATACAAAAGGCACAGGTTTATCCAGAACAGAGTATGGACAACGGCTGGAGAATGAGTGGGAAACAGGTTACCTATTAAAAGATTGTGCTCTCCTGGTTAAATCACTAAATTTGCAAGTTTATAAGCAATCACTGGGACAGTTTTGGAGAACATGGAAAGAGAGAGAGGGTCTTCTTCCACTCTCTAAGACTTGGAAGAGCAGTTGAAGGCCCTGACATGCCTGAGAATGATGTTGACCCTTATGGAGCAGATGGGTTTTGTTTCATGTTAACTAAATACTAGGTAGTGTCTAATATAAAGAACAACATGGTTAACACCTGTGTATTTGCTACTTTCTGCTATTACGTGTTCCTGAAGCAGTCTGTTATGACTTCCATGAGAGCTGACTTTTGAGAAAGGGTGTACATGGGCATTCTGAGCAGCCAGGGAGAATTCCAAGGGCAAAGGCAATGAATTCCTACTTACCTGAGAAAGTATTTGATAGAGCCTCAAAGAAGAGGTTTGTCAAGGCTATGGCTGCACAGCCCAACAAAAAAAAGAGCCATACATTACTCTCTGACCCATAAGAGTCTTTCCACATTCACAGATTTGCCTTAGGTCACCTTTGAGTCCTACTAATGCTTATGTGGCCTTAAACATCATCGTGTCCAGAATGGGAGTGAGTTTCAATTCAATGTCTGGGACAGTGTGTGGGTTATGTTATAGCCCTTCAGGACAGCTTGTAACAAAGGGTACATATTACATGGTCTGCAGTATAGCAAGAGTTAAGTAGAGCTGTTTGAAAGTGCAAAAAGCCTGTTGAAACAGTGAAGTAACAGTAAAAGATGGCAAGAATCAAGCATGACATGGTATTACTCATTCCACCCACAGAGAACAGTCCATGGCATATGGCATCCCCCAGAGTGTGTGAGTGCCAATGCTATTTAATTTAGGAGTAGCCAGAGAGGCTAAAACAAGCAGACAAACAAAGAGTACCAGAGCGCACTCAGAAAAAGCAGAGCTGGGCATCTTTTGCTTGTAAAAGGCAAACTGGTTCTTCAAACACATTTTGAGGGATCCTCACTAAATACACAGGGTGGTGTTTACCAGCAACAACCTTAAAAAATTATAGTTGCAAATTATAACCTGGACTTAGGTCCAGGGAACAGAATTCTACAATTTGGTGTGATTCTGCAAGAGGAAATCAACTAGAGCTGTAAAAATTATGATAACTTTCAATTCATTCTTACACTACAATGCTGTCACAGAGTCACAGCAAGTTTTTGCCTGGAAGGTATCCCCTTTTCCAGTTCCCTGCACAGAGTTGCACTACCTCCAAGGCTCAAGCAGGGTGCTCAGGATCTTGTCCAAGTGAGTCCTTAACGTTTCTATGGGTGGAGATTCTCCAGGTTCTCCGAGCATCTGTACAATTACTGAACCACCTTTGGAAAAGGGGAGTAACTTCCTTATAAAAAATTACAATTTCCCTTATCACAAGTTGTGTCCTTGCCTCTTCCACTGAGCCCCTCTGAAAACAGCCTGACTTTATCTCCTCCAAAATCCCCTAGGTGGCTGATGGCACCAGCTAGACATCTCCCATTAGCTATTCCTCCTTTACAATGAGCAAGCTCAGATTCCTCTACCTCTCCTCATACGTCATTCCAGCCCCCCAACCATCTTCCTGGCCCTGCAACACTTCTTTTACATGGGGAATGCAAAATTTTACACACTGGTATTTCTGTTCTCCAGTCCAATACTGAAGGCATAAATACAGCAGATTCTTTGTTCATCACTCCTGGTCATCCTTGTCATCATCTCCTGCCATTAGATGATTACTTTTTTTTTTTTAACTTCTCTATATTTATTGATTTGCTGGACAGACCTTAGGACTCCCAGAGAGAGAGAACAATGAACAATTTTCATGGTAGGAAGAGACTGAGCGAGATACATTGTTAGAAAAGTTGAAGTTGTTGCTTTAGAATTTTGCACTCAAAAGCTGTCAATTTTCCTTTGGCTTTTCCAAGATTATCCTTTCCCTTTCTTTCAATGCCACTAGCTACATAATTAAAGGAAGAACTCATGATGCTAAATAAGTCGAGAGACATCTCTGGGGAACCTGCTTGAGAGCAGGAGGTCTCACAGCAAGAGGTGGAGTTTTACATTAAAAGTCACAGACAGGAAGTCACTTGCCTCCAAGAAGAGCCCCGAAGCAACATCCAGCTCCAACTGAGCAAGCCATCACCAGGAGGCCGAGCTGCCTGTGCTCTTTCTGGAACAGAGAGGGCAGCCAGAGAAAGGCATGCTGTGGTTAGAGGGAGCAAAGCCAAAGTGTTAGGGTCCAGAAGAACAAAACAAAGCAACAGCCAATTGCAGATTCAGCCACTGCTATCACAAATAACAGGCTCTACACACTTTAGCACAGTTTTTAGTACACTCAGCCTACAGTAGCGAGATTTGATCCTTATGCATATACAGGATCAAGTGAAACAGCACCTCTATTGTTGTATTACAGCTACTGTTAGGAGTTTGTAAAGCAGTTTCTACACACAGCTTATATATGTGGTTAATAGCGACTGTGTTGTTTTTGGGTTATTTTTTCCCGACCACAATTTGTCAATACATCAATCAGCCGGCAGAGGCCGTTTTGCAACAGCAAAAGCCCAGAGGCAGAGTCAGTGGCTATAATTAGTAATGTTCTACATCCTACCTTAAAGACAAATTGATCTTTATCCACAGCTATTTAAGGTTTGCTTTTTGTTTTGTTTTGTTTTTTGTTTTTTTTTTTTTCCCCACACAGACATTGATCACAGTGCAAAGGAATTGGAACTGTGAGACAGAGAACTTGTGAAATGCGTGTTCTTAACCATTGTCTGTGTCACAATTGATTCTGCGTGGTTCTTCAGTTGTACATCTGGTGTTCTACTACAATTTTCTTTGGCCAGTATCTTTCTGCTTTAGAAAAGCATAGTGAACTTCAGTCTGTATATTCCGTCTGTGTGCAGCCTATCAATGTGTCTTAACAGTTCAGCCTGTGGAAGAACTGACTGCCAGAGACACGTGCCTTACCTCGTATACACCACAGAAAATTGACATAAACTTGCTGAGCACTGCAGCACAGATACTGGCAATATGCACAAAAGGGCCCTGCAAGAAAACAGGAGGAAACAAATTAGAAAGAGCTAATTTTTTTTTTTTCTACAAAGGCAGCTCCAAAAGTAATTCCTTGGTGTGGCAGTAGAGGTTGAACCTTGCAGTTGGGGGGGGAGAAAACCTAATGAGATTCAACAAGGACAAGTGCAGAGTGCTACACCTGGGGAGAAATAATTGCATGGATCAGTACAGGTTAGGGTCTGATCTACTGGAGAGGAGCTCTGCAGAGAAGGACCTGGGTGCCCAGGTAAACAACAGGTTGGCTATGAGCCAGCATTGTACCATTGTGGCCAAGAAGGCCAACGGTGTCTTGGACTGTACTAAGAGCATGGCCAGCAGGTTGAGGGAAATGATCCTCCCTGTCTACTCTGCCCTGGTGAGGCCACATTTGGAATTCAGTGTCCAGTTCTGGGCTCCGCAGTTTGAGGTCAGGGAATTTCTAGAGAGAATGCAGTGGAGGGCCATAAGGATTATTAGGGGCCTGGAGCATCTCCCTTATGACAAGAGGCTGAGATCTAGGACTGTTCAACCTGGAGAAGACTGAGGGAAGTCTTATCGTCAACACTTACCAATATCTAATGAGTGCAAGTCAGCTGGATATGGCGAGGCACTTTTCAGCTGTGCTCAGTAACAGAACAAGGGGCACTGGGCACAAACTGGAACATAGGAAGTTCCATGTGAACATGAGGAAAAGACATTTACTTTGAGAGTTACAGAGCACTGGAACAAGCTGCCCAGGGATGCTGTGGAGCCTTCTCTGGAGATGTTCAAAACTCATCTGGATAGTTTTCTATGTAACCTACTGTAGGGAACTTGTTTTAGCAAGGGGTTTGGACTAGATGATCTCCAAAAGACCCTTACAACTCCTATGACTGTGATTCTTTGATTCCCACCAGTATTCTATGAAATTTTGTTGTCGTATGACAGAGGGGCAGTCTGACAAAATGGCATCTGACATGGATGTGTGTATGAAGCGCAAATGTGGAACTGAATTCCTCCATGTGGGAAAAATGGCACCGATTGATCATTGATGTTTGCTGAATGTTGATGGAAACCGAGCATGGGATGTGAGCACAATGAAGCTGTGGGTGGTGTTTCAGCAGAGGAGACAGTGACATGCAAGACAAGCCACGTTCTGGATGTCCATGAAGATTTTTAACAAGCGTGGCATGCAGGCTCTTGTTCATTGCTGGTGAAAATGCATAGCTAACGGTGATGACTATGTTGACAAATAACATATTGTAGCTGAGAATTTGCTCTGTCAAACAGTGTTATTGTGCTCTTTGTAGCTGCTTTTGTTTCCATAGAAATAAATTGGTTGTGTTACTTTCAGAGCTACCTACGTATATCAAGCTTTTCAAAGTAGAAGAAAATGTTTAGTGGAAGATAAGTGCTGCTGGGAAAAACAGAGCTTTGACAAGAGGAATGGGGTCAAGGAAAAGGAAACATTTAAAGACTCTTGCATAGACAACTCCTTCCTAGACCCTGGCTGCTACTTCACATGAACATAGCAATATTTACCTCTTTCCCTACAGGCATGCCACTTCCAAGCCCTGCTGTGAGGCCCACAACTTTGGCCACAAATGCTTGGAGAGTGAGATATTCCTTGAGGACCACTCCCCTCATAATTGTCTTGAGTTCTGGGATCCCAGACCCTGAAAACAACAACAGAACAGAGGATATAGAAAACCCAAAGGCAAGAAGAATAAGAAAAAAGAGACAGACGGAAACAGATCTTGCCATGCCTTCTACCCTCACCAACAGCCTGTGGAGAGACGAGGTGGCAGAAGACGGCTGCAAACAGTATGAGAACAAGTGGGTATGATACCCACACCAGATACTGCAAAGGAACATTCGGGTGCAGCTCTCTGTACATCCACTTGTAGGCTGTAAACAAAGAAAGAAGTTGTCAGTAACCACAGATGCTCCAATCAGTTTAGTAAACTTTAAAGAATCACAAACAAAAGCCCACACCTGCCCCTACTAAATCTCCCTGAGAAAAGCTATCTAAAAGTCCTAATTTTCTAAGACAAATAGGGTAAAACCTTGTTTCATTTAAAGTACAAAATCTCAAGTAATATATGCATTCTGCAGGAATGGATACAAGCGATCCTCTGCTATCAGACATCATTAATACCCATGCTGTAATGTGGCATTGGAAGAGCTGTATTACTTTCACTTGCAAGGGTGAATTTCTGTGCAGGACCTTTTCATTTAGCAGCTGGAGGGTGTTATATGGGCCCTGAAGGACAGCAAAGTTAATGTCCTCTCCTCCATTTCAACCACATGAAAAACAGTTCCTTCAGAAAAACTACCTCAGAAGCCCTGCTTACAATTTGATTTCTAGAACAGCAGCATGAAGGGAGAGGTGCCAGCTGTTACAACATGGGCCTTGTGCATGCAAACTCAGAGGGTGTTCCTTTTTTAGACGTTCTCTGGCACACATGCAAGCTGAGATTCCTTGCCAAAATGAAAGAGATGGAGTAAAATATACATGTGTGCTCCTAAGAATTTTGCATAAATCATTTCTTCTGAAGTGCAATTAACAGCATGTTGGCAATGATGCATGTATTTGTGTGCATGGGGATGGGAGGCAAGGCCACTGAAAGATTTTGTAATTTTTAAAGCTGGAAAAGGGTGTGGGAACCAGAGGAATGCTGTAGAGAAGTGACATAAAGCAAGTGATTGTGAGATCGTTGTTAAAAAAAAAAGTTTAAGTAAAGAGCACTATAGTTCCATGCAGCAGAAAACACCAGAGAACTGTATAAATAAAATAATAATGAGGATAAAGGCAGAGAGAACTGTATCAAGAGAGCATCAAAGAGCCCTTTCCTGTCCCCACCCACCATATGCTCAACAGATCTGGAGAGGATGGCACACTGTATAATAGGAAGGGCCGAAGTCACACAGTGTTCCCTAACGCATAAGAATCCTTCAAGAGAAGGATTGAAAGTGAGTAAAAGTAATGGCTTATCTTTGAATGGTACGCACGTCCTTTGCTCCCTGCCCACTTAGAAATATTTCCCTATCACTCCTTTAAAGAACCTTTTCTTAGTTAACCTTCTCTCTACTGTGTTTGCAAGTCTTCCTGAGGTATCAACGATATTAAAGGAAGAGGAATGTTGGTCACTGGGCTTTGTAAAAATATTTATAACATTTACAGTATGCTTTTGCAACACCTGAATGAGACCCACCCTGTAGACTCTTTGCACTGGCATAATCCATTCCCCAGCTCACCAACGCCATGACCAAACCCAACAGAACCAAGAAAATCCAGTCTTCTCCAAGTTTCCTGGTGACATATTTCTGGATGCGTCTAGCACAGTCTGTGGAGAGAAAAGAGAACCAGAAAAATGGAGACAACATAGATGAAATCTGTGCTTCTGTGTTGAGAACTGACCATCAAAAGAATGTATTTGAAAGAATTATGGACTTAGTGTTGAAGGTCTGAGACCCACCCCTTCCTTGCAGTCTTTCAAAATTCTTTGAAGTTTCAAAATAAAATGAAGGGACAAGATAATTTAACCTCTTGTGCACTAGCAGCAAAAATATCTTCCCTCCTGTTATAGAGATCTGTTGTGGAAAAAAAAAATAATAACTTGGGAGCAGTTATTCCTACAGGTAGCATGCAAACACCTTTTAAAATCAAGATGGCTCCTCATTCCTTCTCTACTTCTCCCCTGTCAAAGTCTCCTTGTCATTTTGTCTTGCTTAAATTCCAATCTCTTTGACTGTTCTACCCAATATCTGGTCACAGGGTAAGCAAGGATAAATGATTCCTACCTTGGCATTTGGAATAGCGCTCTTCTTTTATCTCTACTTGACTCTCACGTTTCAGGGGTCTTTCGTTGTTCTTTTGGGCCTGCTTTGTATTCAGTAGTTTTGCTGCTTCCTTCTCAGCAAAGTCAGTTATCTGGTCTGTGTATTGTCCATAAAGCTGGAGGAGCAGAAAGCAAGAGAGAGCAAAATGAAGATGGAAGGCAAATATTCCTTCACAAGTATTGTTAAAAATGAAAAGGCATATTTACTAACAGTAAGAGGTGCAGTCAGACGTATTCAAGCAAGGAGACAGACACAAAGACTCAGACAGAGGCAATTCATTATTTTTTTCCTTTTCCTTCCTGGTTCTCTTTTCCCAGTCTCACTAAAATCTTTGCATCTTCTTTTGGGTGTACAAGCTACGGTAACAGAATGCTAACTGCTTTTTAAGATCCTCAGAATGAGCAGGCTCAGGTCTGAAGGCGAAAGATTGGGCAGGCTTTTTGGAAGTACAAAAGAAGGTCAGAACTGTTCACATGAGGCTGCCAGTCTTAGGGCTGTCTTCAGCAGCACTGCAAAACAACTCTTAAAATTTAGAGAGGTATCACACTACTAAATAGGTTGCAGGAATGCCCTGCATCTGTTCACTCTGCTGCCAAGGAATGCTTAATAGGGTATGCAGCCACTGGTGGTGTCTTGAGTGGAAAAGAAGAAGCATCAGCTCACAAATAGCAGAGGTACCACATAGCACCTCCCGTTATCTACCCAAAGCATTCTAGTAAATCCCCACATATCTCTAATTCATCCGATTTTTTTTTTAATTACCTAATCTAGCCCTTGTTATCAGATACTAATCTTGAAAACATTTGATATTATGCAATTCACAAGCAGCTACATGAGCTTGCCAACAATGTTGCTCACATGGATCAGTGATAAAACTGTCAGTTGTGCCAGCTTGTCAAAAAGGAGTTCTCAAGGAAGCTGGGAGGATCCTGACTGTGTCCATCAGGTTCCCCCACAAGTAGCTATTCTCCCTCATTTTTTCATGGTATATATGGGGAAGATGTGAATTTGAGAAGCTGTGAACAGATCTCTTCCCTTCACTTCTATCTACAAACTATGACTTTACATCAGTTGCCTGCCTGATGCTGAGCCTGTGATCTTGGCAATTCCCACTTGCTAGAACCTGCTTTCTCCTAGCACAATACCTACTTCTCTAAGATACTTTAAGTGGCAAGAGGGAGTCAGCAAAAGGTCAGACGCTTCAGCTGGAGAAAGAAAAGACATTTGAGATACAGACCTCTATCATGAGCTTAGGAGACAACTCTACCTGACAGCTTTACTTCTCCTCTTTTCTAAGAGACACAGGAGATATTGCTCCTGTACCCTTGCAGTTTCCATTAACTGAAACATCATCAGTAGAATGGCAATAAAGCAAATAACTTATTTGTAAGAGAATTTGAGATCAGATAGATTTGGAGATTCACAGAAGGTTGAACTCCAGAAAGCACCTCTGGGGGGTGTCTCTTCCAATTTCTCTTTCCAAGTTTCTCCTAGCTCACACTATGCTAATTTCAAGGCCAACCAGGATGCTCAGAGCATTGTATGGGCAAGTCCTAGTCATCTTCAGGGACAGAAATTTCCCAGCTTCTCTGAACAGCCATTTCAGTGTCAAAGCAAGTTATATTTCCAGTTGCAAAATGTGACTGAGTCCTAAGTAGTTTATTTGCCTGTATTCCTAAGACACTTGAACTATGTGCAATGGCCCCCTTTAAAATCTCTATTATATTTTCACATATTTTCACAGAACATGCATGTAGGCTTTTAAATCATTCTGTTCGTATGATGACTTGCCTTCCATCTCTGAAACAAATTGATCCCACCTGAATATCTAAACCTATTCTTCCATCCACCCATCTCTGCACTGGAAGATTATATTTTATTTAATTACTAACCCCATTATTATCACCAGAGTCTAGCCAAATTAATTGATACATACTCTTAGCAGTGAAGAGTGGCCATGCTCTGATCTCCATAATACAGACAGGATGGTGAAACATAAAGATGAAGGACCTGCCAGACTTTGTATAGGTTATCACATATAAAATCCAATAGCAAATAGCAGATTAATCCCTGTTTCTCTCACTGTATCTATTTCAGGCAGCAATGCCAAGCACCAACAGATTTTAGATAAATGCACCTTCATATCACCTCAGCTAATTTTTCATTGCCTTTACATGCTCATGAGGAATTGTTTTATATCAAATGGAGCTTAATCCAAACTATGAACTTAATCCAAATTATGAACTACCTTCTCAACCATCTTGTTCAAATTAAAGTCCTCCATCTATTCAGATGGAAAAGTTCATGGTTTGTATCTGACTGGAAAAATATGAAATCAGGATGTGAAAGAAAAAAGAACTAGTCTCAGGACATAACGATGTCCTGGAGGACAAATTGGTCTCAACTCACTTAAATAACGCTTCATACACATGCTTTATTTCTCTGGGACTCTGGCACTGCTTCAATTTATATTCAGTAATAGTAAGACAGAGAAAGATTAAAAAAAAAATCAGAGGATGACCTCATGGAAAAAATGCTAGGCAAGAAAATATCCTTTCCATTAGAATGCAGGTAAAACTAAAACCAAAACACTGTAGTGCTTACACTGTTGTATTCTTTTGATACTACCTCTTTCTGAGCAACACAAAAGCTGAAGAGAATTTTAAAATATATCATCACTTAAAGAGTTGAGACAGAAAAAGGTATTATTATGTCCAGCTTGGCTAAATTCTGAATGAGAACACGGTAACAGTGTAAAAACCAATGAATGTATAAATACTGTTAAGGATGCTGCATGTGGAAGTGGGAGGAACATTGCTGTTTAATGGACGAAAAGTTTTCAAGAAAGTTCTCACAACCTCAAGCCTTTTCTGATAGCTATTCTGATGCTGATCATCTACTTAAATCTTCACTCCTCTCTCTGTCCATACCCTAAGTTATTTCCCATGCCATTCAGATTCTGCAATTATTCTCCACAACAAACTCTAGTCATGAAATCCCTTCCTCCAGCACCACCAGTGCACGTTGCTGCTCCTGGCCATTGAATCTGCTGTGGGCTCTGCAGACTGCTCATCCCTTCCACTCCTACCTTGGAGACATGCTGTTGTTCCTGAAATTACCTTCCATAGTACAAAGTCTAGTCTCAACTGCTTATGCATAGAGCTAATGAGACACGTGTGACAGACAGGGATCAGCTCCAAAATAAGAGTTGTCCCCAAAGAAATAAAGGCAAAGGGGAGATCTAATAGCAGTACTCTCTACCTGTGGGGAGTGAGAGGGCTGGAGAGAAAAAAGAGCCTGACTTCTCAGAAAGGCACAGTGAAGGACAGGAGAAAAAAGGCAAAACTTGCAACAAAAGTATGTTCGAATGTGTAGAAAGAAAACCTGAGGGTAATTCAGCATAGGAACAGGTGCCCAGATGGGCTAAGCATCTTCATACTTGGGGATACTCAGTACTCACTTGGATAAATCCTGTGAACAAGGCATTGGGCTAGAGAACTCTAGAGGCCCTCTCAAGTCTCTCTTTGAGTCTGTTACTCTCTAATACTGCATTGCCCAATTAATTATTACACTGCGTTACTGTGGCACCCATCTGTGTACTGCTGCTGGAGCTCTCTGCCATGAATACCCTTTCCTACCTCACAAATGCTGTATCATATAAACACTTCATCAGTCTGATCTGCTTGAGGAAAGGTTCTTATTTTTTCGTGCAGGAAGATAAAAACACAGAAACCCACAATTCAGAAGAACATAAATTTTATAAATCTATTTTCTGATACATCTCTACTGTTATAAGTATTTGGGCTGTGTGAGAAACAATCACTTGAGGTTTTTTTTCCTAGCGTTTCTGTGAAGTGCTGACATTACTGAACTTAAAGGGAGAGCAAAAATCTCTTCAAGATATCATTCTAAATGGTAGATAAAATCTCTAGTCTCTAAGTCAAAAGCTTACAAGAGAGACAGGGACTGACTTTTACACTGATAGTGATAGGAGCAGGGGGAACGGCTTTAAACTAAAAGATGGGAGGTTTAGGTTAGATGGTAGGCAGAAAATTTTTACTTAGAGAGAGGTTATGGTGGAACAGATTTCCCAGAGAAATAGTGGAACATTTCATCCTCCCAGGATGGCATTCAAGGCCAGCTCAGGCCCTGGGCAGCCTGGTCTGGTGGGTGGCAACTCTGCTTGTGGCAGGGGGTTGGAACTGGGTGACCTTTAAGGTCCTCTCCAACCTAAGCCATTCTATGATTCTATGATACAGTTATCCCAATTCTCACAAATTAAGTACACATTATTATCTATTTTTATTACATTATCTATTATCTAATATATTAACTATGTATTATTAGAGAATCCCAGGCCAACGATCAAATTTTTTGCCTTGTAAAATCATGTATTCTGTCTGAAATAGCTTCCAACTTACATATAAAATAGAAAGGAACAGCTAGCACAAGAAATTGCACAACAGAACTAAAACATCTACCTGTTTTTTTCACATCACAGCGGTAAGTATTCTGCGTGGAAACAGATGAAAGCACGTGCAGCAGATTGTTTATCATGCCAATAGCATAAACGTGCATGCCTGTACAAGATGTGTGTGATAGTATGAATGTTTATAATTTATCTCCATGTTAATTAATGGCTATCAAAATACACATGCACAGCAAGACTAGTTTTACAACAACATGCCTTCATATTAGATATGTAACTATGTGATTTTTACATAACAGCATTTCTAGGGCATATTTGCAGTAGATCTATAAATATGACTGTCTGTTTTCAAGACTGAAAACTGCATTCACAAATGCATATTTGCTTGGGGATGTTACTGCCTGATGACTTGTATGGGAATGCATCTGATGTCCTGCTTGTTTGTGCTGGATTTTGGCTACACTCATTGACTGGCAGGCCTGTGGGGATGAAAACAAAGACACCCCAGGGCCAGGCAGCAAGAGATAGGTTTTTCTGCCTCACTGTGTCAACTATGTCACCTTCTAAGAGAGGTTTCATCCATGTGGGAATAGTCTGCAGAGTGGATACATTTAAACTGGTATATTTTTTTTTGTATCCCAACTGACTAATGGTTCATGTAACACAATGTGCATTTCCATTTGCATAACCCACCTCAGCCTTCCAGCCCTAGGCATTGCTCCACTTGCATCCCATGAGAGGGCCAGGTCACATCCCAAATGCAAAATCTCAAAGTAACTCACTTGAAAATATAAATAAAGCATTAACTCTGTCCAGACACCTCCTGGTTCTGACTATTGCTTCTGAATCAGCCAGGGAGCGGTTTTGGGACAGTTTAAGTAGAGAAATAATTTGCAATCTCTCAGATGTTTTGTACAACTTCAGAAGAGAAATTTCTGAGTACGGCCATGGGACTGACTTCCTAGTCTTTTGCAACATGGCAGACACAATCCTCATTGGGATATTTATCTACTGGAAGAGATCATCTTGGTTGCAAATGTGGCTTTTCCTACTCCAGAATTATGCAGTTCTTAGGGAGATTAATGCATCTCTTCCCCTGTTCCCCAGCCACAGGCACAAGGATATGTGTAAGGGTATTTTAGAAATCTCCACTCATATCTTCCCTGTATGAACTTCACATTCACACGTTCTCTCTCCCTCCCGTCACTTGACCAAATTTTACATTGCTCTAAACCCTACTACGTCAGCTCAGTCTGAGCAGACTGGCAGGAAATAAGACACCAAGACGGCTGTAAAACCTCCTTGTGGAAGGGTGTCCCAGAAGGAGATGCAGAAGAGATACAGAGGGCAATAGAACAAGAGGTCATAATTAGAGTACATCT
Source organism: Centrocercus urophasianus (assembly GCF_019232065.1). NCBI lineage: Eukaryota > Metazoa > Chordata > Aves > Galliformes > Phasianidae > Centrocercus > Centrocercus urophasianus. The sequence goes on from NW_024884364.1 coordinate 2,236,499, forward strand.
TTGTACTAAATACTTTTCTGAGTTTCGTATGAACCAGAATGAGAATCAGGTCAAGTTTAAGGGTTAGAAAATTCCTCACTGCTCTCAGAAGAGCTACTGAAACTATCAACATGCATATACAAGCGTGGACTTACTCTTCTTGTTCAGGGAAAAGTCAGAACAGAGCTCTGCTTGACTGTCCATTCAGCTATGCAGATAGATATCTGTCTAGCTTCATTACTGTTCTACTTGTTTTTATTTCCTCTCCTGCTCTACCTAAAAATCAGTACGCAGCTGAAAGCAGATACAATTTCACTTTGCATTTACGAATACAGTAATGGTTTCATTGATTTTCATGCCAGCCTAACCATTCTAACACTGTGGTCATAATAGATGGAAATACCCAACGACTTGAAACGCTGACAGCATTCTAAGCAAGACTGTGAAAGCCAGTGCCTTACTTGGAAGTCAACAAGGAAAAGGGAGAATTGGTAGGATTGGGTACAGACAGGGACGTGTGCTCTATAGCACCATTCCAGGAGCCCCAAGAATGTACGTGACCCCATTGAGACCTGTGCTGCCATAAACATCCCAGTAGTCCGACCCTACCTGTGGGTGGCTGAGGGAGTTGTCCAGGTAGTGCAGGTCGTCCCCTGTCCCCCTGGCCTCGCGTCCCGCCTCCAACGGTATCCCATAGCGGGTGCATTTCTCAAAGCTGATGTAGTCGTATTGCGGTGTGCCCCCCCACAAAGCTGACTTCGATCTGGATTCCTGCGTCATACTCTTTGAGCTTTCCATGTCTCTGCTCTTGCTCATGCTTAGTTGTAACAGAGCTGCCGCTCTGGTCTTTTCCTAGAACCACCTCATGGTGTGGCCTAGAAAATGGCCTCTGCACTTCTGTTCTTTCCTTCCTTCCTTTCTCTCTCTCATTAGACCACTCTAAGTTCTTCTGCTCTCCCTTTCTCTCTGCCCTTCCTACTCCTTGTGTCTCTCTCACTTTCTCCTCTTCCTGCCCAAAGGCAGGGTTCAACTATATTTATAGCAACTTTCACCTGTCACATGATTCCCCAGTGCCAGGTCTGATCTCAGCAAAAGGCATTAACTCTGCCAGGATTAAATATCAGGTGTGGGCAAAAGGGGAACTCCTGAAGGAGAGGGAAGGGGGACTGGGAGGAGGAGAAAAGAAGGCTGTAAGAAAAAGAGGGATAGAAATACAGACACAATATATAGACAGGAGGAAGCAGGAGAATTATCCAGATATCTTCCCACATCTTCTTGCTAAGTCCATAGTCCACAAGAGAAGATACAAGTCCTGAGGGAGAACTCCAGCATCCATGTAAACTGCTAAGCAGATTAAGCAGGGCTTAATCTCAGTCTTTCTATATGCCCTTATATTGAAGGCTTTCACTTTTGGAAGATGTTAATAAATTGCTCTGAGTATTCAACTACGACTGTAAGCAGAAATTTATTGTTCTTGATATTCACTTCCATCAGGTTCCCATTCAACACCTTCTCTTCACCACAACAACACTTGTTTCTGAGCCAGACAAAACAAACAAACAAACAAAACCACCCAAACAAACAAAACAAAACTAACCTCAGCCAAACAAATGGGTCCCAGTCAGCACCAGGAATGAGGAGTATGTTCTAACAGTGTGATGTTATAGACAATTCCCAGTACTGCCAGTAAGCATTGGTAACTGTCCTTCCTGTAACCATACCTTGTGAAGGCTATTGTACAACAAAGAGCTGTAAGTTTAAAATCCTAGAAACTGCTTGCCAGGAAAGAACAAAACACATGCATGAAACATGATAACTAAAGAGCAGCTATTAACTGCTGCTTCTTCATCTTTTACACCGTCATCTCTCCAGGATAACGGCTTCCCAGCTTTTCACATCTTAGAGTAAGATCTGTGAGCAGGATGTGAGAGAGGGGAAGACAGAACACTCATCTGATTGGTCCAGAAGACTAGCCTCAATGTCCTTAGTGTCTTGACAGTATTCATTTGCAGACCTGCATAAAACATTTCTCACAGATTTTGCTTTTTCTCATTCTATATGGTCTCCATAATATGGTGCAAAGAAAGTCTCCAAGAGGATGATATGCCATTTCCTCCATAGACCACACTTCCACCTCTTCCATCATTCCAGCTAACAATGTTTATATGAATACCCAATATCAATAATATCCCTATGGATATTGTTAGACAGTACAGTCCATATCTGATGGCATTTTAGGCAAGCTCTGAATAATTACAAATGCAAGATCAATGCTAGCTTTGAACATACAGGCTCATCTGTTATATTCTCGCTAGCTTTAAATTTATTGTCGTTCAGTAGCATTTCCCAGAGGAAGGCTGTGGCCCACCTGTAGGTAAGACTTGTAATGAACCACCTTGAATAAGAGTTTCTAGGTAGCAATGCCTAGGATGCAGAAAGTAACATTTGGATACTCTCATAGATTTCCATCATAATGACAGTAAGTATTACTAGCCCACTGAGATGTTTTTGGAAGAAAAATTCAGTTTATATAGACACTAAAGCTTATATTAAAAATATTATTTAGTTTGGTGTATGTAATACAAAAATGTGTATAGAATATGGATGTATACCTTACGTAGGAAACCTAAAGACTAACCAGCCAAAGCTCCAGTAATCATCAAAACTGCAATAGAGCATTAGATTTTCAGTTACTGTCACATCTGCTGAAGGATAATATTCAGCATGTCCCCTGGAGTAAACTAAAAGGAACCTCTATCCAAAGAAGCACTCTTCTAGCTCTTGTTTTTCAAAAGACATAATTATAGCTCATCAGAAATGATCGAGAGTAGAAATGAGATAGATGAAGGATGCCCTACTGTCAGCTAATCAAATATGGAATTTCCATGGAAAATCACTACATAACTATAGCATAAAATAAGACAACCCTGAAATATATTTTGTAAGAACAGTTCTTTCCACCTCTGATCCCTGTACCTAGACATTGCCGATCAAGGAAAAGACTGAGAAATTAAACCTATCCTTTTAATAACTGAGAAAATATATGCCATCTGTAGAGAAAGATACTGGTTTTATGTCACTTCATTTCTTATCTCCTGAACAATATATTCCACTGATTATAAATCATTCCTCCCCCACATTTACCTAAGAGGAAAGGACTTTATCAGCTGTCTTGGCACTATTAACATCCTCTTTATTTCACAGGGTACCAACAATCTTTCCTCACAGCCTCACTGATCTTGTTAAATTTAAAACGTAAGGGTACATTGAAGGAGATTATCTGCTCCTGTAAGAGTAGCTAGGAAAGACCTTTTTTCCTAGGCATGAAGGGATAGTAAGAATTGTAGAAGCATAGAATGGCTTAAGTTCAGAGGGATCTTACAGACCATCTAGTTCCAACTGCACTGCCATGGGCATGCCATCCACCAGCTCAGGCTGCCCAGGGCTCTATCCAACTGGCCTTTAATACCTCCAGGAATGGGGCATTCACAGCTCTCTAGGCAGCCTGTGCCAGGGCCTCATTGCCCTCTGAGTGAAGAATTTCTTCCTAACATCTAATATAAATCTCTTCTATTTTAGTTTGAACCATTTTCTTGTCCAATCACTATCAGAAAGTGTAAAACGTCAGTTTTACAAGCTGTTTATAAGCTTCTTCAGGTACTGGAAAACAGCAATGAGGTCTCCCTGGAGCTATCTTTTCTTCAAGCTAAGCAAGCCCAGGCTTTCTTCATAGGAGAGCTGCTCCAGCTCTCTGACATCTTCATGGATAATAAGAAAGGGAGGAAGTGATGGGAACTGAGTCTGATCAGTCACATTAATTTCTGAGAGCATATGAGAATTTAGGAATGTTTATGCCAGTGGTGTTACTTGATGGAGGACCTCAAAGATGGGAGACAATCACAAGAAGCAAAGCTCACAGTCAGACTAATTAATAGGTTAACACATCACAGAAAGGATGAACACATCCAGAAAGCATGAACTTTGTAACCAGTAAGACTGACAACATGGGGAAGGTGCAGAAACTGCAGAGTTCTGCAAAATCATAGGGGTACTCGGGGAAAGGAGGAACAAAGAATGTGCACAGGTAGAGAAAGGTATTAAAGGGCTAGTAGCGTGTAAAATGGGGTCAGTTACTATCTTGTTTGGCTGAGCTCTGTAGATGAACGTCACAGCCTGACATATTCTTATTTTTCTCATGAAATCTTCTCTTAACTCTCCCTCTGGATATATACCTCTCTCTCCTGTGTGTGTGATACAAGACAGATGGGCAGGGGTGCTGGGCAGACGCAAGAACTATGCCACGTACTCAAAGAACCCACAAATGCACACGTGCTTGCGAATCTGGAGAATGCTGTTTGAATGCCTGCACTGGTGAACTTGTATCTCTCACAAGCAGTGATCTGTCTCTGCCTGTGTCTCTCTGAACCACGTCCTCAGCTTTGCTGCTGGCTGAACCTGAAAAAGTGAAAAGGACGGCTCCCTCAGCCTGGGCAGAGATCCCAGTGGCCAGACAGGAGCAGTGCTGAGCCAGAGCAGCTGTAGGTTACAGCCTCTTTCTTGTCATTCTTTACCTCTCTTAACATGAAGCATCTACACTGAACTTGTATTTAGTTTTGAGATCTTCTGTTTGTACTTCAGACTCAAAGCAGAGCTTGTTTACTTTATCCAGCTGTCAAAGGTACTTCTCCAGTTCTACCCATTACCTTGCTTATGTTTTCAGATCAACAGAGTCCCGAAAGCACAGAGTACTGAGCACAGCACTCACTATCTTTCTGAGCTGCTGCTCTCCAGTAACTGTCAGTTTTCCTCTGTCACACTGCCAGTAATTTCCTGCCATGGTTGCTTTTTATGTATTTTCTTTATTGCTCATCAATTCAAATTTCCACTACCAAGTCCTAGCATTGTCTTTCTAGCAGGACACAGCCATGCAGTATTGTTGTTGTTTCTGTGATACGTCCTTCAAGCAGGACACCTTCATCATGGACAAATCTACAGTCACAGACCAAAAGAGGGTCTAAGTAAAGAAAATACATATATATAATTTAGAACTCCCATCCAAGATGGGTCTCTTCTCCCATTAGTCGTCTCCCTCTTCTTCCCCATTTTCTCTCATATCCTCCTGTTTCTCTGCCTTTATTCCTTTCTCCTGAATGCTTCTTAGGATGCAGAAATACAGTTCCCAACTTTTATAGCAAAAGCTCTGATGGTATGGAGGAAGGGATGATTGAAGACCAGCAATTCTCTAATGGTCCCGTTCCAGGGAGATTTACCACCTGAAATCCCCTTGCTATTAATCAACAATGACAAGGCTGACACTGTCATCTGTGCCCTGCCTGTATAGACATTATAATAGTTTCTAAGCCTTCTCTCTACACTAGAGCTGTTTTTGCTTCTCTAGCAAATTTATCCAGATCTAGAATAGTTCATATCCTCACTGTATACAAATCTCTTGGCTCACCAACAGCAGCCTCCTCTGGCGTGAAACGTTTTTCAGCTACCACCAATACTACATGCACAGAAAATATAGGAGATGGTGATCTAGAGCCCTCAAGCACCCCATATTTAGAAAAGATGATTTTTTAGAGGCAAAATTGTTACTCCAAACTGTGTATGCAGAATAGAAAAGCAGTCATTTACGAATAGAGGAAGAACAATACTCCGTGCTTCAGCCAACTTACTCCAAGAGGCCCAAAAGGAAGACAACATACAAGGACACAACATGAAATATAGGTTATGAAACAAAATAAATTGTAAAGGTGAAAGAAAAAAAAGGAAGTTCGAATGGAGGAAGAAGACAAAGGTGACAAAAGGAGGACTACTCAGAGGCCATAATAGACAAAGAAAGTAAGGAAAGATGTAAGGGGTTGAGATAAAGGATATGAAGTTAGGTGCAACAAGTGTACCTTGCCTAAAGCAGCAGCAACACATGGAGAGTGTGGTAAGAAGAAGGCAGGAAAAGGTTTCAGTGGACATTAGATAAGACAATGTCTAATAGGTGAAAACAAGGTGTTTGAATGGCACATTTCATTAGACAAGATACATTTGGAGGTTTCAAAGAGCTATAGGATATAGTCAGAACTTTGTGAGAGAAAGAATCCTTTGAAAAATGTTTGGAAGAGAGAGGGAGATGGAGAAAAGATAGATTTTATAGTGAAAGGGAGGAAAAGACAATAAAGTAGGGCTTGAACAGAAGAAAAAGTCTGAAATTAAGCTGTGCAACACATTGTAAGTATGGCTGAATATGGACAGATGATGACAGGAACTCACAAAGACGACTTGAAAGAAGGGTTGAATTCACAGTGAAAAATAAAAAGAAAAAACCCAGAAAGGGCTTTTAACACTGAAAAGGAATAACATAATATGAAGATATTCAAGAGGACAAGTACTGACTGAAACTAGGATGAACAGAACACCTCTGACAGAAACAGGGCAGATCTTGAGAATCATCAATTGATAAGTAAGGAAAAGATGGGGTAACCAGAACAAAGGCAGGATGAAGAAAAATAGACCTCACAATTTTAAGTGGATAAACTCTTCCAGGAAAATGAAGTCACTAACAGGAAAGAAGAAGCCACTGAAGTAGGAGTTGTAATAGATGAACCTGGAAGGAAACGTGAACAGATCATGATATGACATGATGACACTGTGATATGACATGGTATGACGTTATGATATGCTATCAACTAGGAAATATGGTGTGAGCTCTAGAGGGGCAGACCGAGGTCCCTGTTCCAGAAACAACTGTGACAATCTGCACAGAACATTGCATGAATGCTGCGTCAGATAATTTGAAACAAAGCCATATATATGTTGATGTTGCTACCTAAGATGGATGACTCGTTAATTTGAGTTGCCTTATCTTACACTGCAGTGTCATCACAGTTTGGAACTGGGAGTGATAAGAACAAGTAGAGAGAACCTTCACAAACTCAGCGGAAAGAGGAAGATACAGAAAAACAGGTGAAAGAGGATAGCAAATCTAGGTTTTATAAATTGATCCCAACATCTCAGCTCATCCAGAACTTTAAAGTGAATATATCTAGATGTCTTGGTGAGCTCTCCAGTCAAAATCAGCAGGGTTCAAAACTTGAAGATTCACACCAGTGATTAAAACAAGATTACTGTATATTTTTTTAACACAGAGAAAACTCCAAACATATGACAGACAGTACAGCAATGAATATAAGAGAACAGACTCTTTAGCAGAGTCTGTGGTGATAGGATAAATAGAAACGGTTTCAAACTTAAAGTGGTGAGATTTAGGCTGGATATAAGGAAAAAGTCTTTTACAGTGAGGATGGTGAGGCATTGGATCTGGTTGTCCAGGATATGGTGGAAGCCTTGTCCCTCGAGACATTCAAGCTCAGGTTGGACTAGGCTCTGAGAGTCTGATCTAGCTGTGTCTGATCTAGCTCCCTCATTGCAGGGGAGTTGGACAAGGGCACCTTTAAAGGTCCCTTCCAACTCTAAGGATTATATGATTCTATATGCAATTCCCTCCCATGTACTGCAATCTTCTAAATTCTTGCTTCTAAGTCCATCTTGGTCGCGATAAACACTGTGACTTTCTGATCTGCTAAAATTTTGTGCTGACACTCCTTTGTTTAGGAGCATGTTCTATACTTCTAAGGCATGGCTGCTGTCTAATGCTCCTTCCCTAAAGCTCACTTTCTTCAATTGCAACCCTCAATTCCCTCCAATGTGCAGCACCACATAAGTCTCTACTAAGTCTCTACAGTGGCTCTCCAAAGCAAGAAAGCAAGATGTGCGTCATTGGCAGGGTAGGATATAACTGTCTTGACTTAAAATAAACTGAGTACAAATTAAATATGCACAGTGTGTATGCAAGAATCAAAAAGATGAATCTAAAAGAAGAAATAAAAATTAAAATTAGGCTGCATGTTGATAAGGAGCAGAAGACTTTTTACATCTGCATTAGGTACCTAAAAGCAACTGAAAACAGTAAAACATACAAGACACTCAATGCACTGTTTAAAGTGGGTTTAGTGGATCTGTTTATTTTCTGTGAAGAAACGCTGCATTAACAAACACTGAAGTAGTGTTTCAAGATGAAATAATCAGCTTGACAGCATTTTTAGGAGAAGAGACTAAGGAACATCTAGGAAATGCAGTCATCTCTAGTGATCAAAACTCATTAGGGATGCTTCCAAGCTTGTGAATTTTTTATTGTTCCAGGATGGAGAATCTACAGATTCTGGGTGACTGCACTTTACCTCTCCACCTAAATGACAGGCTCTGATTGCAAATAGTGAATATCTCCTAATAAGCCACCTGCACCATGCCCTAACATTTTATTGTAAGAAAAAATCATCCTTCAGAGGTGAGAGGCAGCCCATGCCCTGAAGATGATTTATATTTTTCTTCTCCTCCTTCCTACAGATTGACTGTTGCACAAATAAAATTAATATATGTACATTCAATTTGTTAGTCATACAATTATACTGATTAGAAGCAGCAGGACTAACATGAAGAAAATGCAATCATGAGCTGTACAGAACCAGGCTGGCACAAGCTATGCTTGGGCTGTTAATTTTATATAAGACTTAGCAAATTTCAAGAGAAGACTCCTGCCTCCTACATCAACTATGGCCAACTAGGAAAAAAAATGCAATTAAAGAAAAAAAAAAATAGGAGGCAGATTGACTTATAAAGCAAAATTTTCTAAAATTACTTTTAGAAAAATGTAAGGTTTTAAGGACATGTTAGAAATATATTTTGAGCCAGCAGTGTGCTCTTGCAGCTCAGAAAGCAAATGGTATCCTGGACTCCATCACAAGAGGGATGGCCAGCAGGGAGTGGGAGGTGTCTGTCCCCCTCTACTCTGCCCTTTGTGTGGCCCCATCTGGAGTAATGTGTACTGGGGGCTCCAGACCTGGACAAGAAAGCCAGGGAGCTGTTAGAGATGGTCCAGAGGATGGCCATAAAGGTGATCAGAGGGCTGGAGTACCTTCCCTGCAAAAACAGGCTGAGGGAGCTGGGCTCGTTCAGCCTGGAGAAGAGAAGGCTACAAGGATTACAGAGAGGGGATTATACAAAGGAGGGGAATCAACTTCTTGCAAGGGTAGACAGTGATAGGACAAGGGGGAATTGTTTTAAGCTCAAGAAGAGAAGGTTTAGTCGGATGTCAGCAGAAGTTTTTCACAGAGAGAGAGGTAAGATGCTGGAACAGGCTGCCCAGAGAGGCTGTGGAAGCTCCATTTCTGGAGGTGTTCAAGATCAGGTTGGATGAGGCACCTGGTCAAATACCAGATCTGGAGGTTGATGGTCCTAGCTGTGGCAGGAGGGTTGGAATTTGATGATCTTTGGAGTCTCTTTCAACCCAAACTATTCTATGATTCTAACCATTCTATGTTTGAGCTAGGATTTGCCATGAAGACGGTGCCTTGAGAATGGACAGACAACTCTGGGAGGTGATGGCTAGGATTAGAGGTATATAAGGGAAAAAAGCCAATTAATTTCATTTTCCTGATACTCATTCAAATTTTAAATGCTTGAAAAGGCATTTCTTTGAGATCCTAGAATCTATTAATGTCTCTGAAAAAGAGATTACATTACTGGCTTAGGAGACTGGCTTAAGAAAAAGGCAAGTTGAAACTGATGGCTGTGATTTGTTAGGTACTGTAGCTAATGATCTAAAAACCTGATGCAACAAAAAGTCATTTTCAGGCAGCTCAGCACTTTGATCCATTTGATTAATGAACAGGAATGTTCAAAAAGGTGGCAGGAGCACACCTAGAAATGAGGAAAGGGGCTGTCATAGACAATCACAGACAATCACTTTTTCTCAGTAACACTTCAGTCTTGCTTACATTTCAGTTTCACTTCTGTAATTGTACTACTAGAGCACGTGCTATAAACAGCTCATGAATTTCATGGATGCCAAGTACCATTTGTTTTGACTTTAATCATGTGCCCTATCCTGTCTCAATAGATACAAATGATGCCAATATGGAAGTTATAACACAGACATGTTATCACTACCACGTAATATTTTTAAGTACCCTACATAGTCAAATTTATGCTAATACATTTTGTACAATTTTGACTAAGTTTCCTGTTTCCCTTCTCCTGTCGAAATGCACCTAAACATACAAGTACACCTAGCCTTTCTGTACATACAAGTCTTGTCGCCTCCTGCTGTCTTCCTTATTTCCTGTAAAAGAATCCCTAATAGTAATGTGAGATAAAGATGAAGGCAAGCAGTAGGAAGTTCTCATGGCAGACAAAAAATAAATCCATCACCAACAATGGCAAAGCAAATCCCCCGTGGAAATAATCCGTCCTGTTATCACTGACTGCTGTTACAGGGATGACAGTGAGAGCCAGCGTAAGAGACACTGGGCTGTCTCCCTCTTTAATCAGCTCCCTGCTATGACTTTTAGGTGTTGGGGAAAGGGAAGAAGAACTGCACGTAGCAAATGCCACGTTTTGCCAGGAAGGCTGCAGAAAGTCTTTTCCCTGTGGAACTCATTAAACTGAAGCTGCTGTATGTGTATCAGTAAGAACCAATTTTGACTGTCACAAGGAAGAAGGAGCAAAAGACTTCCAAGGCATGAAAGAGCAATAGCCTGCAGCTATTGAAGAGACAGGTATAGATAGGATTTCAAGTAGTCTGGTATTTCAAGCCTAGAACAACACAAGTCAGCAGAAGTGGCAGGAAGTTTCCTACAATTAGTACTATGTCTTTTACACAATGGGCTGACGATTATTATCCAGGTCATTTGAAAATAATAAACTTAGAACAAAAAAATTGACAGTGTCCAAAGTCAGCAGAGTCACAAGGAAAACAGGCCAATAAAAACAAAAATGCAGAGGAAGAAAACTGGGAATTTTTCTATAGTTCTTTTAACTTGAGAACTGAGATAAGCTCTAGAAGCTGCTGAATTCTGATTGTTTATGGGAAATTATTGAATTTTGGATGTCTTATGTGTATGTTTAATAACACTGCTCACAGCCTTGATCTTATGCATTGCTCACTGCACATAGTCAGGAAAAATCAGTGAAAGTATTTGTGGACTTCGAGAAATTTTTCAGTCCTTTCTGAAGTCCATTATACTTTCAAGAATTGAAGAGGAAAACAGTTAATTGTCAGGCTAGAGATAGATCTCTTCTCTCAATAAAACTCATCAATAGACCAGTGAGCTTGTAGGCCCATCATAACTTTTTCAGCTATCTTGAAGGACTGACAAAAATTATTCCTTGAGGGTATTGACTTTAGGGGTTACTTCTCTCCTACTTGAAAAGAATATTGTAATTCTTATTTTAAGACATCTTATGCTATTCCTATTCTACTAGCCTTAAAAAGTGAATTCCTAAGTACCTTTAACTTTCATTTATCCCTCCATCTGGTATACAGAAAGGATGGAAAACTTACCTAATTTTAAGTTTTACCTCTATGGAAATCAAGCTTCTATTAGTTTTTCTTTCTCTCTGTATTTTAGATTCTTGGCCAATTCTAGCATACGAAATTCTGACATATATGGACAAGTTGAGGGAGCTGTATTTGCTCAGCCTTTAAAAGAAATGGCTGTAGGGAGGAGGGAGGGATGTAACAGCAGTCTCCATCCAAGATAGATCCTCCATCCTAGATATGTTCAGAACTTGCTTGGACAAGGCCATGGACAATCTGATCTATAGTTGGAATGAACCCTGCTGTGAGCAAGGCTTTGGACTAGAGACCATCAGAGGCCCCATGCAACTTACAATTTTTTTCTGAGTCTCATGGTACGCACATACCCTACAGACATCTACCCTATCACTCACTTAGGTGAGTAGAGTTTTTCCTTCCTTTTGAGGGAAGATCTCCAGTAGGGCTGGTACACTCCTTGCTTTGGGCACTGTGCACTGCAGGAGATCTTCAGTAATTGACATGCCAAGCTTATTTACTGCAGGGGCAGAAAAAAATCATCTACTTTAGCTGCTTTATGGGTGTCTCAGATAAAGCAGTAAAAAAGCAGTAAAATAATAAAGTATATTATATATATATACATATATAAATACTATATTAGTAGTCATACAATAAATGGGTGTACAGTTGTACAATTAATAGGTACAGTCAATAGGTGTACAGAGGTTAGGCTTAGTAAGCTTATCATGGTGGAAAAATAATAAAAATAAATGGAAACATATCACAGGCTCACAGTAAACTCCACAAGGAGCAATCTCCAGAAAGAGATCCTTCCTCCGTGCCAGTCAGCACTTAAATGGGGTCTAGGAGAGGTGCAGCCAGGCTCCACCCCTTCGGTTAACACAGGTGAATTGCCTTCACCTGTGCTCCTGTGGCTGACTCTGCTTGCCTCAGGTGGTCAATCAGAGGTTCAGGCTGTGATCAACAGTTCCCATACAGTAGTATATATGTATATATTATATATATACTTTATATAGTACTATATTAGTATTATAATATTATTTGCCATTATAAATAATAAATAAAATGACATTTGCAAAGAGAGAGAATGAGAGTGTGAAGTCACCAGAAGAAATAGAAGAGCAGGACTTGGAAGAAAGTTATATATTCATGGAGTCAAAACCAAGAACAGAGCTGAATCTCAAGAGATGCTACATAGAACAGGAAGAACTTTGCAGGCATTGTGTAAGTTTCCAGTTCCATGCTGGAGATAAGGTTATAACACATGTCAAATGAAATTGTGATTAACATCAGCTTGTCCCTGAGCCTTTGTTGCTCACAGGCAATATAAAGAGTGCAAAGATCACGAGGTGTTGCTGCTAATTACAAGGAATCCAGAAAACATGTTGAAGAATAAAAGCAAGACCTCTGTGGCAAGACCACTTGGACACACATTTCATACCTAATTTTGCCACACTGATCACTACAATCCTGTCCTCTTTTGACCTATAGTCTTGAGTGCAGGGGAACATGATCAGTGTACTATATCAGCTGCTGCTGCACATCCAGATCTTCTTGGAAGTGCATTAACACCTTTAGCATCTGTGTTCTGATACTAGGTCTGCAATGTCAATTTTATGAGAAGGCCTTCCTCAGCAGTATCAGTCCTATGGAGTGCCTGGCCTTAACTATGAATTTTACTTCCACCCTGTACTGAAGAGCTACACTAGATGTGAGAGGCAGATATCATCAGAAAAGCAGGAAGTCATCACTTCCTCGTGGAGTTGATACCTGGTACCATCTACAACTACTCAATAATATCTTTCACCTTACATCCAAATGGAGGAGATCAGGTGGAGCCACTGCTGCTCAGACAGCATCTGCATTGTACACTGGCACATCTCACAGACACTGGGTTGTTGTCCATCCCAGACAATCATCTATTCTCTGTGAGGGCTGTTGACATCTCACTGGCCTACTGCCCATTTTAAAATGGACATTGTAGTGCCTGTGGGAAGACCATGAGAAACTTCAGTCTGGAAAGCATACTGTCAGATGATACACTGTTCTGGAATTAGCAGTGTCAATCCCACAATTTTAAAGATTCAATAGCAAAATATCATCAGCTAACAACTGTTAATTCTCTTTAGACAAAATCCATTTACAACAGATCCAAGCACACAGACCTGGAGAAGTGGGGAGAAAGAGAGAATGCTATACTCACAGAAAGGGTTGTGTTGGAAATAAAAGCTCTTTGTGAGAGGGTAGAAAATCATTGGGAAAGGATTTGGAAAGGATGTGGTATAGCATCTCAGGGTGTTTTGTGAACACATTATACTAAAATCACGATACATACTTACTGTGATGATGTCAGGTTTTTTAAGGTATTTGAAGTTAGGTGGTTGAACAGAATATAAACACACAAGGCTTTAGGAAACAGCACATCAAGAGATAATAAGCAAGTTATACACAGTGAGAATCTTGCTACCAACTGAGCAAATATGAATGCCCTTTCTTTCCTAGGACCAGCACTTTGGAATGAAAGAGTAATTCAGTAACTGCCTGTCCCCTGGGGTTCTGTTTCCTAAGATCCTTCCAAGATAGAAGAATGGGTCAGAGCACACAAAAACTGACCCAACTGGGTCCTTTAGGTAGTTGCTGGTAGTGCCTCACAAACTTAAACTGTCCTGACTTATGCTTCAAGAATGGCTTTTCTTTGATACAGTTACATCTGTGGGTAACTTCATAGCCCACTAGTTAGTATTAGAGCAGTGATGGAATAAGGATGACAATAAGGATGGCTCAGGATTAGTGATTGAGGGTGAAAGATACCTAACTCTTGCAAACACTGACTATGAGCTTGTGGTAATATCCCACATTAATTGAGCTGTAAGCAGTAAATGCTGCCCGTCACACTGTGCACCTGATTAATCACAAGCCAATAATGCAAAAGACCTTGAACTTCCCAGTCTCCCTTATTGTCACTTTTCCAGACAGTTTCAATGTCTGGTCATTTACCTTTTGATATAAGATCAGTATGCATAAAGGTACATACAGAAAGTTAGATATATAAGTTAAAAGAAAAAAAAAGAAACTCTTTAGGGGTCACAGGAGTAAGAGTAGTCCTGACAGCTTTTGAAAGGCAGAGAAGAGGCAGTCTTGAAAAGAGAGGACATACAGTAGTTCAAGATTTTTTAGTGCTGGCTGAAGCCTTCACAGATTACTTACAATTGTGAGTGGCATAAAAGGATAACCACGTTCTCCTTCCTGCACTAGTTCTGCTGTGTCTGGCCTTAGCATTCTGGAAGGTAAATTGATAGAAAAACATTCATGATTTTATGTGGTTAACTTCTCTGTGTCGTGCTCTAAATGAGTTCACCACGGGTCAGGGAAGCAGCATTCAGAATGTCCTGCATGTGCCAGTCAATAGATCATCTCAGTTATAATGTATACCCTCAAATGAAGAATTAACACACATACTTAGGCAAGAGGAGAACTTTACTTAGCTCTTGCTTAACCTTCCCAGTGGAAAGATTTTAGTATCTATGGAATAGATATGGTATATGTGTGACTCACCACTGTTAAAACTAATTGGTGTCACTTCAGTCTCAACTTGAGGGTCAAATCTGAGGGTTTACAAAGAAGGTTCTTAATCACTGGTAATGTTTTTAAGCACGAGACAGTATTCTTGAACAGCGCTTCCTTATCAACGTAGAAGAGAACATACTGCCTGTAATTTACCTATTTTCAAAGCTGCAAGTGGTTGCTTGCTTTGCAAAGATACAGGTTCCACACATGCGCTGTGCAACAAATACAGTGAAGGCGCCACGTATTCTAACCTACTCTTAATGCCCATGGATAACAGTCAAATATTAATGAAACTTTTATAAATATTTTGTGGAAATGAATGACTTTCAATCACAACAGACACTTGGTTCCTTTAAGGGCAGATAAGAATCAACTAATTCACCAGGCTGGAGCAACAAATGTTGTACAGATAGATGGTTCAGTATTAACAATATAAGCAAATCTGTTAACCTAGTAATATCCTTAGTAGCATCCACAGATTGAACTGCATGTTGCAGTAACAGCTTACGGAAAATCTTTGCCACTCCTGTGTTCAACTTATATCACCTGCAGCATTATGAAACACAAAAGATAATATGCTATCACAGCAGTGAAATTTGGGTTCCCAGGTTACTTGATAGTTAATCACTATGTGATTGGTAAGCTTCTAAGTGGTAAATGAAAACAGTTTAGGTAAGCAGATTCAGATAAGGTAGCATTCAACATGAATAGTCTATGCCTGTCCTCTCTGCATTAACACCACAGAGTTATTGTTGCATCATGCAGGTATTTGGAAGATGTTCTGTCAATACTAACAGTAGAAACTTCAGTAGCAGCTTCTTGCAGCTTCAATAAATCAAACATTAACACTAACACGTTTATTCTGTCTACCTGCAGTTTTTGTACAAATCATGCAAGTTGTTTGCTGTGATTTGTACAGATTCACAGCTGTAGCCAAGGATTTTGTACTTGCTTTGCGATATTAAGGCATTATTTCTCATATACTGTACCTTGTGTGCCACCTGCTGTACAACTTGGGCAGAAATCTCTATATTCCAGTTTCCGCCACTCCCAACCAGTGTTTACAGTTTTGCTAGCAACAGGCCTAACTTTCTGAAATATCAGGAATGCTAGTGAAAGTGGATTTTACCTTTGCCCCCCAAACTAGTCTGGAATACTTTAACCTGCTATGCTGCCAAATTACCATGTAAACATTAGCTATCAAGATAACAACATGTAAAAAACTTGTAGCACGCAGCTATCCATCCTACTTAGATTTCAAATACATGTGGGATGCCTTATGTCATTTACATGCAGGCAGGTTATTTCACTTTTGCTAGCACAAGATCAGTGGCAAGGATTAGACTGGTCAGCATCCTGACAGCTCATGACATTTTTTTCTTGGGCTGCAGATCTATGCGGCTCTTGGAAAAGCTTAAATTATATAGCACTACAAGCAAGGAATGCATAGCCTGTGAGAAGAGGATGAAGGAGCTGTGTTTTTTCACCCAAGAGCAGAGGTGAAGCTGTCTGACAGTACAGAGGAGATGAAGCCAGACTCTACTGAGACAAGCACAGGGAATGCACAAGAGGTAAAAGAGGTAACAGCCATGGCTTTCAACAAGGGAAAGATCTGTGACTAAGGAGTTGGACTGGATACTGCAAGAGGCTCCTTCTCATCTTAAATCTATGGGGTTTTTTTTGTGGTTTTTTTTTTTTTTAGATAAAAATGAAATACTGGCAGACAAACAAATTATTAATAGAACTGTAAATACCAGCTCTGCTAGCCATATAAATTCTTCAGGTAGCTGTTAGATCTCACAGCAGAGCTTACAGCCACAGCAAAATATATGCCAATTTCCTATTCCCATGTTTTAAACAGCTAAGGCAGATATGAACACCTCTCCCATGCAGTGATAGATAGAGTACTGCTCTGTTGTTTGTGGGCTGGATAGTGCAGCTATCCTCACAATGCCTCGTGATCTGTCTTTAGGGCCTAGCATTGTAGTGAAGTAAATCTACACTCAGACCAACTTGTGCAGAATCAGTGAATACCATGTGTATTCCAGCTTAGTAAAGTTTTAAAAATTAAGCCATTATTTTAAGAAAAAGCTGGCTTTATAAGGCCCGCTTTAATTTTTGTCTTTCTTAGCCATCCTCCTGGGATGTCACAGTGGAAACGTGATTACTTGCAGGGCTTCTGAAACTAGCAATGGATAAGCAAAAAGCAAGCGCTTAGCTTCAGCAGATACTAAATACCAGTTTCACTTACAGAAAGCCAGCAAATGGATTTATAGCATCTGTCAATCTCAGCAGAGGCTACTCTGTAAGGCAACAAGTACTTCCAGTATACAAGAGGTGACTCCCTCCCAGACCTTGCCAAGATTGAATACGAGAAGCTAAAAATTACTCCCTAATTACAGTAAGAGATGATCCTTAAATGCCTGCACTTTCAATCATACAGCAAGTAACTGAAAACTTCCTTTTTTCCTTTTCTAATATCATTGTCAGGAGCCTATGTCTTGCCCTGTAGAGTATAAAACTGTATTCATCTGCCTCATTTGCCATCTCTAGCTTTAGAATTAGCAGTATGTACAGCAGAATCTGCATAAATCTCATGACCTCATTTGTCCAGACTCCTCGTCCTTCTAATATTACTTTGTGTATGATCGATAATAACTTCAAAAAAAAAAAAAAAAAAGAGGAGGAGGGACTGCCAAGGATCCCCCACTGCCTTGGGACAGCACAGGGGAATAATCACATGGGATATTTTTGGAACAGATGGCAGTGACCTGACGAAGGCACAGAAAAAAACACAGCTGTGAAACCTAACACTTGGCTTCATGTACAGAGAGCAGAAGCATCAGAGAAACAAACAGGAGATGCAGCAGAAGACGAGTAAGAGAAAGGTATTTGAGGATAACAAGAGAATCATGAAAGAGTAAATGACAAAGAGGTAACAAAAGACACAGAAAATAAATGTCTTAAAAAGAACATGGTAGAGAAACAAAAGACACCTGGTATATAAGAAACTGAATAAAGTGACCATGTTATATAAATAAGCCAAGATGCTTTTACCACAGAAGGGTCTGAAGGGCAAGAAACGGCCGGCTGACTTATCAGATCTCTTATTTAGGTGATTTGTGACCTCAAAGGCTAACCAGCAATAGCTTGGTCTACCATCTCACCTCTTCCCAAGGTACAAAGACTTTATAAGCAACTTCAATACTGGATTGTGACAGTGCAGTAGATTTTCTACAACAGAAAAACAGCAATCATTCCTGCAGTCTTTAAAGCCAGGCAATGACCTACCCTTTCTTTGACTAAATGCCAGTGTACCCAGAGAGCAGTGACTTTTATTTATGAAAAAGTTTGTAGCATTAGTTTGGCATTGATCTTATGCGCTCTGCTATTCTTCCTTCACTAGGTAAGAAAAAAATAACATGACTAACAATATGGAGTGAACAGTGATAATGACGATGCTTGATAGGAGCATGTTCCCAAAGTTAGTATTTTAAGGCATAAATTGCTAAGACACTCAGGTCTCATAAGTATCTGGGATCCATTCGAGACACCTTCATCCAGAATTGCAATCTCATATTCACTTGCTACCCAATCATTATAACTGATCTTCATTTCTCTTGTTTTGAGAAATATTTCATTCTTCGTCAAGGTTAGTGATTCAGCACCTACCTATCACTAAAGCCTGATTAGATCCAGTAATTATCTGCTCACCTTCCTCAGATTTGGAAAAGCTCAAATACATGATAATTATCAAAGAACTCCTACATCTGTAGTCTTTTTTTAATGAAATATGTAGCACCGTAGTTATCTTCTGATCCTAAAGTTTATCTGGGATGTGAGTGACTTGAATTCAACTAAAGAGCAAAATGTTTTGAGTTTAACCATGCAGACACTTGAAGGATCAAACAACTACCATTTGCTACAAATTCCTGCCCTGTTCAGAATCCATGCTCTCAGTGGCAAATATTTGAAACAAATTTATGAGTAAATGAAGACATGGAATACATTGACTTGCTTTCTTTCCTGAATAACTGCTTAATAACCTGCATATATTCTGCCAAAGAAGACTTGCTTTTTACCAAATTATATGGATTATACTCTTTAAATTAAGGAGATCTAATGCTAGTCATCTCTTCCCCCAAGACTGCAGGAAAACTGGCACTGACTCTGACTAGTCTAGTTCTAAATTACAGAATAAAAAAGTGAAATGTCTAAGGACTCACGAGTTTGTTACAGCTTTAGAAGAAGTATAGCTTTTGCATCTTTCACAAACTTGTTCTTTCTACTACCACTTTTGTTCAATTTTGTTGCATTTCCTTACAGTTTAGTACTGCATGCAATTTGATCAGCTCAGCAACCAACTCAGTACAATTTTTCATCTCAGAACTTGTTCTCCTTCTAGAAATCTTACAACATTCTATACTGTGTGTATGGGAACTGTTGATCATGGCCTGAACCTGATTGACCACCTGAGGCAAACAGAGTCAGCCACAGGAGCACAGGTGAAGGCAATTCACCTGTGTTATCCCAAGGGGTGCAGCCTGGCTGCACCTCTCCTAGACCCCATTTAAGTGCTGACTGGCACTGAGGAAGGATCTCTTTCTGGAGATTGCTCCTTGTGGAGTTTACTGTCTTTACATACTGCCTATAGCACTAGTAAGCATTTCCATTTATTTTTATTATTTTTCCACCATGATAAGCTTACTAAGCCTAACCTCTGTATACCTACTAATTGTACAGTTGACCTATTGATTGTACACTGTGCAAACAGACCAATGAAATCTGATTATGTTGTGCATTAGGCCCACAGTCTCAGTGTTCTAGTACTAACGTAACTTAGTCCTGACACTGTGGATGCTACTTTATATTGGTCTACAGAAACGCAGAACAACAGACGTGAAATATTTTATAGTTCAGACCTTCCACTGAAATGAATGACTCTTTCAGCAACATCAGTACTTGCCAATTGATAAGAAGCACTTTCAGTTGAGCAAGAGGTCAAAGAGGTTGGGTACTTGTGTTGTGTCCATGTAGATCACTGAGAAACTTATATTCATTATGTAACTCAGGATTTGAAGTCAAGCAGTCAGTCATACAAGGCCTTAGGGTCACACTACAGATCATAAAATTCTTCACTTGCATGTATTAGTTCATGTACAGGAGAAGTACTCTCTCTGTCTTTACCTTCTGTTCCCACAAGCAACTGTACAATTTGCTTAGTAAACCAATTGTGACATCTTCTACAAAGAAGACCTCTATGTTTTTTTTGTAGTAGCTCAAAGATATTCATGTTTTCAATACCTCCTATATAGTCGTGTCTGCAAACATGGCTATGAAATCTTTGCATGCTCTGACACAAACAGGCCACCACTATATGTTTTCAGAGGCTGGGATTCCACTCATGCTGTTCAGTAGGCAATCTGCAGTATTTGATGCAAATTCTTATTTAAAATATCAGATAAAGTGGTTTCTTAGACACAGTACAAATTTTTTCCTCAGCTTGTTCAGAGAAGTCTGAGGAATCATGAGGAGATTAAATGAATCTTAGTTCTCAAAGTTGAGATTCTTAGATCAGGAAGTGAAGCAACAATCTCCAAATAAATATCCTTAAAACAAAGCAGTGCAAAACCTCGCTAAGATTTGCCTAAAAGATGCCAATAAGAGCATACTCTAGTAGCATGCATTAACATCCAGCAGGGCAGAATTCTATCTCTTCTGAAAGCTGTAATAAAGTAGTGAGAAGTCTGTCCAAGAAAAGCAAACCAATTCACAACAAGCAACTGCCTTTCCATGCAGCTCTGCAGATCGGTTGTCCCTACAAACTCAGCCCTGACTCTTTCTAGCACATTCTTCCTAATCTAGTGAATTCAGTGACAAAATTTTTTCATTCATGGGGATTAAAGATTATTTCCATTTTCTTAATGATAAAAAGAGAAAATGGCCTCATTCTGTCTTAGAGGAAGGCAGTTCCGGGGCATGTGCTCATGCAGAATTTTCACAAATTTTTCCTAATACAAGCAGGGAAGGATATTTGTAGGCAAGAAAAGCTTTTACCCCTTCAGAAGAGAACAAATTACAGTGTAGGAAACGCTCTGTCCTTCTGCAGGTATTGTACTCACCAGAGTTTGTTGGTATCGCAATACTTTTGTTGGAGAGGCCTCCCTAGTCATATCCCCAGAGACAACCTTTGTGGAGCAAGGGATGTTCAGGGCAACGTCTTCCCTTCTGCTCTCCACTGCAAAATCATGGAGTGCAGCAGACACAAGGCTTCAGCTAAAATCCCACAGTGCACCCTGGGAGAGAAGGTTACTGGTGAGGGAAAGACAGAGTAGGGAGAGTGTAACCAGAGACTCCCTACCCCCTCCTGTTCAATCTGTGCTTGGAAATGGCAGGCGCTTCCCTGCTTTAATCTCCCTCTGCTGCCCTGGCACTGGGACAGTTTAGTAAATTAACAGGAGGTAAGGTTTCCCTTTCCTTTCTCAGGCAGTATTACTCTTCTCTGCATTTAGAAGGGATCTAAAGTGGGACCATAGAAAGAATGGGGGCTAATGACAGAAAGAGACTTTGGAAGAAAGAGGATGGAAATAAAAAAAATGACCAAAGTTAGGGACAAAAAAAATCTTCCTGCAACTTGAGCAAAATTATTCTACAACTTATTTCAGAGGCAACTTTGAGAAGAGTCATCATCTGAGAGGGCTACTTCTCCCAGCAGTACTTTGAAGACTATTCCTTACATGATTACATGATGTCCCCAACATTTAACATAATTTGACTTCAAGTATACGCATTGTTGCTGACTTCTGGGCCACAGTATCTCACCACATATAAACCATCTTCCTCCCAGTATTCCTACCTCCAAGAATCGTCATTCATTGATATTACCAGCACTTAGTATCATTTCAACTATTTATATTCTCTTCTCCATTTTCATTCTAAAATTTACCACTCTCAGAGGCCACCTCTCCCACCTAATTGCCAAAACCTCCCCACTTAAGCTCAAAACAACAGGTTGCTGCTCTTTCCACAGACACCTGCTGCTTCTTTACCTCTGCTATCTGTCAAGCTTTTCATGGAAATTCTAATACTGGGCTGCAGTACTGGACATACAGGGATCTCATGTTGGTATTTGAGGGATTCTTGAATGTCATCATGCATCTAGAAAGGGCATGCAAACCCTTGCACTGCTTTCTTCAATCCTTACCAGCCACAAGGACAAAAGGGAACTTTACTGTCTCTACTTCACACTTTATGAGGCCTGATAATATTGAAACTAGGTGCAGGATGAAAAAAACTCTCTGACTTCACTGTGATGTTAGAAAAAATTCTTTGAGTAAAACTGGCAATAGCAGCAATGGTAGGCCAAATAACACTGTGTATGATCCAGTCCTTGTTCCTAGTGAAAGTTAGCTTCTCCAAGACTAATCCTGGAACTTGATGATTTATAACTTCATTCTTTTCCCTTTAAAGAATGACACTTTCTGTATGTAAACTCTGATGACATCATCGCTTTGTAATGAAGATGATCAATTACATAACAATATTTTCTTTTGCTTGTATTTCAATTTAGTAATTTAGTGATATGATACAGAGAACGTTTTTTACCTGTCTTCAGGGTATGAGACTGTTGTCCTCTGCAACACAGACAATGTATGTTAGGAATCTCGACCTGGTACGTATTTTATTTTACAAGCTGTTCTACAGATTTTCATCCAAATCTTTTGATGTTTTGAAAATTATGCTTTTTTAAAAGACTATTCTGTACATCCTAATTTCGAAGAAGAGATCAATAATTATTTTTACAGTCAGACTCTTTGAGTATCTATCATTTTTTTATATAAGAGCAAATGGAAACAAAAACACTTCACAGTTACTACAACCGTATTCCTATAATGAATTGCTCCACTAATTAAAATGGTTGTTATGTAACTCAGATTTGTAACTACATCTTGTGAATATCCCGTTCACTGTTTTCACACCCCTTTCAACAAAACAAAAAACGTTTTTGACCTTATTCTTTTGGTTTTGAGCCAAAATATGAACAACACAAAACTTTCTTGCTAATCCCACTATTAAAGGCATTAATTAAACTGTGTCAGTAGCTTAAATTTACTTATCTAAAAATATAAACATCTTTTATATTACTAGTAACAGTTTCAGCACAAATAGGTTTTCTACTGAACACTGCTGGAATTCTTGTACCAGCACTAGGTACTATTGAAAAACCAGTATACTTTTTTTCATGAAAAGAGATGTCACAGCTGAGAGTAAAAAACAGCTCCTAGTGGATCTGAATACTGGGATTTATTCTGGAAGTAATGAGAACAGAACTTTTATTTTCTTATCTCACACACTCACTGGCTTTCACCCTGCATCACATAGGTACATTATCTTGATCTCAATTCCCAGAAGTGATCTCACTGCTGATTTCTAAAGGTGGGCCAGCTGCACAGCTGCTTGTAATAACCTGTCTTGGACACAACAGGTCAAGGTCTCTCATAATAGTTTCCCTGTAGCAATCTGATCCCCCTCATCTTCCCCCACATTCATCTTCATCTCCTTTCTGGGTCCTTCCCCCCACAAGCAGCCCATACGAGTTCCAGCTAGCAAGCAGCAGGATTCTGCCCAAGAGTTCAAAAGTGCCTCAAGGAGCTATTACCTTCAGAAATTATGCAAAATTCTCCTTATAGAAGTTCTATTTCTACACAGATGTATAATCCTCCAAATGGATGATACTGCACAGATTAATCAAACAAGAATTCTTTATTTTGACACCTCCAGGCAGTAAAATACAAGTATATAAAAAGTAAATACCAAAGTGGCAGTGATAATACAAGTTGATGGAATCCTACTGAAATCTGATCTTTCAGAGCAGTCTACTTCATCAATCTACACACCTGTAAAATATTGCACCATTTCAAAGAGGGAGCACTGGGGTAGGAAGTGTTTGTACTCCAGGGAGGTGCAACAACCTCAACAGTGGTTTCTTCAGAGTAAGGCAACAATTGGCAGGAATGTTTTTTGTTTTATTTATCGCATGCTTTGTGTTAGATAAGTGCAAGATGTATTTTAATGTTGCACCTTTGTCAGCTGGAGAAAACACAGCCTTAATTTTCCTGTGCAGAACAATAGAAAAGCACATACCTAGTTTTCCAGCCTCCCTCCACATCCCTTTGTGCTTCCTATTCATAATTCTATCCTGGAAGAAAGATAAAAAAAACAAACGCACTTACACATTAAGAGTACTATGCTGCCTTATTGCTGTAGAATGAAGACAGGAACTCCAGTATACAGACCATAGCCCATACACAATCTAGCATATCAGAACTTAGGCTACCACAGAAGAGAACAATGCCCATCTCCCCGCACCACATCACATGGGAGTAACTGCAACTTGGAAGAGGCAAGTATGAAGAGAGTGCACGTGAACTTTCCAGACAAAGAGATGGATTATGGCACAACATTACTGATAGATCAGTCAAAATGACCTTTGGCAAACAAAATTAGCTGAACAGACAGCTTTAAGTGATCATGGCTAAAGAAAGAAAACTCACCACATATCAGAGTAATAACGTGAAACTCTTCTCTTTTAAATGAAAGAGAAACAGACTGCCAGTGAAAAATAATCCAAGCAGCATGCTTGGTCTATAAAGAACTGCCTTGAATATTTTCCTTAAACAGAGGATATAGGAGCCCTTTCTACAGGGTTGCAGGATTTCAGTCATACAGTACAATTTATAGACTCTTGAAAAGTTGGTGAAGTGTCTGAATACTGTGCCTGTTCTGACACACAGATACTACAGCAAACAAATATAAAAAATAATGTTCTATACAGTTGTTCACTCCTAGACTAAGGGGAGCTAATCCAGAATTTCCTGATTCAAAACTGTTTCAGGTGCATTTAAATGACGTCATTGATCTCTGCGAGAAACACTGAATTTCCATTTGTTTTTCTGATAATCTGGGATGTCTTGCAGCTCCCTTGATAACTCGGCTACAGAAAAAAATGCGCAAAAATAGACTTCAGGTGATCAAGATGGACTGTAAATGTCAGCTACTTAAAACAATATCCTGTTTTAGAGAGCAGGATTCTCCTTCACTGTGCACAGGATCTGACATGCATGAAGAACTGGGCAAGAAGCAGTTAAAAAAAATAAAAGCATAAAATAAGTAGCATTTTACGAATCATTTGCCTCTCAGAAAGGCTTATCTCTTCCAAAATTTGTATAGATAGTCTATTTCTCTTTTCACATTCACATTTCTAAGAAATGTCCTTACGCCTCTTTCCAAAGGATATTCTCAATTTTCACTATCAGTTATAGTGCTGATCTCTTTTCACCGATATCCATACATACGAAATAAATCAGATATTAGTATTTTAACCCCTGAATTGAATCAGATTAGGATGAGCTGCCACCTTGTTTTAGTAAAAGACATCAAGAACTGGACTGGCTAAACATGAAATAGCACTCCTTGCTTGGCATCTGCTGTCACGCCTGTGAGAACAGAAATGTACACATCCATACTCAGTTCAGCTTTGGCAGTATCTCTCTTCCAGTGGAGCTGGTAGGGTTATTTTCCTGGCACATAACCAGGAAATAGGTACAGGTCCCGACAGAGTGTACTACAGTATTCTGACATTTCCTTGCAGCGGTGGAATTCTGTGCCTGGGGCATAACCTTCTCGTTGCTTGATTTGTCTATTCACCTAAATGTAAGATTAAAAAAGTAAAAAGATTCAAAGAGTTAAGAAGACAAAGTGTCATTGCTTTTCTTACTCAAAAATTATTGTTTATCTTATTAATTAATTACCAATATACTGCCTTTCTAAACTACAGGAGGAATAAAGAAACTAATGCGAAGCTCTAGTTACTGTGAGCACACTGCAGTCTTCACTCTCCTCTCATTTCCTTAATTTTCCCCTCATGTGAGTAAAAGTGCTTGTGCTGCTACATACTGAGCCAGTTCAGGCCAAATCCACCTGAAAAAATAAACTATTTCTATACTAGAAAAGTGATGCTTGGCAAGTTAGATTAATCTCCTAAACTCACAACATGGCCAACACAAACGCAATGGAAGGAGCCAAAGAAACCTAGCATTTTGTCATGGTTTTATGGTTTTTGGTTATTGGTATTGCACATCATAATATCATGTAGTACACCTCGAGTTAAAGTGTTAATGCTCCAGATACCTGCCCCAGAAGAGAAGAATAGCTACATTCCCCAGAAGGCTGTTTGCTGTGTTGCTATCATTTCAGCTCAAGGGGAGCAGATATAAGGCCTTGGTAGGTCATCTGACCTCTCTCTTCTTTGCCAGGCTCTCCTCCCTGCTGCTCAACCAGACTGTGCATCTCACCTCAGTGTTACGGTGAGGTCTATCCACCTCTTGGACACTCTCTCTCATTATATTCGATTTATCATCTTCAATTCTAATTATACTATATTATAGTGCATTATCTTGCATTCTGATACCATATTTAGTAAATTAGTTTGCTTCTCCTCAGATCATTGCTGCTGTTTTTAACTATTTTGGGGTCCCCTATTTTCCTTTTCCAGAGGCGTGGATTTTGTGAAATCACTCTGCCCTGCTAGTCATGGAACCGGACCAAACCGGCCCATAAACCTTTGACACGTTTTTTACTTCTTTTAATGTACTGTGGAACTGTACATAATTATCTATCTCTAATTATATCTATTGATCTATCTAAACAAGGAAAGAAGTAATAATTCTGCTACAAATAGAGCAACAACATTTGCTTAAAGAGTCTATTCATCCTAGCAACTTGAAATTGAAGGCTCTTCAGAAACCAGGCAAGTGTGTGAAAGGAAAGGCATTACAGCTGACCTTCACCAACATGTCAGCCACATGAGTGTCTCGGGAGTCCTCTGCAAACACAGTGGTGAGTGCCTCGATATACCAGGATCCACGCTTGGTGTTACGCATGGCTGCAGTGCCTGAGAAGAAAGAGTATGCATGATAAAGTTCCAGGGGAAGATGGACACACAGAAACTCTTAAGACCCTAAGAATTAGTGCTTCATTCCAGTACCTTTCAAACACGCATATCCACAGATCATATCGGAGCACGTCGGCAGACGCAGCTTGAGATTTTCTTCCTTGTTTGCATCACTCTCCTCACAGCCTGGGGAATCTGACCTTTCTTTGCCATCTCTTTGATCCACCCCTCGGTCTGTCTCGTCTGGTGATTAGTGCAGCAAAAAATAAGAGAGGGAGAAAAAAAATATTATCCTGAATTACTGTTTTCCTTACTTTTGTGCTCCAGTCAGCAATGCCACAACTGTTGTCAAGATGACAGTTTCTGCATAAGCTGTTAGCTTTTATAGCTTTTTAAAAAACTCATCTGAAAGCTCTTCTGCACAAACTAATACAAACACCAGCGATTGCTGAACGTGCTCAGCATAATGTGATGGCTAGTCTATATGCTGGTTGAGAACTATAATTTTAGTTGCTAAGGTCTAACTCCAAGAAAATAGTGACCAAATGCTTCACCTTCAAAATTCTGACTACAATACCACTTACTTCAACCAAAATCATTGTACATGCAATGAAAAAATAACTTCATCCCGAACACTAGAGAGAGAGATCTATAGTACATGGAGATCTATTTTAGTACCTGGAGAATATTTAACATCCTTTCCAGGATTCAATAGCATGTACCGTGATGATTGTAGATAGCCTCAATTTGTTGTTTAAACAATAAAGATTTTCCATTGTAATCTACACTAATAACAGTGGCAGTAACACTGACAGTCCAGCTATGCTACAATAAAAATAAACCTATTTTACAGGCTTTCTACATAATTTTGCCCTTCTGTTCTTCTACTATATGATAAAAATTTACTATTCTACTTCCTAACAGCATGGACAAGATTCTGGTTTTAGGAAGCCCAAGTATTCACTTCAGTGGCCTTCCTTTTATAATGGCAGTAGGTGTCTGTTGCTATGCTGTGCCTAAGAAATGTACTCGGATTTCTAATCCTTCAACAGGTAGCAGAATTGGTTGCATACTGTAACTATGTACAGGAGATGGACAGTTCATAAAGTAACAAGATGGGTTCTTCTCCTCAGAAATGAAAGCAACAGTGGGAGGAATGTGATTGTCTAACAGGTCACATGTATCCTATGATTCCATACTATAGGAATACTATAGTTCAAAATTTAACGAGCACTCCCATTATGTTCCTTCTTCCTCTCTTAAAGGTAGGAATGGATTGTTTTTCCATTTTTAACCACTCTTTTTCCCCTTTTGCCTTTTATTACACTTCTCCAAACCCTTTCAGTTCTCTGTCATGTTAAAACTTTAGACTACTCTTCACATTGTATGTTACTTCAAATAAGATGCATGTAATTTTATAGTCAAGGTATATTATTCAAACTGTCATAGCATATTGAGTCAAAGCTTTTTTGATTAAAGATTCAGAATTAGATGGCTTCCTCATGTATTTGTCTTCAAACACCATCCCTGTCAACAATGTAACTAAAAACGTAAAGCATTAACCTTGTCAAGATATCACTTTGCATATTCAAGCTCTAATTTGTATCAATAACTACTATCCAAGTCAATAGAATTTCCCTGAAGCTCCTAGACCTTCTTTTCTCAATCAATTTTAATAACTGTTAACTGCACATTTGTCAGTATTTACAGCAGTTCTTCTCTTTGCAGAATCAGCTCCTATATTAAACATGGATGCTAAATAGCTTTTAAAGCCCCATTTTATGTCATGGTGAAATCTGACAAGCTGTCTTTTCCCACTGCTTTCTGTCACTGTTGGCTTTTGATCTTTGACTTTAAGTGGACTACTTCAATTCTTTAGCAGACCCATGCCAAAGGTCCATTGGAAATGAAGTAGACCACATAAATTCTTCACATCTAAAGATTTAAAAAATTTAAAACGTGTCAATTATAGAGAAAAGACGAGGCTTATTACATAAACAGTGAAAAAGAGTAACCTATGCACTTAACTTTGGCTGGTTCCAGCTAACTTGCATGGTTACATAGAGACACTGACTACTAACCTAAAGTTGTCTACACCACTTATACAGCCTTTTAAATACATACACATCTAAAAAGTAGTAATGGCTAACCTTTGAACACCAGTATGAAAAGGTACACATTTTTATTGACTGCTCAAGTTGATTCATAACTTGCATTCTGTTCTAACTACTAATTAAGCTTTACAAACCAGATTAAAAAGGCATATTTAGTTAAAGGAAGATTTTTTTTCCCCTTTAAGATGTTCAAGTCTCAGTCTTTTGCCTGTTTAATATCCCACTTCTACAGCATCCTGCATAGCAAGTTTCTCACTCTTTCCCTCCTGAAACCGTCATGGAAAGAAAAGGACAAATACAGATGTTAACTTGAACAGACACATTATGGTAACATTACAGTCAGATAAACCTTGTTACCTAATTAGGTCAGCAGTCAATTCAGGCTTATTAAACTCATTTTCATGCTGTTACTAGTCCGCACGTTTGTATTTGTTGAAGAATATTTAAAGGTTCAATAACATAAGGAATATAAACACATTAAGTTCATACTGGTAAAGACGCATACTACAGTATTCCCAAATGCATAAAGGATCAAATATTTGTGGCACCCACAATGCTTTACGTAGACTTTACATTTTCTGCTGTGTTAGGATTAAACATGAGTAGGTAACAGGTGAATGAAACATGCTCTTGGTTATAGGTCAAACTATAAACCAGCTAAAATTGGGAAAAAAAGAGGAAACAAATGTAAGGAACAAAAGAAAAGTAGGGGAAAAAGGATACATGCTAGAAAACAGAACTTCTCTATCACGAAAGAAAAAAACCCAAAAGCTATCCAAGACACAACTTGTCTTTGGAGTACTCCTAGTTTCACAGTTATCTGTGAAAGTCCATATGAAGGAAGAAATTTGGTCATTTGTATATCTGAAGGGTAGGTTGTTATAGATAGTGTTTAGTTATAATAGGAGAAAAAATGAACATCAGAATTAGGAAGAAAATGATAGGGACACATAGATTGGAAAAATAACAATTTATGAGAATTAAATGAGTTTGATAGTTGCTTGTGAAAAAGGTTGAAAATAGGAGACTGATTAAAGAAAAAGAAAACAAAGAACAAATAGCAGCTAACTCTGATAGCTCAGGAGACACCAGAAGAAACAACATATCCAAGATCAAAGGAGAGACACGGACTCAGGCAAGACTTGAATACTAGTGTACTGCTTCATGCTGTGCTATAATTCGATGCACCATAAGCCCCTTTCCCTCTATTGCAGGTATAACAAGAGGAAGTCTTAATATATGAGTTATATAACTCATCTATTAAATAACTCATATATAATAATTCATATATAATATATATGAATATATAAAGCTTTACGTCTCTGAGGTGCTCTGTGGTCTGCAAGTCAATGCACACACTTCATGCAGAACAGAAGACACTTACAGAGCAACAGATGCAGTGGCAGCAGCAGGGCAGAGGGAGGTGAATATGGATCCCACTTACACCTGAGAGAAGCAAAGAGGAGAGTTGACAGCAAGTTGAATGTGAGGGCGTGTACGTGTGTAAAATGTGCCTTAATGGGATGACAAATCACAGCTTCTAGTATTTAGGCACTCACCTCCCCGGCAGGCCTGAATAAAGAACATTTTGGGCTTATTCTGAAGATTGGGGCAGTTTGCATTATCAAAGAGCCTGAAAGCCTCCTGCAACTGAGAGAGGAAAAAAAATAATCCAAATATTCTTTACAGCAGACCTCTGTTAGCCAATCCCAGACTCCCTTTGCTTCCTCATATTTTGGTTATTACCTCACTACTCTTTCTCCTTTATCTCCAAACTTATTACATCACAAACATCCTCCCACCTCCCCACTCTGGGCTCCTGTTAGTTTGAGTTCACATGCTCTACCTGATATGTGCATGTGAAGAGAGAAAGGAGTAACAACTTCTCATCTAACAAATATTTATTGCATTCTTTATCTTACAGACTTCTCATAGCTATCACTATCATTTTCTTCAGACAAGCTCTTACTTTTGCTTTTTGTTTAAAAAGAGTAAATCCTCAGTCTCCCCATTCCCTTCTGTTTTTTTTCCCTCTTTCCATTTTCACTTTCCAAGATGTAACCTACAACACATCAGGACAGAGTAAATATACCTGTAGGAGTTTGCCATCAGTGCCATAAACCCCACCCTCTACACCGTGGGAAAGTAAAGCTACAATACAGGAGTCCACATCCTGATGGTCTGGCAGCTTAGAAAATCTCTCCAATGCACTCTCCATTTCCTGTAAGAGAGAGGAATTATTTCACGCTTCCCAGAATTACATGGGGAAAATGGGTCCAGGGAAAAATATTGAATGGCTTAGGTTTTCCTAAGCTATGGCTCTCCTATTACAGAATAAACCCTACATACATACTCAGGACAAAAGATTTCTGTTCCATAATATAGAAAAAAATATCCTTACTCTTTTACGTATCATTCAATCTTAAGTATAACATTGTTTAGCAGGAATCACTTGGACTTAGCTGCACTGATACCTACTGTTCACAGAAAAAGAAGGACTGATGACAGATGTAGAGATAAGGAGCTGTCTTGGGCAGAGCAACCACAAAATGGTTGCGTGGTGAAGTCAGGAGGGGGGCCAGCAAACTGCTACCTTGGAATTCTAGAAGGTGGACTTTGAACTACTCAGAGCACTGCTAGGGAGGGTCCTTTGGGATTCAGTCCTGAAGGATAAAACGGCCCAGGAAGGCTTGACACCCCTCAAGAAAGACGTCTTAGAGATGCAGGAGCAGGCTGTCTTCCATGCCCTAAGATGAGCTGGTGGGGAAGAAGACCAGTGTGGATGAACAGGGAACTTTTTTTTGAGGCTCCAGGAGAAAAAGAGTCTACCTCTTTCGGAAGAAGAGACAGACAGCTTAGGGAAGAGTACAAAGAAGCTGTTACGATATATAGGGAGAAAATCAGAAATACAAAACCCCAGCTTGAATTCAACCTGGCTGTAGTAAAAGAGAACAAAAAAACTTTTTTTTTTTAACAAATAGATTAACAGTAAGAGGAGACAAAGGACAATCTCCATCCTTTATTGAATGAGGAAGTGAACATGACCACAAGGAAAAGGTTGAGGTTCTCAATGCCTTCTTTACATGTCTTTAAAAGTCAGCCAGCAGTGCAGCACGAGCCAGATAGCTAAGAAAGCCAATGGCATCCTAGCTTTTATCAGAAATAGTGCTGCCAGCAGGATCAGGGAAGTGATCGTTCCCTGGTACGAAGCTCTGCTGCAGTTGTACTGTGCTCAGTTTTGGGCCCCTCACTACAAGAAAGACACCAAGGCCCAAGTGCATGTCCAGAAAAGAGCAATGAAGCTGGTGAGGGGTCTGGAGCACAAGTCTTCTGATGAGTAGCTGAGGAAACTGGGACTGTTTACTCTGAAGGACACTTGGGGAAGACCCTACAGCTCTCTCCTGGAAAGGAGGTTGTGGTGAAGTAAGGATTGGGCAAATTCTCCCCTGAAACTAGCAATAGGACAAGAGGCAATGGACTCAAGTTGTGTCAGGGAAGTTCAGGTTGGATATTAGGAAAAATTTCTTCTTGAAAGAGCAGTTAGGCACTGGAATGGGCTGACCAGGGAGCTGGTGGAGTCACCACACCTGGAGATGTTTAGATATTGTACTAAGGAACATGGTTTAGTGGAGAAATATTGGTGGTAGGCGGACAGATGATGATCTTGATGATCTTGGAGGTCTCTTCCAACCTTGGTGATTGTATGATTCTGTGACATCTTCCATATTGGTTAATGGTGGGGGATACAGCAAATATTGGTGTTGGTATATACAGATTTAACAAACGAGACAGCAACTGCTGCTTTACAGAAGTTTTATACTAACACTGGAGTCTGGCTGGGATATTGAAGCACTTTAACAGATGCTTACACTGGCAAGCATCACAGCTATGAACTCAGCCATATTGGTTCTAAAGTAGTAGTAGTAGTAGTATCTCCCTTACCTTTGCACTTTGATCATGAAAGACAGTCACTTGATATCCAAGATGCTTGAAAAGCAGCTCTAGGGAAGCACAGTCCACATCTCCACCTGAACGATATTCCAAGTCCTTTTCACTGCTGAAATGGATATTGCTGAGAATAAGTGCTAAGCCTCGGGGCTCTGATATCAGTTTGTATGCCTGAGAAGAAGATTTAAAATTGGTATATTTAGACTATGCAAGGAAATAATAGAGTCTGTGTGTATAACACCAGTCCCCATACACCAACTTAATTACTAATGATATGTAGGATTTCTTGTTTGAGAAGGCACAAAAACAGTAGAGGTAAAATAAGTTGTTTTTTTTTTTTTTTTTTAATACGGCAAATTTTTATATTGCAAAAGGTCTCAAAGGCAACTGTTTCTGTGCAAACTTCCACAACTAATGATCCTACAATATTAATAAGATGTTGTAATAGCTTGCCTTATTTCCTGTTTTATAAGGAAAACAGATTAAGCATTTCAAATTGTGAGTTAGCTCTTGCTAATGCTTTTCGCCTTCCACAAATACCCCCACAGGGCCAAATAAGTTTTGGTCATACTCACCAAAGGCCCTAGGAAAACATTAAGCAAAATTTAGCTCGTTTCCTAATTGTGGTTGGGAACAAGAAGAGATGTAAAACAGCCTGTGAGTGAGTGCAACTGTAGCAGCAGGCAGCAATAAATCACTGATCTTCAAAGTAGTGCAGATGACAAGAAAAGTTAATAGGGAAAAAACTAATTTAAGAAGGGTGTCTTCAAAACCACCTTGCCCCTTCCACTCTACCAACAAGAAACTAATAATAAATTGGTAATAACATCCCTGTGAATTGGAAGTGAAATGTAATACTGAAGAAGCATATCAAATACGGTGTAACCAGACACAGATATAAAAAGAAATTAAGCCAGACTCATGCTGATGTTGGCAAATTAGGTCTCCCCAACAGTTGCAAAAAAAAAAAAATAAATAAATAAAAGCCCATGAAAAGTGTTTTATTGAACAGAGAGCCTGTTACAGAAGAGTTAAGTGTTAAGAATTAAGTTGTAGTGTAATCCTACTAATGTGTCTGCACTATCACATTTGTTTTCCTTAAGCCTACACCACCACAACCTATACTTTACAAATGGAACAAACAGAAAAATAATTATGACTGTCTATATAAAATTCCAAAGATAAATAAAAGGATTAGAAATTCAGGTTCTTCTGCTCTCTACTGCACAGAATCCTGACCTTATTTCTGCACCTAAGGAGACTTTTCCTGATACAGCAGAAAATTAAAAGAGCCACAATTGTGACTGTGAGCTGAAAAATAGTTCTAATATTGTACAGTTATTTGCAGTCACACATAAACACACCATAACACTAACATGTACCCATAATGAAGTGTTTTTACTCAGTTGTAAGTAGCGTGTGTCAGCTGATGTATCTAAATATTTCACCTTTGAAGGAGATTTTCTCTATCAACAACTTACTAAGTGCTGGTGATCATGATAGAATTCTGGAGTGCAGTGCTTCACTGGAGGAATCGAAGGACCATCTCCACTGTCCAAAGAATGTTCCACTGGTTTTGTGCAAAAGAAAAATATAAATAATAATAAAAATTCTAGCTATAAACCCTCTGTATTAAGGTAGTAATTTGCAAATTCAGAAGTATGTGGCATAAGGCATATTCATGTCTTATACAACTCATATGTCTGAACATTTTGCTTGATCAAGGACATCACATATACAGTCAAAAAACAAATACAAAAAATACACCTTTCCAATATACTTCTAATTGGCAACAGATTTTATATTCTGCCTTTTTGTAGATTAACCTAAGGACTAGCAAATTTAGTTTTACTGAGTATAGGAACAGAATTTATATTGAAAATTAGAGCAGTGCTTATCCTTTCATAAAAGATTTCCATTCTCACTGGATACAATTGGAGATCTCATTTTATGCTCAACTGGTTCATTAGTGATGAAAGTAGATAGTTTTAACTTCTGTAAAGTGCAGTGCTCTTTTTGTGTTGTTTATCTGTCTCTGGACAACTCCTATGTCCAGTCAGCAGTAGACAAGGGGAATGAGAATCAGTTAATTAACATTAAGAGATGCTCAATCCTTTTTCCTGAAGCAAGTGAGTTAATAGTTCAGTTAAAAATTTCATGGTCTCTTTTGAAATACTTTTTAGCATTTTGAGCATTTCTCCCAGCTGGAGAAAAACACACGCTCTCTAAAAAACCTATAACCTTCATACCTAAAACAACAGCCAACAAACCAACAATCAAAAAGGATTTCAAACCTATACATTTGATCTTTAGTATCAGACAGAGCTCCTAGTAGTAAGCAGCACAACACCAAAGTTGTGGTTAAGGTCAATTTGTACTGTCCAGATGTTATCAGAGGTAACGTGAAATCTAACAAGGAGACTCATTCCAACAACCAGCTCCTAACCTAAATCACAAATGCCTGCTGAAGTAAAGTTGATTTGCTGAATTCAATGGAAGATACAGCTATCCATTTCTGCTGACATTACATAGATGATGCCTCGTATTTGAAATCATTTGTTAAAAAAAAATGTAAGTTGGAATACTGCCAATTATCAGTATCCTCCCACAGTTCTAGTTCACTTGCACTCTATTGTACACATTAAACAAAGAAATTCTTTGGATATCTAAAATTTTACAGCTGACCCATTCTATTTAAGCAATGAAAGCTCCTACATGAATAAATAAAGCTAACTAACTAGGTTTTCTCTTCCACTAGGCTACTTAAATGTCATTTTCCAGACTCATTCTGCCTCTTATATCTGATCATAATACAGTCCATTTTCATGTTTGTATTCTTAGGATGAGCTAAGTGGTGTCAATCTTATTTCTGAAATTGAGATAACAGAGCATTAGGAAATTAGAGGCAACCAACCAGACAGTTGATGATCAAGTTCTCATGATGTATTGTGTGACTCACCAATCAAGCGTGGTCTCTTTGAATTACATGACTCACTCAGAGGAAGTGGAAGATCTGATCCATAACGCTGTTCAAGGTACAAGACATGCAATAAATCCATAAAAAACTGGCAAAAGATACCTATTTTTTTTCTCTATAGAACAAGGCTGTAGGTATCATGGACAATGACACAGATATTTACATACAATACATGACATGCTGTAATACGTAGGTCACTCCAAAAGTAATGCCTCCTATTTGTTTCCATGGAAACGACAAAAGATACAAAGAGCACAAAAACACTTCTCGATAAACTCGACTACAAAATACTACTTTTCAACACAGCCACCACCACTAGCTATGCACTTTCACCAATGATGAAAAAGAGCTTGCATGTTGTGATTCCAAAATTCTGCACCAGTGGAGCTGACCCACTGTTTTACAGTGCTATGATTGTGTTGTTGCTGAAATGCACCACCCATCGTCTCACTGTGCTCACATTTACTGTTGGTCTCCATAAACATTCAGCAAGTGCTGATGAATGTCAATGGGTGCCATTTTTTCCACATTGAGGAATTCAATTCTTCAATGCTTCATGCAGCATTTTGTCATACTGCCGCTCTGCTTCCATCTGTCACACGCCAAAAACAATGCAATGGAATATTGGTGGGAAGGCTCAGCCTCTACTGCCATAACATCATCAGCCCCTGCCAGTGTGGGACACCATAGTAAAAGAGGAGGAATTATTTTTACAGCAACCCTCGTATATTCTTTATATATTATATACAATTTGACGCAAAACACGACACTATGGCTTAAATCCAAACCAAAGAGTTCATGATATGATAACAGCAATTCCTGTTAATGACAGTTTCCTTCCTTCATTTACTCATCCCTACCTTCACTCAAATCCCTTGCTGGGACACCCTAGGATGAGGTATCACATCCTCCTAATTTTAGTCAAGACTTGTTTCATTCAATAACTCCTCCTTCTGGTTGCTTTCAAGATTTCTTTTTTTTTTTTTTAATATAGTAATTTCTACATTTTAATATGGTAATAACTCTGCTCAAAAATATCATTCTAGTCTTTCTTCCTTAGTATAAAATGTTTACTAAACTTCCCATCTTTTACAGTGCACTGAGAATACTGAATTTTTATTAAATTCTTCCTTCTATCTAATGTTAACAACTGCAGATACTAAGTAGCTTTCTACTCAGAGAACACTAAGTTAGAAGATTTTAGAAAAAATACATATTTTTGCAGCTTTTACATTCTTGATGGTAAGTCAGTGTGTTAGATGTAGGAATGCCCACAGACATCACGGAATTCAACAAGAAGTGCAAAATACTGCATGTGGGGAGGAATAATCTTATTTGCTAGGAACTGACTGTCTGGAAAGCAGCTTTGAAGAAAATGTCTTAGGGATCCTGGTAGATATCAAATCGTACATGTGCCTGCAATGTGCCTTTCGTGGCAAAGAAAGCAAATGGTATCCCAGGCTGCATTATGAGCCTTGCCAGCAGATTAGATCAAATGAGGTGAATCTTCCCTTCTATTTAGATCCAGTGAGGGTACACCTGAAGTATGGTATCTAGTTAAGGGCTTCCCAGTAAAAGGGAGTTACAACCTGGAAAGAGCCTAAAAAAGGGCTTCAAATATGACTAAGATAGTTGAGTACCTCTCATACGAGAAAATGCTGAGAAAAGTGGGACTGCTTAGCCTGGAATACAGAAATCTTGGGACCTTACCAATGAGCACAAACACTGAAGGGAGATGCTCCTTTCAGTGATGCCCAGTGTCATAGTTTTACAATTTTTGTCAGTGGTATTCCACACCATAACATCATGTAGAGCACTGGGAGTTGACGAGTTAATGCTCCAGCTCCTTTCTGGGTTCCTGGTTCTCAGAAAAGAACAACTACATTTCCCCAGAGGACTCTGTGACTCTGTTTTCCATTCAGAGGGAAAAACTGCTTGCAAGTCACGAGACTACTCTCCCTTTTACTGCTTGTCTCAGCAATGCGTGCTCCCTAGCCATCTCACCTTCAGCATTAGAGTAGGGCCTTTTTGTTTTGGACACCCTCTCTCTCATTTATTTGGTTCATTAGCTTCAATCCCAATTAACTTGTATTTCCACTATTATAATTAGTAAATCAACTTCCCTCCTAAGATCGTTGCCTCCCATCTCCCTTTTTGGGCCAGTGGGCCTGCAGTCTTCCTGTTCCGGCCACAGATAGATCTAGAAATAACTCAGTAATACTCACGCATGAGAAGAGGTAATGCACACAAACTAGAACACAAGAGACTTTGTCTGAACACCTGGACACAATTGTGTGGGTAACTGAGTGCTGGCAAAGGTTGCCCACAGAGGCTGTAGAGTCCCCACCCTTAGAAATAATAAAAAAAAGAGCCTGGACATGGTTCTGGGAAACCTGTTCAAAATGGCCCTGCTTGAGAAAGGGGTTGGACCAGATGACTTCCAGAGGTCCCCTGCCAACCTTAAGCATTCTCCACTTCTCTGTAAAACTTCTCTTCATCCCAAATTCATTTTGTTCTTTTACCCTAAGGCTACTGCAGGTTTCAACTTGCAACTAAATGCCATCCTTTCCTTTCTGATAATTTCTTTTTCTAAGCGTATGAAAAACATGTTCCCAAACCCAATCCCTAATGCAGTCCATGTTTTATTTTTAAAAAATGTTATACCCTTGCAATTCCATGTCTCAAGCTGGATTCTGTCTTCAAGATTGTTTCCGCCAGGTGCTGCTGTTTGGTTTCTTGTAGAGCTTCACAGAAGGCTGAAAAGGCAGCAGGGCCTCTCTTGGGCAACAAATTAAGGAATTCCACATTTTGGCTGAAGCTTCCGGACTTGGCCTAGATATAAAGAAGGAACAAAATTCACACTCTAAGTATTACCCCAACGCAATTTATTTTCAGTTAAGCTTTAGAATAACTCAATCTTTTTCCTTCATGTAAATGTTCCATTACCATATTTAGCTGTGTTAGATCACATTTAAATGGCTTTTCCTAGTTGATTTCACTGGCACCCTTCTGTTCTTACCAGCTCAAGGGAGAGAGTATATTACTACACAGCAAGCCAACAATTCACACATTACCATAGACAGTAATACACTCTCTTCTCTCTAATCTACTTCCAGTTACTATCTGAATAGTACCCATTTACTCTCACCAGACA
This sequence comes from Centrocercus urophasianus, assembly GCF_019232065.1. NCBI lineage: Eukaryota > Metazoa > Chordata > Aves > Galliformes > Phasianidae > Centrocercus > Centrocercus urophasianus. The sequence continues at coordinate 2,275,580 of NW_024884364.1, forward strand.
CACAAAGTCCAGAATCCATTTTCACTACTGCTCAATGTATTAAGTGTCTCATGTACTAATACACAAAGTCCTTGGAAAGTGTCATGGAAAACACTTATTTCCTGTAGTGAATTCCAAAAAGATGCCATGTATGTATAATGCTTTTCATTTACGCCAGTGAAGCCTAGCAATATATTAGAAAAGGAAACAACTAAAAATCAAATTTTTGTTTCTGTAAAACAGGCATAGGACATTTGCAAACCAACAGTCTAACTTGTAAAAGCCCTCCCTGTTAAGAAAACTGAAACATCACATACTAAAATATTAGGTACTGAAAATAGGTCTTACAAGACCCATGGAATTCATTTTACTTTTTTTGAATTGCCACTTCAATCCAAGATTTCTTCTATGAAACGGTTGGTGAGTTGCATAGAACAAAGTACTAACACTACCTTAGCAATCACAAGGGAAAAATAGCCTTAAGTTGCACATGTATATAGTCTGCTACAGAAGATTTTCACACCATCATGTTTCCATTTATAAAACTAATCCTGTTTGTTCTTAAAAGTACTTTGGCTTTTGTCTCATCACACTGTTTGGAATGAGAATGCAAATCTTTTTGATCCAATGCTTACGAACCTATTCTGAAATTTCAAGCTATGTTCATTCATGATTGGCTAACAGCATTTAGTTTTCTATCAACAAAGTCCCTTGGCTTCAGATTCCTGTTATTTTTCTTATTTAATAAAATTGTTACTAAAATCTAGATTTGCTGAAGTAAAAATGTCATTCTCATTTAGCCTCCTCTTGTAAATATCTTATTTCTTCTGACGATGCAAGCACCCTTTCCAGATCTCACAGAAACTACACCTTTCTGAATATAATTTTAATAGAAATGCATACACTAATCCCTCCTGTGCCTTTCAGGTATGAAAATACTTGTCCCTCTACGCTAGTAGCAGTTCTCTATCATTCTGCAGAAGATAACCAGTTGCATTCATGTACGTTTTGAAGCAAGCCCAATGAATTTTATTTTACCTATTAACATAAATTGACTGCTGATATTCTAAAGTGCCTATTGTTTTTTTCCTTTTAGCAGACCTGCAGCAGTTTAGGCCAAGCTCAAGACGATTAATTTTCTTCATCTTATGTCTTCATAGTTTATGATCTTGAGGCATGTATCATGAATATCAATATCAATATCAAGAACACAAGCTAACCTCAAGAATTGGATATTAAGTTATATTGAAGAGTTAAGAACATTTCATAACATTTGTGTTCTGCAGTTTGTTTGTACAATAGTCAGCTTTCAATTGACTTCTTCCTGAACCCCTCCTTAAACACCCAAAGTGCTGTACTCCCACAGGTAACTTCCATTGCTGTTATTTATGTTATGCTAAATAATGTTCAGCAAACATTTAGAAGCAAAGCTTTCATATAATAGACATCTTCTATTTTATTTTCTAATACATCCTACATTTGTTTTTGCATCTTCAGTCGAACTTGATAATCTATATAACATGAAGGTTTGCACGATAAACTCTGATTTCAACTCTTCTGTCAAAATCCCAATGTATAGGTCTTATTAGTGAATTAGAAAATATATGCAGAATCTGATATGCAGAATACCTTATGCCTTTGACAAACATCCTAATCAAAGTGATATCTTCACTACTGTGTAGTGATCAACCTAAAGCCTTTAAGTATCTCTAACTGCAATGTTCAAACTGCAGCTGTGGGCTGTATGCAGGCTGGATCAGTTCATTCTGTGGCAGCCACCTGCCCTGTGCCATCATGGCAGTGGCTCTTCCCTGCCAAGCAGCCCAGCCCCAGGCGCACATCCATTGCTCAGCAACAGCCAAATATCAGTGTGCAACTGCCACTGACTGGGTTGAAACCAGGGCATGGGAACCAGGGCACACTGCAGTGCTAATTCAAATTATGGCAAGTAACTATATGTAGTTCGGAACACAAATCAAACAGTACCACGAACAGAGAAAAATATACAGCCCTGCTTTCAATTTTGATAAAGGAAAAGGTTCCAAGATTACAGAAAAAAATCATTATTTTTAAAATATACTTGCAACTCTATTTTCAGTTGGCACAAATACATTACCTGTGAATTTACAAATGGAATATATAGAGTTGCAATCAGACATTCAACTCAAAAATTTGATCATATCTGTTAACAAGATTTTTATTAGCCCTATCTCACAAGACAAAAATATCTCTCACTTCACAATCATACCTTATTCATGCCATTGCTTTTTGGGGGTACACATTTGTGAACAAGTATTTTCAAGGATGAAGAGTAAAATTTCAAGAAAAATCTCTGATAAACGTCTTGAGAACTCAGTAGGAACTGCAACCACTGCCATCAGATCAGACACTGATGCATTAGTTTCACAAAAACAAGGTCAACTACCCTACTAATTTTACGTTTTGTTGCTTTGTTAATGTTTTACTAATAAATAAATAAATAAGTTTTGTTAATTACATAAATAAAATATATCTTTTATATATGGTCCAAGGCAGTTCCTCTTCACTCAACACAGCCAAGGCAAAATATTGGCCACCTATGATCTCCATGATCTTCTAGTTTGCAGTTATAGTACAGTACAAAGTGTTCAACTTGTTTAAAAGCAAAACAAAGCCCTAGCTATCGTATCTGTAATTTTGAAGGTCTATATTGGAGCTCTGGAGGAACATCTGATGCTCTGTCAAGAAGGTATTAAAGAAGGATTCCAGATTTAATTTTAAAAACAGCAGTTTACACCTCATGTCACCTTTAGTATCTTTCAGAATGAACTAATTAAATTCCTGTCAGTTTTTTAATTTCTCTTCTTTGGTCATCAAAGAAAGCTGCTCCTGTTTATTAATTCTTCTCCATTGTTTAACTATGGACTCTCTGCTTACTCTTCACATTCCATGCGAACACTTCATCTGTCTCTCAAACACCTCTTCCTAAAACATACTACATTCCCATCTTTCTCTTTATTATTACAAATAAGTTTCAGGACTGGTCTAGCACCTCACACTCCTGTGGCTGGAGTATTAGAATAGAAGGACACATTCTTTAGGAAGTACAGGCAGGGAAGATGAGAGGGAGCATTGCTCTCTATGTCAGAGTCCAGATGCAGTGTATGATGTTTGGCCTTGGGATGGATGAGAAGCCAACTGAAAGTTTATGGCTCAGGATTAAAAGGAAGGCAGGGATAGGTGATATCATAGTTGGGGGATGGTACAAACAACCTGACCAGGAAGAACAAGTGCCCTCTATAGACAGACAGGAGCAGTCTCAAATTCACAAGCCCTAGTCCTCACAGGGGACTTCCACCATCCTGATATCTTTTGAAAGGACAACATAGCAAGGCATTAGCAATCCTCCTGAGATACACTGATGATAACTTCCTTCTCCAAGTGACAGAGGAGCCAAGGAGGACAGGTGCACACTGGACCTTGTTTTCACCAACAAGGAGGAGGTGGGGAACATGAAGTTCAAGGGCAGCCTTGGCTGCAATCACCATGAAATGCTGAAGTTCAAGATCCTTAGGAAAGTGAGGAGGCTACACAGCAAACTTGAAACTCTGGACTTCAGGAGAGAAGATTTTGGTCTATAAGGGACTTCCTTTGCAGAAAACCATAGGATACGGCCCTTCAGGGAAGAGAGGCTCAAGAAAGCTAGGTAATATTTAAGGATTACCTTCTCCAAACTCAAGAGTGAGTTGTCTCTAAATTGGAGAGACATGGATTTAACTGATAGATCACTCAGTAGTAAAGGAATTAGTTGGAAAGTCACATTCAAGTGCCCACAGGTAGACTGTATTCATCAGGGGATGGTATTGGGACCGGCACTATTTAACATCCTTGTAGGTGACAAAAACAGTGGGATTGAGTGCACCCACAGAAAGCCTGTGGATGACACCAAGCTGAGTTGTACAGTTGGTTCTCTAGAGAGAAGGGGATGCCATTTAGAGAGATGGGGATGCCATTTAGAGAGATTTTGACAGACTTGAGTGGCGAACCCGCAAAAACCTCATGAAGTTCAACAAGACCAAACGCAGGGTTCTGCATCTGGGCCAAGGCAATCCTGAACATGAATACAGGCAGAAAAATGTCTGGATTGAGAGCTGCCCCGCAAAGAAGGATTTCAGTGTACTGCTGGATGAAAAACCAAATACAAGCTTGCAATGTGTCTTTGCAACCCAGATAGTTAATCATACCCTGGGCTTTATTGAAAGAAATGTACCTAGCAGGCTGAGGGAGGTGATTCTCCTCCTCTACTCCACTCTCATGAGATCCCACCTGGAATACTGCATTCAGCTCTGGGGAGCCCAACATAAGAAAGACATGGACCTGTTAGTGTGGGCCTGGGGAAGAGCCACAAAGATCAGAGGGCTAGCGCGCCTCTAGTATGAAGACAAGCTGAGAGTTTATTTGTTCAGCTTGAAGAAGGCCCTAGGGAAACTCTACAGAGGCCTTCCACTACCTAAAGGGGACCTACAGGAATAACGTGGGGAAGGACTCTTTATCAGGGGGAGTAGAGTTTGGACAAGAGGCAATGGTTTTAGAACAGAAATATGGAGATTTAGATTATAACTTAGGAAGAAATTTTTTGCTCTGAGGGTAGTGAGGCACTGGAACTGGCTGCCCAAAGAAACTGTGGCAGCCCCATTCCTGGATGTGTCCAAAGCCTGGCCGGATAGAGCTTCAAACAACTTGGTCTAGTGGAAGATGTCCCTACAGAGGGTTAGAACTAGACTGTCTTTAAGGTCACTTCCAACCTTTGATTCTAAATCCCATGCCTTCTTCATCTCCTCAGGCACCTTGTTTTATTTCAATTCATTTAGATTACAAAAGTCTGTTTAAGTGATATACCCTACTACAGAACCAATTTGTTTACTCCTTCATTTAATTTCAATAAAAACCCACACACTACTAGTGCAATTGTTATTTGATTTTAAACATAATTATTTATGCAGATCTTTTTCATTCTTTGAGTGGCTGGAAAGGGATACACAGGAACCAGACAATTTCTGTTTCAGACAGTTTCAGACAAACCCAGGAAAACCTATGCTCTATCATCAGACACAAGGGCATTTCTCTCCTGGTACTTCCACTAAGTTACAAAATTGTCAGTATTATAATATGTTTTCAAGAATCATAGAATGGCTTGGATTGGAGGGGACTTTAAAGATTACCTAATTTGAATCCACTTGCCATGGGCAGGATTAGCACCCACTAAATTAGGCTACCCAGGGTCCCATCCAACCTGGTCTTGAAACCTCCAGGAATGAAGCACCCACAGCTTCTCTGGGCATCCTGTTCCAATACTTCACAACCCTCTGAGTGAAAAACGTCCTCTTAATATCTAATCCAAATCTCCTTTATTTTAGTTTAAAGCCATTCCCCTTTGTTCTACCACTATCAGACAGTGTAAAAAGTCAGTCTCCCTCCTGCTTATAAGCTCCCTTTAAGTACTGGAAGACCACAATGACGTCTCCCCAGAGCTTTCTTTTCTCTGAGCTGAAGAAGTCCAGCTCCTTCAGCCTTTCTTCATAGAAAAGGTTCTCCATCTGTCTGATCATTTCTTTAGCTCTCCTCTGGACCCACTCCAACAGCTCCACATCTTTGTTGTGTTGAAGTCTCCTAATCTGGATGTGGTAATCCAGATGGGGCCTCATGAGGGTAGAGCAGAAGGGGATAATCACCTCCCTCCCACTGCTGACAATCTCTCTTTTGGTGCAGTCCAGGGTACAGCTGGCCTTCTGGGCTGCAAATGCATGCTGTTGACTTTTATCAAACTTTTTGTCCACTAGATCCTTTTAAGTCCTTTGCTGCAGGGCTGCTCTCAATGAATTCTTCCCTAAGTCTGTGTACACATCTGAGATCTCCCTGACTCAAGTGCAACACCTTGCACTTGGCCTTGTTGAATCTCATTAAGTTCGTCTGGGCTTTTCAAACTTGTCCAGGCCACTCTGGATAGCATCCCTTCCTTCTATTGTGACAACTGCACCATCCAACATACTGTCATCAACAAACTTGCTGAGGGTACGCTCAGTCTATGTGACTGATAAAGATACTTAAGAGCACTAGAGAAGTCTACTTAAGAGTGTACTTAAGTCCTTTACTTACATTTGTGCCAGAGAGAAGAACACTATTGCAAATTCACAGAAGTAGACGTGCTTATTGACTTAAAAGATCTTTCATTTTAATGAATGCTACTTTTTATCTATTGTATTACTATTGGTATTATTCTGCAAGCATATTCTGCACTCCCCTCATTTCTACATTTCTAGTACAACACATATTCTACAATACTATTGGTTTCACTTGTGAATACATTGCTCATGTCCTTTTCACATTTCTGTTTTCACTGTAATTTCCAACTTCATATCCTGAAACAGTAGTTCAAGATACTTGGTTCTCTTGCTCAGGTTGCTGCTTCTATTCACAGCTAAGCTCTCACATTTGCTTAGAAAGTGTACTATTTATCTGACTGTTATAATTTCCTAATTAGAAATTCTAATTCTGATTTCCTTCTTGTTGATTATCCATTAGTAAGTATTGCTGCAGCTTCTTTTACTCAGATAAATCTGTAAGGGAAGACTCCCCTCCTCTCAGTCTCAGTTTAAGATTCGTTTGATACAGTGGTATTTTCTAACAGATTACTGTATTTGGTATTAACCTACCTCTGAGAAAAATGTATTATTTTTTTCCCCTTTCCTCTCCTTCTACCTCCAGGTCAGCAACTGAATATTTCTACTTACCACTCATACTTCATTAGTACTTGCATCACTCTCCACTTTCACACTTATTATCTTTGCTCTCTTTCAGTAGGGATTGGAGATACTTAAGACAAGAACGCCTGCATGTGTCATGACTTGGCATGTTATCTTTTGACACACACTCAGTCAAAAATCGTCAAAAAGTTATTTTTTCATTCCTTTCAAAAACTTGTTACTGTCAGATTCATGCCATCTGCTCTTGAATCAACCAAAAAATTCTGATTCTATTTTTTAGAATCTGTTTTTCAGACAAGACCCACAATCTTACATTACAAATAGTGCATCAAGTGCTTACATTAGCGTTAAGGTGAATGCCTTCAGTCATTCCTTATACAGTTTGCTTTCTCTATAAAGACCTATTGCTCCAGCCTGCACCATTTTCAGTGCATAACAGTATGTCTATGGCCAATCCAAAACTTTTTTCAATTACCTCTCTGCCTTACAGAGAGAGCTTGACAAACTCGAGAGGTGGACATGAAGAAGAGCAAGTGCTGGATTCAGTACTGGAACAAGACAATTGCAGATTTAAGTACAGACTGCAGGATGGAAAGCTGGAGCACAGTCCTCCAGAGAAGCATCTGGAAGTTCTGCCTGATGGCAAGTTGAATCTGTGTCAGCACTGCGCCCTGACAGCCAGAAGGCCAAACATATCCTGGGGTGCATCAGGCCCAGCACTGTCAGCTGGACAAGGGAAGAGACTGTCCCACTCTGTTCTGCATGGCCTCACCTCCAGCACTGCGTGTCATAATACAAGAAGGACACAGTAGTATTAGAGAATCCAAAGGAGGATTGCCAAGATGGTGAAGGGTCTGGAGGGCAAGATGTATGAGAAATGGCTGAGCCCCCTTGGTTTGTTTAGCCTTCAGAGAAGAGGAGACCAAGGGGAGGCCTCATGGCAGCCTAGAACTCCACACAAGGGAAGACGAGGGGCAGGCACTGATCTTTGTTCTTTGGTGACAGCAGCAGGAACCAAGAGAACAGCATGGAGCTGCATCGAGGATAAGCAGTATGGAGTTTAGGAAAAGGTTCTTCACCAGAGGGTAGTAGGGCCCTGAAACAGGCTCCCCAGGGCTGTGGGGTATGGTCCCAAGTTGCTGGAGTTCAAGAATTGTTTGGACACTCAAACACAGGATTTGAATTTTGGGTGTTCCCCTGTGGACACAGAAGTTGAACTTCACGATCCTTGAGGGCCCCTTTCAACTATGATTCTAGTACGTGCTGCTCAGAATAAGTAAGAAAAGCTTGTGAGAAATATTTGTCATTTGATAGTCTTAGATCATACAACTTACAAAAACACATGAAGTACAAATTCTATAAGTGAAAGATGCACAGTGCCAAAGCCAGCTAGTTTATAACACATTTATTTATACATTCCCACAGAATTCTTTGGGAAATTGTTTTGTTTTGTTTTTTCTGCTTTCACAAATGGAAAAAAGAGAGACAAGTTATCACCCAGTGAGAAGAACTCACCTGGCTCACAAAAAGCAGCCTGTCATAGCTACAGGCCAGCATATAAGGCAGTAATTTACTAAATCAGACAAAACCCATAAGGCCAAAAGCAGCTTCCAGTTCTCCTGCAAGCTGCAAAAAAGACCCATACTGTCGCACGTGTTGTCCAAACACACTGACACACGGGTAAGAAATACAAGAATTTAACTATACTGCCGGTGCCAAGAATGACACTGAGCTTAGGCAGAAATAAAGCTAACAGTGCAGTCGAATTTAATTGGCATACCTGTATCATTTCCACCATCTCAATGGTGATGATGTCCTTCTCTACCAGGTGTTCCATCAACTCTTTCAAAACCAGCTCTCTCGCCAGCAACACCCGGTTCTTCTTTAGAGCTTCCTGGTGGTATCGCTGCATGCCGCACGCTCCCAGCATCCTGGTAAAAGAGTGGGGACCAAAACCCAACTCCGTGACAAGAGCCAACCTTAATCGGCCCAGCTTTCTGCTCGGGGAAAAAGAGACCGCCGGATAACAGGCGGACAAGACCCTCCACCGTTGATTCCCAAGGCCGCATGGGACACGGCAACTGGCCCCCGGTTCCCGCTGGCACCAAGCACCACGTTCTTCCGCTACCACCGCCGGACGGAACGCCGCCGCCGCTCCCTCACTCACCTCCCGAACCGTCTTCCCCGCGGCCCTGCGGCTTCCGCCTTTACGCGCATGCTCAGCGTGGAACTCCGGGACTGATAGGCGCGCAGAGCGACATGGCTTCCCGCCCTTTCCCGCCTTCGGCGTGGCGGCGGGGAAAGAGGGCGGTTCGACCTTTAGAGGTGGAAGGTGGGTTTTTCCGTTTCACACGCGGAAGCTTTACAGAAGCTGGAAAGCTTTAATCGCCATTATGGATTAAGAAAACAAAACCCTAGCGACTGTAACCGGTGGCATTTTTTTTGGTCTTTCTTCTGGCTAGTTTTTGTGTGTGTTGGTCACCTGAAATTCTTTCTGACTCCTAGCAGTTTGAGGAAAGTCCTGGGCCACTCAGTTTAGGCCATGAAAGTCTCCGTTCCCGTGTAGTACAGCTGTGGATGGAAAATTGAACGTGAGCCAGCAGCGTGCTCTTGCAGCTTGTAAAGTGAATGGTATCCTGGGCTCCATCAGAAGAGGGGGGGCCAGCAGGGAGTGGGAGGTGTCTGTCCCTCTCTGCTTTTTGTGAGGCCCCATCTGGAGTACTGTGTCCAGATCTGGGGCCCCCAGTACGAGAAAGACAGGGAGCTGTTAGAGATGGTCCACAAACACAGTGACACCAGGCACACAGGTAAGAAATACAAGAATTTAACTATGCTGCCCGTGCCAAGAATGACACTGAGCTTAGGCAGAAATAAAGCCTAGAAATAGAGAGGTCGGTCACAAAGGTGAATAGAGGGCTGAAGCACCTCCCTTACAAAGACAAGCTGAGGGAGCTGGGCTTGTTCAACCTGGAGAAGAGAACCTCCTTGCAGCCTTCAGTACCTCAAGGGAGCCTATGAACAGGAGGGGAGTCAACTCTTTACAAGGTAGATAACAGCAGGACAAGGGGAAGTGGTTTTAAGTTGAAGGAGAGAAGATGTAGGTGGGATGTCAGGAGGAAATTCTTTACTATGAGAGCAGTATGGTGCTGGAACAGGCTGCCCAGAGAGGTTGTAGATGCCCTGTCCCTGGAGGTGTTCAAGGCCAGACTGGATGGGCCCCTGGGCAGCCTGGTCTAGTATTAAATGGGGAGGTTGGTGGCCATGCTTGAGGCGGGGTTGGAGATTCATGATCCTTGAGGTCCCTTCCAATCCAGGCCACTCTACAATTATGTGATGACCCATCAGTAAACATGCAAGAAATGGTAGGCTTTATAAAAAAGTCACCACATCTCTACCAGCGAACTTGCCTCTCATACTACTGTTACAATGTAGGTATCATAGCTGCTTCATCTCTGCTCGTAATGAAGTGACTTGTCTGAAGGTTTAGAATTGCAACTCCTCTTTTTCTAAGCCAGTGTTATTAAATAAGCGTAATGGTGATACCGTATGATGGTCTGACAGGGAACTCTCTAAGATTCAAAGTGGAGTGTTAGAAAGCAGACATTCTTTAATAGTAGTGTTGGATGCATGGGGGGTAATTCTCCTATCATACATAGGTTGCAAAAAAGATCTTCAGCTTATATACGTAACTGGTGTTACATATGCAGAAATATTTCAAGATGTGTACATATGCAGAAGTTTCTCAGTCATGTTATGTATGCTGAAGTTTCCCAGAAGTGTGTTACATGTTCAGGGACCGATTCCAAGCAGGATCTCCTATTTCCTCATTACAGAGACTCAGCAGAGCTTCCTTATCTCCTTGGTTCAGAGACACAGCTCTGTTCCCTAAACAAATTGCAGGGCAGGGGTATCCACCAACAAACAGGAGCAAGCTTAATAATATTGTTACAATTAGTGTCAGTGCCAATAAATATTTCTGATGCATTCCTGTTTATTTATAAACAACATACAACTTTTTTTTTCCTTTCAACTATAAAGAATCAAGCAATAAGAAATAATTTATTTGCTTTTAGCTTATGAAATGAGTGAAAAATGTTGTAGTCATAGGAAACAATGCTGTGATGATGGTTATTCTCAATCATAAGGAGATTTGGATGACCATTTTTCTCTGTTTCTGAAAAACTTTGACATTCATCAGATCTCAGTGTCTCTTTGCATACTGCAAACCACTTCAGCACTGCAGATCCTAATAGTTTAACTGGCCCATTTAAAAACACTGTTTAGCACCGCTAATTGAGAGAGCTCAAACCTGGCTCAAAAGGAGAGCTGTCTTGATGAAGGCCATCTCTGCTTTGTGGCTCCTATTTGCAAGTACTCTCTGCTGCAGTCACAGCCTTGACACAGAGGCTGGTCCTTTCCAGGTTCCAGAAAGAAACCTCCACGCACAGGGTTGTTACAATGAACTCTAGTTGTTGACCTTTTTACACTGATGTGTGCCATGATGACTATGAAGTATCTTGAGCAGTCTGTTTGAGCCTGCGCTGTAGCATAAATAAACTCTCCTGTAGAGCTGTAAAAATTGGTGCTCCAGACAGAATGTATATGTTCTATGAGAAAAAGATGCTATTTTCTTCCTCCAGTCAACAATCCGGAGACTACATAGAACATTCTGAACAGCATGTGTAATATAATAATCCCATTCCTGCTGTGAGCTTTTCAATCTCAAGCTGGTTAGCAGTGAAGTGGTAGGTAGTAAGTGGTGCTAGCTTTCAAATGAGCACAGCCACCCTCTTCTTAGTCACAGCACAACTGAAGCAGTGGTGGGAGTGCAGCAGAGGCGTGGCAACAAAACATCACAGAAAGTAAATGTGTGTTGTACCAACACTTTTATAATCATGGAACTGCAGTCTTAGTCTCTTAGTAAGAAATGTGAGGTGGTTGATGATCACAATGCTCTGTGATGCTGGTGTTTGTAATGCTTCTGTTCCTCCTTTCTGATGCAGGTTGTCTTTCTTTACGATTCACTTTCTTCCCCACAAAAGGTGCATCTCCAATTTGAGTTGCTGCTGTATATCACAATGTTCTTTTCCGTGTCTTTGTTTATCTTGTGCCAAGATGAGGCACTGTGGTATTGCAGTGAGTTATATTTTGTGCAAAAGGGTTCTAGTGAATTAGGTGCTAGTTCAGCTTTGCTTCAAAGAATGGAAAGACAAACTTAATATATTAAGGTGAATGTTTGCTCCTGCATTCATAGAAAGTGGAATTAATCTAATGTGGAGGGCTGGAAAACGTCTTCAAAGACCTCATCATAGATGGCACTCTCATAAGCAGGTGGTGGAGTGAGTGGTTCCAGCGGCTCATACCTATCTGCATTACCTTTCATTTCATTGGTGTCTGAAATAAAGCGCTGCTGGCTTCGGGGCAGAACCAGTTGCAAGTGTATCCTGGAGTTCCTGTCTGGCTCAGAGGTGCTCCTTGTGTCTGATGCCACTGAGACCCCAGGAATTACCACCGCAGTCTCTCCTTGGGCAGTGGATTCAATAACGACGTTATAAGGGGGAGGTTCACTCAGTGGTGAGGGCACTGAGCCTGGATTGGATGCTATTGTCCATATTGCTGGCGCTGACATAGTCATCACCTCCTCGTATGTAGGTGCTTCATAGGCAGCATTTATCCTGTGCACAGAAGCAGAATGTCAGTTACTGTGGTCATTCATTTTAATTTTAATGCAGAGGCATGTAGTTGGATAACGTAGAAATGGAACTATGCTTCAATCGGTAGGTAGGACTGGGGCAGGATATCTCCTGTGGCGTTAATGTATGTGATATTCTGTTATTGCACTTGCTCACTTGTCCAGCCAGCTTAATGTCTTGCCTCCTGGTCTATTTGGCTCATTTGACCATTTTCCCACTGTTACCAGAAAAATTAAAAAAAAAACCCCAACACCGTTCAGTTCAGTATATTAGGCTTATCTTGATATACACTTATTTAAAATGTATTACTAAGAATTGTTAATTAATAATTATTTATCTGAATAAAACAGAGCCATGTTTTGTGTGGTTTTTTTTTTTTTTAAATCTAATCTCTGTTGTAATAGCTCAGTGTTCATAAATTTTTAAGAACATAAGTTCTTAAATAAGTTAAGAGAAACATAAGTATTTTCACTTAATTGAAGCAAGGTCTGAAGAAAAGTGTCTGCAGAGAAAAGTGCTACTTTAGAAACTTCTTATCTTTTAGGTCGTATTTTTAAATAAGTAGGTAGCAGTTTTCTTCTACTATGTTTTAAGGTTGGCAAAGCCAAAGTTTCTTTCTCATATGCTTTCTAAAAATAAATGTGTAAGAACATTCCTGCACTCCTACAATACCCTGTGTCTGATAACTGTAAGCAACTTATGGAGCTGGATAATGATTGTCTGGATTATATGGCCAAGGAAGCAAATATACAGATAAACTCTTCAGCCACAGTAGGTGAACTGGAATAAAATTAATCATACTGAGTAACCTGCAAAAGAAGCCAAAAAGATCTGGAAATATTTAGAGCCTCTAAAAGTCTGGGCCTACTAGTGTCAAATGTTTTTTTTAAGACTGGAAACACACCCAGTTACAGGTTCTTTTTTAAAAGTTTACCAAGGAACAGTTGCTCTAGAGATAAGGTTTAGAGAACTAAATCCACCTGAGATTCAGTATTACCTTGGCATTTTTTTCTTTTTCCTTGTCTGACTCATTGTTTGGCAGGACTCAATTACTCAATGGAAGGTAAAACTGAGCCTGGTTTTTTAACCTTCGTAACTTTGGAAATGGTTTGTAGGTCATTGTGAAGGGGGACGAAAATAATATTGGACAAGATAAAAGAGATACGTGGCACAGGTACTTGCAACCTGTGCCATATTAATACAGGAAAACCCTTTTGTCTTTTGGAATGGTTTTTGAGTTTATCTTCCTAGGGGAAGGCTGGCAAAGCAATACGTAAAATGGCCGTGCTTGAGGAGAGAGAGTTAAAGTAAGAAGAAATAGTGCTTACCCCTCTTGGCTTTGACTGTTTGGAGGTATCTCATTTGTGCCATGTCGATGCTTCAGGTAACACTCAATAAGCACACTCAGCAAATAGCCAATCAGGCACACTCCACCTACCCCTAGGAAGAAGTAGCCTACTGGATTAATGTTGGAGGAAATGGCTAGCATGGTGACCCCAATGAGAAGAGCAGCAGTGAAAAGAAGCAGCAGGGCTTGACGGATGTTCTTCCAGTGTGCTTCTAACCACATGGTATAGTGGATGGTGGTAGCAGATATTTGAGAACAGATTAGGAGTTAAGGGGATAGACATCTGTGGAAGATTTAAAAAAGATAAGAATAAGCCATAAGACTTTTTCAGCTTGAGACATGAGTGTGCAAACGTGTTATCAGTATCATGACCATAATACCATATATACGCAAGTTCAGTCCATCATGAGAACATGCAGCTAGAGATATGCATAGTAAGACTGGGAGATCTATGCATAAATACACACAGTGTAAATGTACTGGAGTATTTTATGAGAATGCTTCTTGAATTAATAGGAATGCTTGGACTTGCAGTTGCAAGACATAGAGGCATAAATAGACCATCAGCACTTACTGGCAGGCTTATCTAAAAAGTTACAGTTACCTATTCCAGAAGTCTAGGATGAAAACTTGAGGCTACACACTTTACGTAAAAGTTGATAGACAAGTTTTATTCTAGTACATTAGTCAACATTCAGATACTACATCAGATCATGGTAAAAAATGTAGCCATATTAATGGAGCTCTGCCTCAGTAAATTGTTTTCTATGTAGCATTATAAACTTCTGTGTAGCATTTTAGAATAATATCACATTAGGTTCTAGGTGTAGCTGCAGTATGTCTGTTTTTGCAAAATGCAGACATTTTAGTATAAGCCTGTCTCTTCAATTCTTTTCTTTGATGTGCTTTGTTGCACCACTCTTCCCAAACACCAGTGCCCTTCCTGTCCTTAGTTCCAAACCCTGTTTCTCTGAAAAATAAAGCAGTTGCTCTGTACAGTCAATGTGGAGCGAATGCCAGGAACGTACGGTGTTCAAAAAATATTATGATTAATAAGTCATCTTGCATGTGTTTACACTAACATATATCCTACATATAAGCATATAGACAGATTACTTTTTTGCTACCTTTTCTACTGTCGACTTTAAGAACACACTTACCTGAGGGAGGATTTGGTAGGTTGTAGCAGTCATGTTTTAACTTCTCTCTTCATCACAAGGGAATATATGCAAGCTCTTCTGTCCCTGCTCCTTCCCCTTCTTTCCTTAGGACAGAACAGCAATAAAAACTCTCCCTTCCTCCTTCTGAGTTTTCCTTTTGGGGAGATGAAGAAGATTTATATTGAAAGTAAAAGCTGGAAGCTGGTGGGTATTGGAAGGTACATATCATAGGAACATTGTACAAGTATAGGAAAATAGAACCTCACTTTTCCAGATACTGGCTCAAAAACAATTTCTAGCTGATCACGTACCTTCTACTCTTTTCCAGCCCTTCCAGGTCTGTCCCACAAAAGCAGGAAATTCATTAGAAAAGAGGGCGGAGTGAACAGTGGGGGAGTGCTTACCTGTGTTTGGTCTGCTGTACTTTCATGAGAGAAACTCTGCCCTGAAACCTACATTCTCTACATGCAGCAGCAGGATCTTGGATCTCTGCCTCACAGAGCAGGAAGGACAGCAGGCCCAACCCACGTCACATGTCCCATATATAAATCTATTTACAAGTTCTGTAAAATGTAAACCTGTACATTTTTATATCCTAATTGTGCGCTGCATGTGAGATATTGTTTTATGACCTCTTTGATTTTACAAATGGATGGAAAAAAAGAGTATAGGTTATCATGGTTATTACTTCTCAGAGGGCTAGGTTAAAATCCTTTTTACTCCCAAGGTATACCTGGGAACGAGGAATACTCATCACAGCAGGTTCTGAATTGCTTCTTGAAGTCCATTATCATCTATACCTCAATTGTATGTCTGAAAAGCATTGGCAGTTTTCAAATACTAAATGTAAATTACCTGTATGGGCTGACTGGTTTATCTGTAATATGAGTATGCCCTACTACTGATTGCTTATTAATTAATATTCATTGTTGGTCCTCCCAGTTCAAAAGGCAAATTGAACAATTGGGTGTGAACTGTCAGGAAGATAATTTGAGCATTGGAGAGCTCATCAGCTTAAGAAAGGTTAAAGAATGGAGTTTTATAGCCTAGAAAACAGGAAGCTTGGGCGGGTTAGGAGTGTCTATTCAACGTTTACCAATGCTTTGTAGGTAGTTGCAGAGAGGATGACGGTACTCAGTACTCGTCACAAGGATAAATGTTACAGGCAAGAGGCAATAGGGAAGAGGAGGAGTGTCTGCTGGATGTGAGACAGAAAGTTTTCAATGTGAGAACAATTAAATGTTGCTGTTACTTGCCCAGGGAAGTGGTTGAATCATCTTGGCTGGAAGACTCAAATAAGTTCAAGGCCTTGCTTTCCGACGGAGCTTGAGCCGGTGATCTTCCCTTCCAGCCTGGACTTGTTTATGTTTCTAAGTTTCTAATATACTTTTCTCTTATAATCTACATTTTGGCCGCTGATAGATAAAGGATTTTCAACTCTCTCTGTTACCCATTGTTAACTTTTGAGAAAATTTCAGTGGAAGATGCAAGGCTTAACAACCATGTGAAGAGGAAGAAGTCAGGCTTCTGGTGTATACGTGTCATTTTGCAAGATTATCATCTAAATGGGAAAAACAGTTTGTTTCTTGTAACTTTTTCTGTTTGCCTAATGGTGAGAACACCTTAACTGCTTATGAGGATTGGACAAAATTGTTTTCACAGTTTCTCTGTACAGAAAGCATGAATGGGTGGAATCTGATACCTGATTACAGACAACAACCTCTTTCTAACCAGGCAGCTTATAGGCTGGTAGTTGTAAAATTGTTCCTTGGAGAAAAATGATTTAAATTCTACCAGGTTGAGGAGGAAATTAAAACACACTTCAAGAATGGCTAAACATTCTACTTGCTGAGCTATTAATAAAAAAAGCCAGAAGAATTATTTTTAAAGGAAATATTTCCACTTTTTAAAGCAATGAGTTAAAGTGTGTTTTGATGAGGCAGCTGAATAAAACTAGGTTACTACGTATTTTTTTCATTATTTATTTATTTATTTTTATTATTTATTAGGTAACTTCTGTGGAAAATTGTAGCCCTTTCTCCTTTTTCCTGCCAGCTGTCAAAGCGTGTCCTCCTTGCAGGTATTGTAGCACTCAGCTGACCCTTTGCTGAGCCATTTCTGCTGTCTAAGCTTTCCAAAAGGTGTTTATGTTTTTCCAGAGTATATTGTTTGCCAGTTTAGTGGGCTGAATCTGATAAGCAAAGGATCATCTATCTAACTTCTACATCCCCGTTCAAGGGAAGAAGTGCAAATACGTAGCTGGAGTGATGAAAGGGAGGGATAGGAGAGCAGAAATCTCTTCTAGGTCTGCAGTGTGTGCCATTTGGTCAGCCCAGCCCAAAACACTGGAGTAGAAGGAAGCTCTTTATTTGTCTGAGTTGACATCAAAGCCCTGCAGAAAGCTGTAGAACCTAAGGCTCACCTTGTCCTCAGCAAAGCTTATTAATTATGTCAGGGGTTGTTAGCTCAGATTGAAGCCTTTAGGTAACTTCCAGCTCCAGAGTGGACACTGAATATTGTTGAATCCTAATTTGAATTACTTATCCTTCTACAGTCTTCCTTCTGCCGAGAACTCAGGCACTGCAACCTTCAGCATGATCTGCTGCTGGGAGGAAGCATGTAGAAACAGCTTTGGGGCAGGACCTTTTTGCTAAGTTAGGAGAAAGTTACGGAGGTAAAAAAATCTTCATTATTCAATAGACAGCTACTTGTGATTGGAAATGTTCCATTTGTGGATAGGTAAAAAATAAATAGTTTTTGCTGAAAATACTTGGAGTAATTTTGATTGGTGCACTGTTTTTTGAAGTATTTATAGGCATAGTTATGAAATGCCATTGTGAAAAATGCTAAAAATGCTAAAATACCTGCTAAATGTGGGTATTTCTATTACATTAGCTGTTACTTTTATTATTTCAGTTTATTTTGAGAGGTAACTTCTGTATCTGTACCTATGGAATTTTATGGATTAGTAGGCTGAATCTCTAGGAATGATTTTATGCATTTATAAAAAAAAAGCTGTGTAGTGCATCTGTGAGTTAATTAGTTCAACATTTCTATCAGTGTGATACAGACTGCTTTGTGAATCTAACACTACAAAGCAACATGAACTTCTATGAACTAACTATAATTTCTGGCAACACAGTGCTTCTTTTTGATGCCCTTTTGCATTTCATATTAACTTCTGAAATTTCTGTGTTTATCTGCCATTTTGATTCTCTCATCAGTCTAGTTCAGACTGCTATACCTTACAGTATTTCAGCGTCTGTAACAAAGAAAAATCAATCATGTAGCCCAACAAGAAGTTTGTGGTGATGCCAAGATTTAGAGAAGCCAGATTGGCTTGGAAGAGTCTTGAGAGCTATTGCTATACAGTGTTTACGAAACAAGGCATAGAAGTCAGATAGGGTAAACAAAGACATTTAATACTGCCACCATAAACAATCTCCCTTTCATGTGCGTTAGAGATACTTGTTAAAGAAAGCTTTATATTCTCTATTGTTTAAGCATGCTCTGGGAGATCAGACAGCATATTTCTTTAGTTAAGACCGCAGAATTTGTTCTTCAGTCATTCTACCAGTATCTCATTGTTGATCTTTGCTCATCATTCATTCTCTAAAAAGCACTTCACCTTTCACCTTTCCCCTGTTTCATCTCACTATCTATTCTACCTCCTGCTCAGACTGCTACTAATTAACTTAGTACCTGCAGTAACCTCTCTTATCAGGCAGGTATGCAGAGAAGCTTGTTTTATTCCCAAGGGTTTGTGACGTAGATACCATTAATCTCTCTGAATCACCAAGTCTGTATCTTTTTCCTGAAGCAATTTCTGAGATTCTGTGCAAGTACTGGGAACAAAGCGATACTGACCCACCTTTGCCTATCTTGTCTACTTTTTCCTTTGACCTTCAGGTTCTGCTTAGTCACCTTTGTGAAGCATGACTTCAGTTTTTCTGCTCAGTCTTCTCCATGTCAGGAGAATGTGTCTGTGGGACAGCCATGACCTATGATGGATACCTTTTTCATCACGCCGGTATCCTGAGTATTAGGAAACAAAACCCTGACAAAGTCACACTTGTGCTTGGATGTTCAAAAATGTGTGTGATTTTGACAATTGCAGTTATACTTGAATGTTCCTGGCAGAATGAGCGTTTGTTTCTTGGCAATTGGCAGATTCTTTCTGTCTTTCTACTTATTCCAGTTCTTATCAAACAAAGGGTGAAATTCATTCTAAGCATGGTTACTGTATGGTTTTGGTAGGCATGGCTGTCTTCTACCTGCAGTGACTTCTTTCTATCAGTCAGAGTAGAGATGTATTTCAAAGAAGGGCTGATACTGTAAGAGGAGCTTCTGCTGCTGCTACTGGTTCCTCATCTGTCTCAGGGATACCTGAAAATCTTAAATTTGCAGAGAATAAGTCAGAGAACTTAGTGTGCTGTGCAGGACTAGAAGATTTCTCTTTTCTGAAAGAGAGGAGGTGCATAAGAATTTTCAGGGCTGCCTACACATTTAAAATTTCTAAGTGTTTGAAATTAAGGAAGAAGTCCCTCATTTTCTGCCGTGAGAAACGTGGAAAAGTAACAAACATTTATCAAGGTTGTGATATTTGATTTTATCTCCTAAGACTTCTGAAATCCATTTATGTCACATTTTTTAACTTTTTCCCTTAAAAAAGACCCCAACCAAATAAACTCCAAAGACTGTGAACCTCCTTTTTTTTTTTTTTTTTTCTAATTTATTATTATTATTATTTTTAATTTTTATTCTTCAGCCTCTGTATGGCAGGAGCTTCAAACGTGAGATTTCATTAGCACTGATAAAAAATTTCTGCAGCTGCTTTTGTTTAATGACAGAGCCCAACCTTGTCTTCACTGTTTACTTTGTGCTGGAGGACTTTGTAGGATCTCTGCACGTGCAGTAGTTCTGTTGCTGAAAGATGTTACTACATGTAAGATGTGAGTTGTCAGTTTGCACTACTAAGTAGAATCTAAGAGTGACTTCACCTCTTGTGCTATCTGAGAGCTCCTAACTTGGATCACAAAGAAGAGGAAAGAACATGACTGCGACTAAAGGCGAGGAGGAAAGATGTCTGTTAAAATCTGTCTTCTGGAATACTGAGAAAGAATGAAGTGGAATACCCAGTGTGAAAAGAAGTGAGAAAAAAGAAATAGTTTAAATGAAATTAGAAAATCAATTGAGAATAGTCAAAAGAACACAAGAAGATCACGAAATCACAGAATTGTAGGTGTTGGAAGGGGCCCCTAGAGATCATCAAGTCCAAGCTGCCTGTGAAAGCAGGTTCCCTACAGCAGGCTGCACAGTTGGGTGTCCAGACAGGTCTTGAATATCTCCAGCGAAGGAGACTCCACAACCTCTCTGGGCAGCCTGTTCCAGTGCTCTGTCACACTCACTATGAAGAAGTTTCTTTGCATATTGGTGCAGAACTTCCTATGCTCTGGTTAATGGCTCTTTCCCCTTGCCTTATCCCCACAGAGCGCTGAAAAGATGTTGGCCATGTCCCTTTCTCTCTTGCACTTGAGATATTTATAAACATTAATAAGATCCTCTCTCGGTCTTCTTTTCTGAAGGCTGAACAAACCCAGGTCACCCAGTCTTTCCTCATAGGAGAGATGCTCCAGGCCCTTTATCATCTTTGTGGCCCTCTGCTGGACTCCAGGAGATCCCTGACTTTTTTGTACCAGGGAGCCCAGAATCAGACACAGTATTCCACGCGAGGCTTGATCAGGCCAGAGTAGAGGGGGAGGATCACCTCCCTTGGCCTGCTGGCTGTGATCTTTTTAATGCACCCCAGGATCTCATTGGTCTTCTTGGCCGCCAGGACACACTGCCAGGCCCTTCTCATGTACTGACTTACTAGAATTTATTAAGTGATGCTGGAAATAAGAGAGAATAAAACTTCTGCAGGCTGAGCAGCTTTATTAGAAAACAGTGTTTGCCTTCCTTTTCTGCAAACATAAAGCCAAAGGAGATTATATGCAGTGAGAAAACTTAATGTAGTTGTATAGTTCTTGTGCCTTTGTCTGCTTCCCTGCTCCTAGTCTTATACTCTTGCTACTTATGTTGCCAGTACATAAGGTTGCCTTTCCAACATGCTCTGAGTTGCTAAAAGGCAAAAAGCTAACCAAGTAAAACCAAAAAAGTGGGTTTTTTTTTTAATTTTCTTATTGGATGGACATGCAAGATGCACTGATACAGCCAAAAGAAAGGACAGAGGGTAACAAATCAAGTGAGGAAGTTCACAGAGAAGTAAGTTGTTGAGAAAAGAAATAATAAAGAAAACAAATTCATAAAATATGTTTTAATAAAGTTTGCTTTTTGCTTCATTAGATATTCTCTTTTCAAAGGCAACACTGGTTGTTTCATCACTTGCTTTAGCACTAATTTTCACCATGTTTTTCTCCAGCCATGCTATAGAGGCAGCAGACCTCAGAGAGAGGAAGCTGGAAGCTTTGTTTTTTCTGCCTCTGGAAAAAATGGTTGTTACGTTTCAGATTCACATGTGCATTCACACGTCAGTGGAAGGGTGTTTTCTTTGTTACATCATTAAAGTGAGTAGACAGCTGAGCTGAAAAGAATTTGGCTTTTATTTTGGCACGGTTCAGCAAGATGTGAATTGTCAGTTTACTTAGTGGTAAGTGCAGGCTTTATCCAGCTCTGACATGAGTTTTCTTTCCTAATGGATGCTGCCGAATTAGCAAGAGTACATCATAATTTCTGGTTTGTGCCATGACCACACTACAGTACTGCAGGTTGTATGGCATCTGAATTGTTATCCTGTGAAAACGTTTTCATGTTTTCTTCTGGTAGGTCAAAGAAGAGATGTAGGATCTAACTGAAACTATGTTTCTAAGTGAAACAAAAGCAAAATGGATTTAATTGGAATTAAATTTCTAGTTCTGACAAACATCTTGGATGTGACTAAGCACATATGTTCCTTGCAGTCTCTTCGGATAACAAATATTCTTAGGATGGCTCTTATTTTATGCCTTGAGAATAATGTCAAGACTAAGTTGTCATACGGCCTCTCTCAATGAAAAAGAAAGAATAAAAATATGTGACCAAGCCACATAATTTCATAATGCATCAAGCGTTGATGACGTAAGAATCCAGCACCACGTAAATTCCCCCCTGCTGAGTACATTTAAAAGTGAACTTCTGTACCTCGAGGTGTATTCCATGTTGCATTTCCCTGATATTTTTAAGGCACAGTAATTTGCAGCTGCTTCCAGCCAGCTCATGCACTGCAGTGGGTTGTGCTGGTCACACAAATAAGCAGTTGCTCGTGCTTTTAAAGGGCCAGCTGCATCCTGCTCTTGTTCCAGAAACCTGCCAAAAGGAGGGGTTTCCTGTCTGGGATGGGGGTTCTGGTCTGGCAGTGTCGTACCTTTAGGGATTCTGCAGCTTGAGGGGCCTGGCAGAGGTTATTCCCTTCTACCCTGGTACTTCTGACTTCTTTAACCAGTTTTACCCTGTCAGAAAATAAAAAATTCCTTCAAAGCTTCAGAGTTTCAGGCTTTTAGGAAATGTTTGCCAGCTGGTTCAGATTACCTGTGAAAAACTGGTAAGCTGTGAAAACTGAAAGCTGCATTATGCATAACGCAGCTTATGAAAACTGGGAGCTCCGTTACGCATAATTCTGAAAGAAAAAAAAAGACCCTTAATTGTCAGATGGCCTTTCTGTCCAGGAGGGAAAGAAGGTTCTGGCTCATACTGCATCCCTCCAGGCCTGACCTCCCTTATTTCCCATCCAGTGTATCTTTGTAGCAGTTCTTCTGATGATTTGGAAACCTGTAGGTACATGCATAGCACAAGAAGTTCACATATACGCCCTGTCATTCTGTTTGGATTAGGCTGCTTATTCCCCAAATATGAATACCATTTCATAGAATCATAGAATGGCTTGGGTTGGAAAGGACCTTAAAGGTCATTTAGTTCTAATGCTCCTGCCATGGACAGGATTGCTACTCATGGATCAGGCTGTCCAGGGCTCCATGCAACCGGGCATTGAACGCCTCTGGGGATAGGGCATCCATAGCTTCTCTGGGCAGCCTGTTCCACCACCCACTGAGAGAAAAATTTCCTCCTAACATCTAATCAAAATCTCCTCTCTTTGAGTTTAAACCATTCTCCTCTGTCCTATTACTATCTTCTTGTGTAAAAAGCCAGTCTCTCTCTTGTTTATAAGCTCACTTCAGATAGAGGAATGCCACAATGAGGTCTCCCTGGAGCCTTCTCCAAACTAAACAAGCCCAGCTGCCCCAACTGTTCTTCATGGGAGAGGTTCTACGGCCCTCTGATCATCTTTGTAGCCTTCCCCTCTACCTGCTCCAACATGTTTCTGGTGTTGTAGACCACATACTTGGATGCAGTAGTCTACCTGGGACCTCACAAGGACACAGCAGAAGGGGACAATCACCTCCCTCTCTCTGCTGGCTATGCCTCTTTTGATGCATCCCAGGATACAATTAGTCTTCTGGGCTGCAAGTCTATACCATTGGCTCATGTCCAGCTAAATTTCATTGCTGCAAATGTTTAACTTGTTGACCCGAGTAAGACGAGGGCCATATTTTTATTTCTGTGCTCTTCAGTCTATCCTCACTCTACAGATTTGCCTCTGCTGTAAAAAAACCTGTCAGTCCTGTTTTAACATGATCCTGGCAATCCTTTCTCATTTCTGCCTTAATTCCACATACAATTTGCTGATACTGTCTTTTTATATCCACATGTTACTGCTTTTGAGGAACTTGTCCAGTCTAAAGAAAATTGTTATTTATTAAGATAATTAAAGTGATTTATGAAGTTAGTTGTATAATAAAGCACAGGAGCTAACTCCTTTCTTTTAGACATGATTATTCAAAATATAATGCACTACTCTTGGCAAAATATGGACTTATGAATCATATATTTTGTTTTCAAACTCCTTATCCTGTAGTTGAGCAGCTGAGATATATCTTCAGGACAAGAATTCCTGGATGCCAATAACTCTCTCTGGTTTTCAGAGATCTCTCATATGTGCCAAGAAAAATTACCTGCTGACTTATTAATAAATTTGATAACTTCTGATAGAAACTGATGATGAAGAACTTCAACTTGATTATAACTTGATACACCCAATAACTGCTGTTATTCTTGAGAGAACCACAAAAATGAGCTTTCTATGTGAAAAAAAACCTCACTGATTTTTACAGGGCATCACTGTGGGTCTGGTGTCAGAAGTGCAGGGTGCAGTATTTGGGTTCACAGAGCTGCCCGTGCTCCACCTAGGCAGATGCCAGTTTGGCCCCTTCCTCTAGGACCAATCCTCTCAGCTTCAGAGAGCAGCTGTATTTAGGTCTGCCTGTTCTGTCTTCAGTGATCTCTCATTTCAACTATGACAGCAGCGACCTGCTCAGCCTCCATTCATCTGCAGGTGGGGGCGGTGTAAGAGAAAGCAAGGGAGGGAGGGAGGCAGGGAGGAAGAGAGAGGGAGGATGCTGCAACCTATGTGAATAATTTATAGTGCAAGGAAAGGAGAGTTTATGTGGGAGCAGCTGGGTTCCCTGTCTCCATCCGCTTGCCAGCTGGGGATGAGAGAACCTTGCTCAGGTAGGGGATGAACAGCTTAGCTGCTTTTATTCTCTCCTTGCATATGATACCAATTAAATATATTTTGCATCTAGAAGGAATGGGTGTAAAAACAGCTGGAGGGGGGTAGTTTTAGATCTCTGCTGCTTGCTGTGCATTGTGTAACGGATGGATCTTGAAGCAGTTTAAGCCCCAGGAGGGAGAGCGTCTGCTTTTTAAAGATTTAGGCATTGTGCTATACCGCATTGTGCAGCGGGAGAGAGGCGAAGGGGAGGGAGGAGATAGGCAGAGCAGTTGTGCATGTAGGAAATTATATAAACTGAAGAGATGGAGGGGCATGAAAGAGGGTCTGTCAAGACTCAAAGAGATTCTGCTCTCATTCTGTCAGCCTTTGGCATAGAATAATGAATTCAAGTGGGTTGTGGGAGGTGCTGTGTTTCTATCCAGTATGCTATTTAGAAGCTGTGTGCATACATCTGTGGAAACATCTGGTGTGAGAACATATGTGTTTCTGTCTATGAACTTGAGATGACGGAATGTAATATTGCAGTAATAAATACAGGGGGAAAAAAAAAAGAGTTTCTGCTCTGTAGAGTTTACTGTTGAAGAATATGCTGGTACTGCGTAGCTTCCGTGGAGCTTCTAATGTTCCTAGAATGACTCACATAATTGATAAAACTGCAGAGATCAGGTTCAATGTTCTAATCCAGACTTTTCCTATGTGAGCTGCATAAAATGCTAGTGCAGTTATAAAAAAAGTCTGTTAATAAAAATGAGGAAAATATGTAGCAAAAACTGTAGATGCTGGTTATTGAAATACATGTATTAACATACCTACAAGGATACCTAAAAGAATAGAAGCTTGTGTGCTAGTCTCTTAAAAAAAACAACAAACAAAAAACCACAACAAAATTACAGAATGCAGAATGACTCATGCAAATTAGATAAATGTATGTATTATTAGACTATAAATATGCAGAATTCACGTAAGAATGCAAGTAACTAAGTATGAGCTGAGTCTACTTAATACAACTAAAAGCTTATATTCAGTGATACTGTTGTATCAGCTGCATGAACAGCAACAATTGTTAGCTTGATTGTAAGTTGAGGAACAGAAAGGGGTAAGAGGGCTTGTGATTCGCTTACATGTGAAAGTGATTTATTCATGTGGCTAGGATTAAAGGATGCTACTTAGAACAGCAATTAAAGCATATAATAACTGTTTGCTGATTTGCTTCTGGATTTTGAGGGCTCTGTGCACAACTGCAGTTGTACAGGAGGTTAGGTAAACCTGTGAGGTTGTCAAATGAAAGCTGAGCCTAGAGTGTGAACAAAGTTAGTTTTAAGCTTCTGAAGGATGTCAGAAAGACCTGGGCCTCTCTGTGTAGTTTGCTTTCACCATATCCAGTCTTGCTGTTGCTGCTGCTAATGACTATGCTATTAGGGAGGGCAGTAGTTAGTACTGGTAGCCTACACATGGAACTCATCTTTACATCCTCAGTTTTTATTAGGAGCGGCAATCTAACCATGCCACAAGTAAATGCAAATTCTTGTATTTATGGGGTTTCTGACCCACAGATTTGAGCTCCGCTAGAGAGTGAATTGCTTGCATGTGACAGCATCCAGTTATTTCATAGGAAGAATAATGTCAAATCTCTGTATTATTTGATATACATCAGCTCCTAAGACCAAAGGTATTGAGGTTGATATCCTGTTAGTATTCCCTTGAAGCAAATAGGAAGTTGTGGAGGATTTCCTTGTTGCTCATTTTTTCCACTGCATACAAAAAGGAACCTTGTGAATAGAACTTACCCTGCAGAAGAGTTGAATAAGGGATTCTTTAGGTGTCCCTGTTTAATATTGCGTGTTTTACAGTCATTAGCAACCTGGAGTCAGCCGCTTGGATTCAGCTGTCCTACAAGGGAGATATGGATCCCCTAGAGAGGTGGAATCTAGGTAGAATGATTATACTGATTTTCCACAGCAAAGGAAAGGCAGGAGCCATCACTCCATCCCCTGTTTTCTTCTCTTTCTCCTTGCCTCCTCCTCCTTTTCTATCTCTCTATGCCATGTCCATCTTCCCAGGAGCTTCCTGCCCCACGGCTGGGGCCTCGTCCCAGCTGTGAGGTGCTCTTTGCTGTCTCTCCTTTGAAGCCTGGCTTGGGAAATCGAGGGAGGGAGGGAGCCTGTGCCCTTTTCCGTGCTGAGGTGGGAGGAGAGGAAGCTCCTGAGGAGGACAGAGGGGAGCTGCCTTAGCCATTCCGGCATGTTTTCCCGAAAGCACGCTTCTCCCGTTGGAGCCGACGGAGGGTACGTACGGACACTGAGCGGCTCTCCCTGGGCAGTTTGCGTTGCAGCCTGCAGCCTGGGGACGGGGTGGGGGAACAGCTGAGAGGGTGTCGGGTGTAAGGCTGGCATGGGACCCTGCCCCGCGATGGCTGTTTTGCGGTGGGAGCGGGTAGAGGAGCTCTTGTAGGCTGACTGAAAAGGAAGGGAGCTGATGAGGTGAGAAGTGTGTGTTGTGATCTGAGCTGGGAAGTCCAGCTTCGAAGCGAGCCCCTCTGTGAGCCGGGTGTGCGACTGCTGTGGTGCCCTCGTGCCTCGTGTCCTTTTGTGGCTCCGGGAAGGTGAGAGGGGTTGGCCAAGGTGCTCCTGTTCATGAAAGGAAGCAGGGTGAGACTTTACCACATAGATGAAAAGCTTTATTAAACCCACTGAAGCCAATTTTTGTTTCTTTCAGAACAAATAATAGCATAGAATTTGTTGTTGATCTGGCTTAGTTATAATAGGTAGAAACTAGTTTTATAGATCTGTATGGGGATCCTGGGACTGAAATAGCAGAGGATGCTGCAAGGCAGGAGCAAAGGGCATTAGCAGAGTTGCGTGTGTGGAGGTACTAGCTTAGAAGTCTGCAGAGGTTCTTCTTGCACCATTTCAGAATTGAGTCTTTAGCAGTGGAATAGAATTGTAGAGTCATTTGAGTTAGAAGGAACCTTTAAAAGTCATCTAGTGTAACTCCCCTGCAATGAACAGGGACGTCTACAGATAGATCAGGTTACTCAGAGCCCCGTCCAACCTGACCTTGAATGTCTCCAGGGATGGGACATCCATCCACCAGTTCTCTGGGTATTTGGTTCCAGTGCTTTACTACCCCTGTTGTAAAAAACTTTTTTCCTTATGTTCAGTCTAAATATCCCCTTTTTTAATTTAAGCCCCATCCCTCTCAGCCTGTCCTTGTAGGGGAGGTGTTCCATCATTTTTGTGGCCTTCCTCTGGACATGCCCCAATAGGCCCGTGTTTGTCCTATACTGAGGACTCCACATCTAGACACAGCACACCAGGTGAGGTCTCACCAGCATAATATAGAGTGGCCAGATCACTTCCCTTGATCTGCTGACCATGCTTTTTTTGATGCAGCCCATGATATGGTTGGCTTTTGGGATACAAGTGCACATTACTGGCTTGTATCCAGTTTGCCATCCATTAGTACCCCCAAAATGTTTTTCAGTAGAGCTGTGCTCTACCCTTTCATCCTCAGGTTGTATTGATACTTGGGGTTACTGTGACCCAAGTGGAAGGCCTACTCTTAGTTCAGATAATTCCTTGAAGTTAACACATTGGTTATTGTCACTAATAAAATCCTGTTCTAGCCTTCAGTCTGTTCCATAGCCTCTGCTTCCCCTTACTGCCTTTTCATAATTAAAGTTTCAGCAAAAATGCATTTCATTGTACATATTGTGTACTTATTTGCTCTCCCAACCTGCAGAATTATTCTTATTTTTCAGAAACGGTGTTCTGCTCTCTGACAGTGATATTTCTGCTTTGTAATTACACACATAGGCTTTGTTCTAGAGACTACAGTGCAAGTAATTTATTGTCAGTGTCCAACATTTACTTGAACATTCAAGCGATAGTAACAATAGCCCTGAAGTTTTGAGATATTCTTTGAAAGGTAGCATCAATTCTAAATCATTCTTCTGGATTTTTAGAGTTCCTCCATACGTTCCTGAGATACTTGGAGAACTGATAGTATCTGTAAGTGCATGGTAAGGCCTGGAATCGTGGCATCTGCTGCATTTTGACATTAGAACTGTGCAAGGATTGAATGGTAAGGAGCAGTTCCTCTGAGTAATACTTTAGTCAGCCCAAAATATGGAGGTGAATTTATGGCAGGAGAACAGGAGCAGGTCACTGACCTCATGCAAAATCTGCCAAATTTCTATGTTATAGGTATGTAACTTACTCCTTACTGAATGATTCAGGAGTCAAAACAGTGGCATGGAAACGAAAAACACTATAGCATCCAGCAAGGCTCCATGGCATCCATTTGCATGTAAGATCTACTGTTAGATTTCTCTAGTTATGACTAGTTTCTGGAAATTAGAAATTTTCAGATTTAGCTGTTAGTTTTTAGGTATTACAGAATAGAGCCTTCAGTTTTCCAAAACAAGTAATGAACATGTTACATATACTGCTTTGGACGTGTATTTTGTTAGTCCTAGGTGTGCTATAACTATATGAATAGAAGTGATAAATAAAGCACATGGATATATAGCATTAATATTTAATAATACCATGAATGAAATTCAATTAATAGTGAAATTAATATTAATTTTAAATACATTTGTCATTTAACTATTACAGTATTTATTTGGGTATGTTGAGGCTAACTTCTTGGTCTTTTCTCCCATATTAGTTTAATCTTTAGATGTATAGCATAGCTCTCTCATTTCAGTGTTAGGAAAAAAGTATGGATGGAAGGTTTGCATTACTCTGTAATCAAGATCAAGATCGAGACTATATTAAAGTTACATGACACAAGTGGACTACCAAAATATATTGTGAATTGTCAGAGAATTGAGGAGCATAGAGATACTTGAAGCCTCTAACGAGAGCATAACTTTGTAATCACATAAAGTAGTTCTTACGTACAGTAATAAATACAGACACTTGTTTCAAGGCAAGAGTCTTTGCTACTTCCAGATACTGATCTCTAAATGGTAGTAAGGATCATGCATCTAAGACCTGGGGGATAACAATTCACGATCATGACGCATGATTACATAACAAACATTTCTGTGACTGAGTTACGAAGTGCTTTGGTCCTGTATTGCATGTGAAACCTAGGGTTTGTTTCCAGCCACAACAGTGCTAGTTTCACTTTGCCTTTTTTTGCTGATTTATTCAGGAACTTTGCAGGTTATAAATAAACTGACAGGGAATGGTAGCTTCTCCTGGACAAGAAATGGTCTGGAAAGAAGGTAAAAAGAGCAGAAGGCAAGGAAAGCATCACTGGCAAGTGCTTGTATCTTGTGTTTGACAAGAGTTAGAAGTTTTTATTTTGCCTTTTGTCTCTCACAGGAGTTCTGAGGAGGGAGTGTGTTGTGTCAGTAATGTTATAGACTCTCCTATCCAAGGCATTCCATCTACTCTTGCTTTTGCTGCTCCCAACAAGGTAAAGGCAGTTTACATTCCTTTTTCTCAGGGTTGGAATGTGCATTGGACTACTGAGCAGAAGAAATGACAGAAGGCAAGCTTGTGTGCATGCTTGTGTTACACCTATAATTGTGCACTTCTGTATAAAAATCCTAAGCTTGTTTGTTTAATCACTTTTTACTGTATATTGTATCAGGCCTGTAGTTTAACCCATTCACAAATATGAATTCCTGACTCCCGTCCTATCAGGTTGCAGGTCAAACTTTTGCAATGTAAGCTGAAAACTATTTAGAGTTGTATTGTCCTTGCTATCAGTAAATGCAGAAAGATTCCTTCTTGTCTTCAGTAAGAAAATAAATAGTTTGTATGTAAACATGGAAAGAGATGCTGGATTAGTATCTGTTTTACCACAGAAGATAACATTAACTTTTGCAAGTGTTAAATTATTTTCCCTGTTGTCCTTTTTTTTTTTTTTTTTTCCCACAGACTGTGGACTTGTTTGAGATGATTGAAAAAATGCAGGTAATGAGAAATCATTCTGTCAGACTTTGGACACTTTTTTTTTTTTTTTTAGCCAAACCATCTGCTGCTCTTTGTCTTGTCATTTCAATCCCAACAACCTTCAATTTAGACTTGAAGAATATCTGGTTTTCTAGGTCCAAGCTTCTGTATGAAGTCTCGAAACTATTTTCCTGTGTTCATTTCTAGAACTTGCATGATGGAAGAGCTATACACATTATATACACTGTATACAGAGTGTTCTTTTCAGAATTATGATTTTGAGGGAAAATCAAAGTTACATGAAGGGATTTCTGGCACAGTCTTCAAAATCTTCAAGAAACTTTTTGCTGGGTAGCAGATGCTAATGACAGGTGATTAGTAGGACATTTACATGTGTTAACTGCATTAAACAAGGTCAGCTTTAACTTGCACAAGCAAGGAAGACTGGCTTAATTCTTTTATTAAAAAGCGTGCATTCAGATGTATACACTGCAATGTGAAATGAAATACAAAAGGGAAAAACATCTTTCCTCTGCCAAATGAAGTGATAGTATAATAATAATAGTTTATATATCTAGAACTGAATTTTTAAAGCTTTTTTTTTTTTCAGATTATATGTTCTCAGAACATCCTTACAGTCTGCCAATACTCTATCTGATTGTTAACATTTCTTTATAATACCATGGTTAACTGTGATCTAATGTAACACGTAGGATGATACATAATTCCTCTCTTTTATTTTGTATTAAAATAAGGTTTTGCACTATACAACCTGAGTTACATTGGATCTTTGCTTTGCTCTAGAGGAGTGATTGTTAAGAGGAGCTCCTTTAACTATGGGCAGTCTAGCATGGAATGTGCTGGCATGTTCTTTCTCTTCTCTGCAGAAACTCTAATACACTGACTTATAGCATCTCAAGATGTTTTCCCTCAGGCTGAGGTCATCCACTAGGACCTCCTTTGAAAAAGGAAACCTTTTGCAGTTATCAGATCTGTCAAGAATGCCAAAGAAGAAGAGAGACCTTGCAACATTGCAGTTTCCCAGACTCCATTTCCACATGCAAAAATCCCCCAGTGCACAGAAAGCTTGTCCCCATACTTTCCGCAGTTTGTTCCAGGAAATTGGGGCTGCCTTGCACTTCTGTGTCTCTCATGTCTCAACCTTATTTTGACAGAACATAGTCTTTTCTTGCCCCAAAATTCTGTTCCAGAGACACCTACTTCAGAACCTAGCCTTTCTCCTGAGTCTCAGCCCAGTACACTGACAAGTAAAACTCCAGGTCACATTAACTGAACACCCGTTTGCACTTTGCGTACTCTATGTACACTTTCATGACCTGCCCAAATACAAAATGACTATTACTACCTCCATACAAAGGTAAAGTTTACTTCAGCCCTATTCCATTTTGATTTCACAACTCATCAGGTCATTTTTCTTTCTTTTTTTCTTTCTTTCTTTTTTTAAACCTAAGTGGGTTTTTTGTTTGTTTGTTTGTTTGTTTGTTTTAATGTATAATGGATATCTTTTTCTTTCAGAAATAGCAAAGGAAAAGAAAAAAAAGCATCCTGATCCTTATTAATACTCAATGTTAGTATTGCTATTGCTCAGTGTTAACACTGTTGCTCTGCTGGCAGGTCTTTTCACCTTATAAGAGTGGAACACTGTCCTCAAACTTTTGCCCTTAAGTATCTTACATTTTTACTGTATGTAAAGTAGAAAGGTTATTTCAGATTTGTATATTTCTATCAGATACATTTATAAGATTGTTTCACTGTAAAATGCTCACATAGACGTGGCTGTTATGAATGAGATTCTTCTTATTGTCAGAATGAAGGTCAGGAGCTGCTTATCCTGTCCATTAACCGTTACATTAAGCTGTCATTGAAGGTGTATAAAAATACAGTCACAGCATCACATTCCTGTATGAGAGTTGGAGGATACTGATGTCAGTAATTAATTATTAATTCTTACATACATTGTGTCAGAGAAAGCTCCAATCCTGATCTTTGGCTTCCTATCTGTCTGTGCAAATTATGCATCTTGTCTCTCTGTACTTATGCCTACTTGGACTAATATCAGCATAGGTTCCCGTGTCTTTTTGACTTCTTTTGTTCTCAACCTCTGCTTAGTCAGCACTGAGGGTTCTCATGACTAATGTTTCTGTTACTGTGTTTCTGCTGCAGAAGTGTGTTGGAAGTGAGCAAACTCTTTCCATGGTGAGAAGGCAGAGAATGAAATAGCCTTTGATAAGAAAGGCATTTACTGACAGAGCAAGAAACTAGGCATCCAGTTGCATATGCCCAGTTAATGTTGCATAACAAGTAAAGGAGATAAGCAGGACTGTGCCATAAAGCTCTTTGCACTAATCAGATGTAAGCATGGAAAGTGATTCTCATTTTCTCTTTTGCCTCCAAGAGACAGATTTATTCCATTATGTGAATGGAAGGAAGGCATATAAACTTTCCGAAGTCTTGCCTAATACTCAAAAATTTCTTACTTTTCTTAAACTTTCTCTGAACTTTTTTGCTCTGCCTGATGGTATGGTATCTTCAAGGGAGATATCTTCTAAAACTGTGAGAAAAAGTCTGAAATACTATTCTATGAATACTTTTTTCTATCAATAAATCTTTGTTTATTTATTGTTTGAATAAGAAGTAGAGTAGCTTAAAGAGACTGGAAAAATGTATAACAGAATTCCTTTGGGATAATTATTTTCATTTCTGCCAGCTTTCTGCTTTTAAGGAATTGTAAGGCTTTTGAGTTTTAATGCCAAATTAGGAATAGCCTGGCCAAGTTCCATCTTCACTCCTCCTGCTTATTCCAAACTTCCCAATTTGCTTAAAACAGAAGATTATAAAGAACAAAAACATACAAGTTGAGAATATGGAGAAGAATGCAGAGGGTAAATGAAAGAAACATGCTGAAACACAGGATTCACAGTCCATGACTTTCTGTTTCCAGGGGAGTCGTCTGGATGAACAAAGATGTTCCCTTCCAGCTCCTCTCAAGGTCAGGCTCAGTCATTGTTGCCTCCTAAGTTATTGATAATGACAGATGATTACTGACCAGGCTGGAACTGCATTTTCAGTGTGGAGTGAATAGGGAGCTTAAAAACACTCATTTTAATTAGCTGTGAGAGGTGTTAGTGTGTACGCGAAAGACAGTGTTTTCCTTTTTCTGATTTAAGTTACTCCAATAAATGTTTAATATTATTAAAAATCCTAGTTTTGACAAAATAATTGATTCAATTTTTTTCATTGTAAGACCCTTAATAATATGTATGAAAACACAATGCATTTATTTCAATTGTCTGCTTGAAGACTCTGATGCTACAAGAAAGCTGATGTGCTTCCCTCAATTTTAGGCCAATAAAAACAGATTTTTATCCTTAAACTTTTCCTCTCAATTTTTTTCTGTTCTAGCTCAAGCGTGTTAACTTTAAAATTAGCTTTTACGGATTTTTGTTCTCAAAGTTTTATATTACAATGCTGAGACCTGGGAAAGAAAGTCCAACTTAAAATTCTAAAATAAAACTCTAAAGGTGGACTAGGGCAGAGCAGAAACTAAAGACACAGTTTGTGCTATCATGAGAGGAAAAGAATCTAAAAGATCTCCCACACTTTTGCTAATTTTTGCTAACATTCTCTTCTGATTTCAGACAGAAGAAGAGTATATTCCTTACCCGAGCATCCATGAGGTGAGTCTGTACTACTCTTCTCTGATTTTTCCCTTGAGCTTTCAGCCTACTGGCCTTTTTGGCTACTGACCTTTCAGCTTTCATGTTCTCCTCATGTCCTTCCAAACAGGTATTACAGAAAGGGTGGCCATATCCTCTCATTATCTTACCCCAGTTTGGGGGCTACTGGATTGAAGGGACAAGCCACAACCTCTCCAGTCCAACTCTCTCTGATGTACCCTTTCCCTGGAGTGTTAAGGTGAAACTGGAGAGTGACCCCACAGCCAAGCTATACCGCAAGCATTTCCTAGGGAAGGTAAGGGTAGTCTTCAGATCCCTCTTTGACCTGCCAGACATAAGACTGAACTGTATCTCAGGCTTTCCCTGGTGGATTTAGAAATAACTGCCACTCAACATCCCTTGAACTAAGTAAATGAAATTCATACAACTGCATGGCCAGCAGTGTGTTAAGTTGATCCTGCCCCCTGTGACCTGTGCATCTTCCTGTGTGTTAACAGAAGTGAAAGATTTGTACCAAAGAATATTTACATTTGGTTAAGAAGCTCCTCTGAGGCTCATGGAAAGTAGAGATGATGAGAGAAAAAATGTGAAATAGTATTGGAAATGTATGTGGTATGAGTTCTAGAGGTGACTTCTGTGCTAAGAGCACAATTCCATTGACAATGAGCAAAGTGGTCCATTTTTCTCAGAATAGATAAGCAAATGAGGATGATGACCAGACATTGGTATTGGCAGTTTTAGGGAACTAATTGGTTCCCAGAGTGGATTTCAGGATGATTTTAACTACCAAGACAAGGGAACAAAACCATGGTCTTTTCTGAGAGACGGTTTATAAGGGAATAAGAAAGCCAACTGTGTACACTCACACTGTATCTTATTCAGTGATCTGTCTGTGTGACTGCTTAGTAAGTTTAAAATGGAGAAAAGGAGCTTTGCACACTGCTGGGGACTTGTTCTGCAGTAGTCTGACTTGCCTGAATGATCTTGTATAGTATGCAACTAGAAGCTGTTGTAAATATCATTTATTAGTAAAGCACTCTTTCTGAAGACTTTCTGTCCAGATCTGCTGTAATGGACATGTCCCATGACATTCTGGAATCCTTCAGTTTGCCAACTGTAATTATTTTTCTGTCGTGATAAATTTAAGGTTCTCCTTAAAGGTTTCTGATTTCAGCTGTAATGAAAGATGAAGTGGTTTTCAGTACAGTTGTAGAATTCACTGCTGACCTGATATCATAGGATCATAGAAAACTGAGGTTGAAAGGGGCCTCTGGAGGTCATCTTGTCCATCCCTCTGTTTAAGCAGTGCTGTATCATCATTGTTTCTTCTAAGTAGGAATGGGGCAGAGTGTATCCTCAGCAAGTATGCAGATGACACAAAATGAGAGAGTGATGAATTCACCAGTGGGCTATGTTGCCATCCAGAGGGATCTCAACAGATTGGAGAGGTGAGCTGACAAGAATCTCATGAAGGCCAAGAGATATGCAGAGTCCTGCACCTGGAAAGGTACAACCCCTGGCATCAGGACATACTACAAGTTACCTAGATGGAAAGCAGCTCTGCAGAAAAGGACCAGTGGGTCCTGGTGGCCATCAAGTGTAAATGCTTGCTGTTAAGAAGTTTAATGGTATCCAGGGCTACATTAAACAAAGTATTGCCAGCAGGTGAAGAGAAGTTTCCCTTCCTCTCCAGTCATCACTGATGAGGCCATATATGAAGTACTGTGTCTAGTGCTGGGTCTCCCAGTATAAGAGAGGAATGGACATACTGGAAGGAGTCCTATGCAGGGCCACAAAAATGGTTAAGGAACTGGAGCCTATCTCCTGTGAGGAAAATCTCAGAAAGCTAGGACTGTTCAGCCTGGAGAAGGCGTGGAGGGATCTTAACAATCAATCTTATCTTTTACAGTATAATGGAGTATAAGGGAGGGTGCAAAGAGGACTGAGCCTGTTTTTTTTTCAGCGGTGCCCAATGCCAGGACAAGAGGCAGTGGGCTCTAACGTCAACACAAGAAATTCTGTCTAAACATCACTTCTTTTTATATTGGGTGACAGAGCACTGACCCAAGTTGTTCAGAGATGTTGTGGAATCTTCTCCTTGGAGAATTTCAAAAGCCACTTGAACATGGTCCTGAAGAACCTGCTCTGGGTGAATCAGCTTGAGTAGGAGTTGGACCAGGTAGACTCAGAAGTCTTTGCCAACCTCAGCTATACTGTGAAGTGAACACGAAGGAGTTCCCTTTCCGTCAAACTCCGTATGTTCGCAAAGTGCCCAAACATCAGTGATTAAGTACTAAATAAAGACTCCTCTCTCCATTCTTCTCAAGTACCCAGATTTTGTTCTTTGATTTAATTGACATGAGTATGTGTCTATATCCCATTAGGCCTGTAAGCTGGTGAGGAAGTATGTCTCAGAGAAGAAGGTGAAAAAGACTCTTGTCACAGAATACTCTATCCATGGGTAGAAAACTTCACCCATATCATAGGCATGTTGGGTTTATTTAAGTCATGCATGAAAACATGACCTGGTCTTGAACACCTCCAGAAACGGGGAGTCCGCAAGTTCTCTGAGCAACCTGCTCCAGCACCTCACCACTATCTGAGTAAAAAATTTCATCTGAATCTTTCATTTAAATATCCCCTCTTTTAGTTTAAAGGCATTCCCCCTTGTTCTGTCATTATCAGACCATGTAAAAAGTCAGTCTCCGGCCTGTGTATAAGCTCCGATCAGGTACTGGAATGTGAGATCTTCCTGGGGCCTTCTTTTCCTCAGGATTAACAAGCAAAGTTTTCTCAACCTTTCTTTATAGGAGAGGTGCTGCAGTCCTCGGATCATCTTTGTGGCCTTCCTCTGGACCTGCTCCAACAACTCCACATCTTGTGCTGGGGGACCTACTCCCGAATGCAGTCGAGTAGAGCAGAGTGGGATGATCACCTCCTCACCCTGCTGGCCATATCTCTTTTGATGCAGGCTGGGATACAGTTGACCTTCTGGGCTCTGAGTGCACACTGCTGGCTCATGTACAACTTTTTGTCCACAAGGACATCCAAGTCCTTCTCCACAGGGCTGTTCCCAGTGAGTTCTTCTCCCTGTACACATATCTGAGATTGCTCTTACCCAAGTTGAACCCTACACCTTACACTTGGTCTGTTCAGTCTCAATAGGTTCTCATGGGCCCTCTTTCCAAGCCTTTCTAGAAGCCACTGCACCATTCAGCTTGGTGCCATAAGCAGACTTGCTGAGAGTGTGCTCAATATCACTATCCAGATCATTGATAAAGAAGTTGAAGAGCACCTGTACCTAGATGGACCTCTGGGGGACATAACTTGTCACTGGTCTCCACTTGGACATAGGTTTAATGACTACAACCATCTGGCTGTGACCTTCCAACCAATTCTTTATCCATCAAAAAGTCCACCTTTCAAATTCATTTCTTTCCAATTTATAGATAAGGATGTGGTGTAGGACCATATCAAAGGCAGAAGTCCAGGTAGATTATATCAGTTGCCTTTCCTTTGTCCACCAATACTGTCACTCCATCACAGAAGGCCACCAGGCTGATCATGCATGATAACATGTCCTTATGCTGTCCTGAATGCATATGCCTTAACACAGCTTCCAGGAGGACCTATTCCATGATCTCCACAAGTACAGATGTGAGACTGACAGGCCTGTAGTTCCCCAGGTCTTTCTTGCTCCCTTTCTTTAGAATGGGAGTGATATTTCTCTTTCTTCTGCCACCAGGAACTTCTCCCAACAGCCATGACTTTTCAGATATGATGGAGAATGGCTTGGCAACTACATCATTCAGTTTCTTTACAACCCTGGGATGCATGTTGTCAGGCCTTATAGACTTGTACAACATCAATCAGTCTCACAGTGGTCTTGAACTTGCTCTATGCTTATAGCAATAGGGATTTTACTCCTGCACCTTCTGCCTGAAGACCGAGTAACTCAAGAGACATGGGAAGTTAAACTAGCAGTAAAGACTGAGGCAGAGAATTTATTGAGTACCTCAGCCTTCTCAATGTCCGTGGAAGGCAGTTCTACCTTCTCATTTAATAGAGGAAGTACAATCTTCTTTGCCTTTCTCTTTGACCAATATATATGTAGAATCTCCTGTTATTTTTCACATCTCTCAATAAGTTCAGTTGATCTGCACCTTGGCTTTCCTGATTCCATCTCTGCATGTCTGGATAGCATCCCTATATTCTTCCCAGGCCATTCATCCCCATTTCTACTGCCTGTACATTTTCTTCTTTTCCCTTAATTTGCCAAGCAGGTCCTTACTCAGCCATGTCAGTTTCCCATATCTTCTGCTGTCCTTTGAGAAGTACCACCCATGTATCTGTTCTTATGTCCCTAAGGACAGTTTTCCAGAGGATCTCATCCAACAATTCCTTAAACAGACGGAATTTTTATCTTCTGAAGCTCAAGATTCTGACCCTGCTTCTGACCAGACCCATGTTCCTTGAGATCACTAACTCAACCACAGCGTGGTTGCTGTAGTCCAGATTGCCTCCTATCTGAACCTCTTTAATTATCTCCTCTGTATTGGTGAGAACCAGGTCCAACAACACTTCACCTCTTGTTGGTCTGTCCAGGTATTGGACAGACTATGAAGCTATCCTCAGCAGACTCCAGGAGTCTTCTGTATTGTTTGCAGCCTGCTGTGTTGCTTTTTCAGCAGACAGCTGGGTGATTGAAATCCCCCATCAGGCTGAGAGGTTATGAGCACGAAATCCATTGTAAATGGTGCAAGAAAGCCCCATCAGCAGGCTCCTCTTGATCAGGCAGCATGTAGTAGACCCTGACCACCAGATGTCCTTTATTGGTCTGGTCCCTAATTTTAACCTATGTGCTCTCAAGCTGAATGTGGCTGTTTCTCAGAGACAGCTCTTCATGGTCTATCCACTTCTTAACATATAGGGCAACTCCTTTACCCCTCCTGCCCCTTCTATCTCTTCCAAAAAGCTTGTAGGCTTTGATCATCCTATTCCAGTTGTGTGATTCACCCCATCTTGTTTCCGTGATAGCAGGCAGGTCATAGTTTTGTAATTGCATCATAGTATTCTGGCTTTATCAGAATTGGTAGCCTCTTATTGATGTCCCACATTGGGACCTCCAGCAGATGGCAGAGCTATCTCAAGAGATTATCTGGATAGCAGTTGGGATCCTCAGTGCATCTCAGTGAGAAGTCCCTATGACAAACATAAAACAAGAATCTGTATGCATATTTATATTATGGGTATGTATATGCTAAGTCTGAAACTGACTTTTTTTTTTTTTTAATTTAAATTTTTAATTAAAAAACAAACAAACAAACAAACAAACAAAAACCCAATATACTACAGATGGTGTGGAGCAACCACACAAAAAAGTGCTATGACAGTCCAGCCATTATGGAGCTCTAATTCTATGCTTCTTGGTCTGCTCTTTATATGATGAGAAGTTTGGTAAGGTTCATTTTGCAGATAGGAAAAAGGGTATAAAACCTTGTGCACAGTACTGTGGGAATTACTAAATGCCTACCTTGTTTTCAAAGACTATAATGAAGAGGCATATGTTGAAAATGCCCATCAGGATCTTAGAGTGCAGTTTCACAAGCACTACAAACTGGCAGTACTGGTGAAAAATCATTCTTGCCTTGTGTTCATATCTGGTCAGGTATTTCTCCATTATGCTGTACTTTCTTTGTACTGATTTAAAGTATTGTTACTGCTGTACTATGAACTATGTTGAGGAACTTACTCAAAATTAACTTCCCTACTAGTGAAAAGAAGTTGTTAGCATGAAATTCTAGCTGAGCAGAGAGAAAAGATGTGGAAACTATTTGATACATTGAAGCAGTCAAAGTACATTTTTGTAACTAGGTGTAACTATAACAATCTCTTTTGTATTTCAGGCTTCTGTAATTTTGTTTCATTACTGCAAGTCTATCTTTTTAGTAAGCATGTTCTCTGACTACCTAAGACTGCAAGCCTTTTCCTATTCAGGACCTTTTCCTTCTGGCGTGCAAATGCATATACTTAGCAGCCTACTACTGTTTTCTTAACATGAAAAGATGACATCAGCCCAAGATATAGATATCTTTTTCTTTCCAGATTTCTCCAAGTAGAGATGGAGGGAAGGCCTAAACAGAGACAACCTGATAAGGTATTATTTTTGTACCTGTCCAGCTGTAGTGGTTCTGTGTTCTGCAGTTGACAACAGCAGTATCTTCTAGGTTCTTGTTGTCATTTGACTGGCAAACAGCAAACACCTTGCACTCTTCCAGCAAGAGGGCTCACAGGAATAATGATCTTGTTTACCCTGTGATATAAGTTTGTTATCTTTTGTTGTTGACATGTTTGAAGGCTCAGGTATTTTTGTCTTTTTGTCACATCACATTATCATTGTGCCTCCAAAGCTGCTTTTCCTCCTTCTTCGGGGATGAAATCATCCCAGTATTTTACTGGATGACCAGAAGTTGCAAAGTTTTTTGAAGTAAGCTTTTTAAAATTCTCATTTCTCTTAGGGAAAAATTAATAGGCCCATTTTGAATCCCATAAAGGTTTTTTAGTGTTCTCTGGATTCATATACTCCTGCAGTTAGAAGAACTGATGAAGCAGACCAGGTCTTGGGGAAGTCTTCTTTTCCTTTCCTCTTGTTTGTTGGCCTGTCGTGCAACTCTTGTTAATGAGTACACAAAATAATTCTATTTTATCCAAAAGAATCCCAAATGGCTAAGAGCATGGCAGATGTCTTAATAACTCAGTAACTTCTCAGGCAAACTGCCAACTTTCTTTGTGTCTTCTATTTTCCCTTGGACTTATGGAACACAGTAATTGCTTTTGCAGAGTCCAAACTTCTTTTCAGACTGCCTTAAATGTTGTAGAAACTGCTTCAGTGACTGCTCAGATTTGTACCTACCTATACAAATATACATAGGTCATGTCAGCTTTGGGTTATTTTGTCACCATTGAGTCACAGCCTTCAGTATTATCCATAAAGCATTTTGATAGTTCATCTCTAACTTTGGAACAGCTAAAAATAAATGTTGTGTGTTGAAGGATTGAAGGACTCTGGTTCTGCCGTCTGCTGCCTAGGTGTTTTTACAGAGAAAGAAAATCATGGAAGAAAAAAAGTCACAAGGAGGAAGTTAGAGGTTTTGTTCATACTTTTGACCTAGGCATACACTCAAAATCAGGGTAGGAATCCACAATGGCTTTGGTAACAATTCTATTATTTTGAGACCTTCATTAATGCTAGTGCTTGTTACTGTGGAAAAGATTGTACCCCATTGTGCAGCTCTGTCAGGTTATGGTCAGCTGAATAGCTAATAGCCTGGTTCCCATAGCAACTGAGATCCTAATATGTCAGGCCTGCTGAGGTCTGGCCCTGAATTCTCATCAAAAAGAATTTGGTTTTCTAGTCTTTGCAGCTCATTCTCATTTCTGGCTGCAGCTAACTTCAGACTTCTGTTCATTTTCTTTTTTTTATGGCTTCTGGTCCTGAATTTTTGTCAGTATTGTGCCATCTTTTCCTTAACAGCTTGTCTTGGGCATGCACTCTAGCATCTGACTTCTATGATTTATGGACTTCCCTGATATTAGTCTTCATCTTAGTCATTTGAGCACGCTCTTGTTTTGTTCCTTGAATCTTTGTTTTGTGTGTGTGTCAAGGAGGAACTGAGGACAACGATATCTCTGATACTTTAAAAAAGTTCAATAGTTTCATTTTTACATCCAGAATCAGGGGAGTAACTGTAGTCTTAATTAGTCCTTTCTTTTTCAAAGATGGAACCGATTTATGCCCGTTTACTTTAAGATGCATACATTCATGTAGATGTCAGAGTATATAACTAGTATATCACTATCTCTTATTTCACAGCTAGTCAGTACTACTACTAATATAAAATTTGTTTTAATTTTTTCCACAGCAAAAGAAGATCTCACAGCTGTATTTGGAGAGGTTGCAATCCAACAGATACAGAACAGACTTTCTGTATTTTCTAGGCAGAAGGCTAAAGAAGGAGCTATCAGACTAGCCAGCTGTACAGCAACTGATTTTGATCAAATGACAGTTTGCTCCCATGGAGTTCTTATTAATTAGTTGTGTCCAGAGTAGTCTTTTCATAGAACACCTTCCAGATCATGGAAATTCTGACTGTACGATTGACACTTAACTGACTGTCTCAGCACGTAAAATTTCTGTGTTGTGTGCAGGTTTGTATTTACACAATACTTCCTGTGATGCAATTCCTGAATCTTTCAATCCTGATTATTGACTGCACAATACCTAGCTGTCTTCTCGGATTGCCAGTGACTCCTTTACTTGAATTTGAGATTTCTCATGATTTCCATGGCCACGAGGCATAAGGAAGCACTGATAATTCTGCCCACTGTAGTGTAGCTGAGATGATTTTTGTTTGGGATTTCTTTATTTGGTTTTATTATGTTTTATTTATTCTTACTTTGCTTTACTGAGGAGGACTCTCACCTTACCTTCTAGCCTAGAAATACCACTTTAATCTCACCATATCCTTCTGGGTTGGAGACTTAACATTGGAATGTACTACTACTACCACTTTCAACAGAAGTTCTCACTAGTAGGGAAAGATTATGATACTGTTCTGATTAAATCCAAAGGTAATTGAATCTCCTGCATGACATTCTCATTGATCTCTCTGTCCTGCTTACACCTCAAACACAATAACTTATGACCATTTGTTGAAGTGTTAATTCAGTCTCTTTATTTGATCAGAGTTTTTCAGAGTCATAGAATCATAGAATCCTTTGTTGGAAGGGATCTTCAAAGGCCAGCTAGTCCAACTCCTCTGCAATGAACAGGGACATGCACAGCTTAATCAGGGCAGGGACTAGTCCATGTGTAGTGGCCAACTTCAGAACTGTCTATGAATGGTTTTCATTCATAGATGGTTATTAACCTCTGCTAGGAAGGTGAGAAAGATCTAAGTATTTCTGGATGATTCCACCTATACAGAGTTCTATTCGTGCTAGAGATTTCCATTCATTTTACTTGTCTGTAGATTTTAACCTCTGTTGATACAACCAGGCCTATGACCATATACCTGGAAGAAATATATGGCTGCAGTCACTTCTGTATAGACCCTGTAAAAATGTTTGCATTACAGTTCAGTGCTAGAGGGATGAAGTTTAATTACATTCTGTTTGAGGTACACTCCACTGAAGTTGAAGCAATGCTAGTGTTAGTTAGTTTTAGAACATCCTCTACCTGCAAAGTAGTTTCCTGGAATTCTGGCTCCGTCCTCGCTGAGCTGTACATGCTTATAGAGAACAACAATAGGGTATGTTGTATCTGATGTGTTGACCCTGCCATTACTGCTTGTATGGAAAATTTCCATAACTACACCCAGTTATGCTTAGTGTTATGCAGAGTATAAATGGGTACAGGGAAAAATCTATCAAATATAGGAATTTGTTTACAGTAAACTGGAGTCATTCAAAACCTGTTGTTCGATGTTCTCATTCTACTTCTTCTCAGAAGTACTCTACTGGTAGTGGATGAACTTCTATACTCATGCACTGATTACCAAGGAGGCTGCAAAGCAAGCGTTAGCATATCTTCGAGCATGCCACTGCTACTTAAAGAAAAAACAAGCCAGTCCTGAGTTTACAGGTTGTAAAAACTTTGGTATACTTTCTGGAAAGCATGTTGGGAATAATGCATTTTGAATTCCTGTTTTCAGGAGCACCAGAACTTTTATTCCAGTGATGTGTCCTTGGGCTACTTGATACTTTCTGTGAAGTATGAACAGTCTGAGAAACAGGAAAATCTACGCTTGTTGCTGAGGTAACAGTGTCTTCGGTAGTAGTATGTGTTACTGTGATGTGTCTCTCGTCTTACCTTGTACTTTCTCTGCATAGATGTGGGTGTGAATCTCATGTCTCTCTCTTAGAGAAGCTTGTAAAGAAAGCTTTGAGCCTTCATTTCTTGCCCTCCTCTGACTTTCTTCTAGTAATTTCCTTCAGAAAGCTGAAGCATTTGCGGGCACATCCTTACAGTTCTTCTGAGAAAATTATTTGTTCCGCCTTCAAAAATAAACTTCTGTTAATTCTGTTTACTTAAAGATGTGAGCACTCTTGAAGGAGGGAATGTGCCTTTCCTAGTTGAGAGCAGACTAGCTCAGGCCTATCTTTGGGCTTTGTACTTGAGACTAAATCTCACTTGAAGGTGAGCTAGGACATCTCTTAACTTCCCAGGACAGCCTCTGATGTGCCAGTGTGCCTCCTTTATGGCTTTAACAAAGCCCATAGAGCTGCTGAATAAACTAGAGGAAGAATAGAGATGGATCTTGTGTAGATGAGAAGCATGCAGCAGAAAAGCTATTTCCTACTCTGTTGACTGAGGCCACTTCTGGTAGGCAGTATGCTGCTTGAACAAACTGACGTACCATTGCTGCTTGTCATCTCTCATTCAGTACCAAGGGAAAACGTGGGTAGGAATCAACTACAAGACTGCCACTGTGACCATTGTATGTGGAGAACACTTCAGAGCAAGAATCTTC
This sequence comes from Centrocercus urophasianus, assembly GCF_019232065.1. NCBI lineage: Eukaryota > Metazoa > Chordata > Aves > Galliformes > Phasianidae > Centrocercus > Centrocercus urophasianus. The sequence goes on from NW_024884364.1 coordinate 2,320,252, forward strand.
TAGGGGAAAAATTGAGAGCATACTAATGAGCTGAACCAGGGAATGTTTATCTGAACCTAGAAACCTTCCTACACTGAAAAGACTGGTGAAGGGTATTTATTTCTCAGTTAAGATATCCTACTATATGCAGCACCTTTGCCTAGTAACTTGTTTATATTGGTGGAAGAGGTCTCTGACAGCCAAATCTTACTTCTTCCCTAGAAAGACACCTCTTTTTTAATATATATATGGAAAAAGGAAGCTTTTGTATGTTAAAGAGCATCTGATTCCAACCCCCTGCTGTTGACAAGGTCACCTCTCACAAGAGCAGATTGCCCAGGACCCCATCCAACCTGGCCTTGAACACTTCCAGAGATCAGGCATCCACAATTTCTCTGGCAAGCCTATGCCAGTGTCACAAGAATTTCCTCCTTATGTATGATCTAAATCTTGATTCTTTCAGTCTGAAGCCATTACTTGTAACACTACAGGCCTTGGTGAAGAGTCTTTAAATATTCTTCATATGTGCCCCCTTTAAGTACTGAAAGGTCACAATGTGATTTTTCTGGAGCCTTTGCTTCTCCAGGCTGAACAACTCCAAGCCTCTCATCCTGTCTTCATAGGACAGGTGCTCCCGCCTTCTGGTTGTTTTCATGGCACACCTTTGGACTTGCTCTGACAGGCCCATGTCTTTCTTGAGCTTGCCTGTTTTGTCTTTCTCTGCTTCTCAGAACAAGTGATGAGTAGTAAGTACCCCTTTGTTTTCAGTGATTTTATGCATTAAGGTTAAAATTATTCCTCTGGAATTAACTGTTTTAAGAACAATCTGAAGGGATGGCTACTGTTTGCTTAAAGAGCCGGTATTGCACCTGCCTCTTTCAACATTCACTTTAATGTGTTTTTTTTTTTTATTTCAGGACACGATCTGGTACCAAACATGATCTGATCCCCATTTCCTGTCTGAATGAATTTCCCAATGCTGTCCAGATGGCAAAGGTGAGATTCTTGCTTGCCTTCTCACTCTTACATCATGAGTCGGTCTCTTTTTGATTCTATCCTAGTTACTTTCACGTTACTGTCCTGCCACTTCTCTCTCTTCTACTTTTTCACACCACTACTTTCATACACTTCTCCTTTCACTCTTTCATTTAGCTCCTCTTCTTTCTTTTCTAATGTTAACTCAGCTTTTTCTCTTGAAAGGAGTCTTGTCAGATAATTATGAGTGTCCACGTTTGGTTGCTTGCAGCAATCTAGAGCACATGATAATCACACTTTTATTTCCCTCTCTGTCTCTCTACAGCTACTGTGTGAAGATGTGAATGTTGAACGCTTCTTTCCTGTCCTCTATCCCAAGGTATAAATTTCTGATTCTGTGTACCTTTTCATCAAGAGCTGGCTAATTAAGTGCAATTTATAATTTGTATTTTCATTTTCACAGGCTTCACAGCTTATTGTAGCATTTGATGAACATGTTATAAGCAATAACTTCAAATTTGGGGTAATCTACCAGAAACCTGGACAGGTAAGGTAGTTCAGATCCTACCATCCTCAAGAAAAAACAGAAAGAGTCAGTTTTCTTAGATTAAATGTAATAACAAGGTCTGCAGTGTGGAAAGTATGGTATACTGGAAAATAGAGAATTCTTAAACAGAAAGGACACAATCTTGCCTTATAATGACTTTATTTCCTTTGTGCAGGTCCTCAAAGCTGATTGAACTGTGTTTTTGCCTGATCTTTGTACTGTTTTTGCTTTTCTCTTTTCCTTTTGAAGACAACTGAAGAAGAAGTCTTCAGTAACACAGAAGAGAGTCTGGGTTTCCTGGAGTTCTTAGATTTCCTTGGTGACAAGATTCAGCTGCAGGATTTCCGTGGGTGTGTAACAAGCATGTTTTAAAAGTCAGGATGGGTTAGGGAACGCAGAAGGTTCAGTGATTTGATCTCTGATGGGAGAAATATCTCTCAGCCTGTAACTTGGGCAGACTGAAGGCTTTAAACAAGGATTGATGGGAGAGGGAGATTCCATCAGGGATACTGGGGTCAAGCTAAAGGAATGTAAGTCATCATCAGAGGATGACAAGGCTGATAGCAGCATCTGCCACTCCAAAGGGCACCTCAGGTTCAGGAGCACATTGGAAATGCTTGTATACCAATGCATGCAGTTTGAGGAAATGGGAGCTTTGGTCCATTCCTGGAATAATGCTATCTTTGGTATTAGTGAGATGTGGTGGGTTGAGTCCTAAATATGGAGTGCTGGGATGGAGGGTGGAGAAGCCCAACAGGCTTTTGTCAACCATCCTGGCTGGTAATCTGCTGGAGTTTAGGCCTCAGCTAAAAATTTTCATTTAGGGATCTTGGAGTATTTCAACACGTCACCCAGGATCATTAAAGAAAATATTTATTTTGACTGTATAAATGCAAGCTTGTTTTGTTTATTAAAACAGTCACAGGGAGAAATGAAGGTTGCGGGGTGACCTAATTGCAGACTTTCAGTGCATCAAGGGAGCCTGTAAACAATATATTGTATCATTATAATCTGTTTTGCCTAACTCTCTTGTTTATTTTGTAATTGTAACATCTTACTATTCATTGATTATACACGGGTCAACTCTTTGAAAGGGTAGCTAACAGCAGGACAAAGGGAAATGGTTTTAAGTTGAAGGAGGGAAGATTTAAGTTGGGGAAGTTCTTTACTATGAGGTGCTGGAACAGGCTGCCCAGAGAGGTTATGGGTACCCTGTTCCTGGAGGTGTTCAAGGCCAGGTTGGATGAGACCCTGGGCAGCCAGGTCTAGTATTAAGTGGGGAGGCTGGTGGCCCTGCTTGCTGCAGGGGGGATTGGAAATTCGTGACTCTTGAGATCTCTTCTAACCTGGGCCATTCTGTGATTCTGTGGCTCTGCCACAGCTAGTTTCTGCAGTTCTAAAATATGGATTCTGTTTCCTCAGAAGAATGCTAAACCAAGTAGATCGTTTGAGGATCTCTGGTTTAGCTTCACCGGTTTAACAAGAAAGGTTGTTCATTGGTAGAAACATTTTGCAGCTTTGATTATTGCATTTGTTTTTGGAAGATGAGTTACTACACTGCTGCTGATTTCTTTAAAGTTACCTTTGATATTATTGATGCATAAGCTAGCGTTACTAATATCTTCTTTGTTCTCTCCACTTTTTCATCTGTGTCCTGCCCAACCTATTGTGTGGTGTGGATTTATTCAGGTTCCGGGGAGGTTTGGATGTCATTAGAGGTCAAACAGGCACTGAATCAGTTTATACGAATTTCCGGGGCAAAGAGATCATGTTTCATGTGTCTACAAAACTGCCCTTCGCAGAAGGAGATTCCCAACAGGTATTTGTGAGGAGAACTAAGGAATGCAAGCGTGGGTAAGAGGGGAGGGGTATTTATTGAGGAGTTAATTAAGGAGAACTGCATGATATTGGGAAGTATGGCAGGAGAAATGGTAAAAGTAGTGATGGGGTTTTTACTAGAGAAGATGAGCTGGAGATGCTAAACAGACTGGTGTTTTAGGCCCTATTATACTGTTCTACTCTTTTTCACCTCCACGTTTTTTTTTTACTTTTTACTCTTCAGCTTCAGCGGAAGCGTCACATTGGGAACGACATTGTAGCCATCATCTTCCAGGATGAAAGCACACCTTTTGTGCCTGATATGATTGCTTCTAATTTCCTACATGCATACGTGGTAGTTCAGCTCACTCACAGCAGTTGTGGGGAGACCCTCTACAAGGTAAATGGAGCCAGCAGATTCTTCTGTGGTGATGTATTGACTTCAACCCTTGAAGCGAAAACCTGTTTGTGGGCTTCTGGGAGAGGTACAAGATTGGCCATGTGTCCTCCAAACAGCTTTGCTTGCTTTGTCAGTAAATGCTAACAACATTCTCAGTGAAAAGCTCTCCTTCCCCTTTACCTACACTTTGATCTCTGACTAGGAGTCTCAATCCTGCTATACTATTCTCTATTCTGTAGGTTTGCAGAGGTCTGACTAAGAACTAAGACTGAGAATAATCAAGATTCTGGAACGCAAATATTTTACTGAACAGAGTCCAGGAATGCTTATTATCTCTACCTAGCAAATAGAATGTAAAAAAAAAGCAAAACTATGTACTTGTGTGCTTTCCAGTGTAGCTGATAGATTTATAAAGCTTAGCACTTTAATTATTTAATGCACTTTAATGCACTTTAATTTATTTAATGCAAGACAAATTCAGATAAGTTTTGTATTAGATAAAATTTCAGATAAAATATCAGAGAGCACAAAGAGCAAGTGATCACATTTTGGGTAATCTTTTTCTTTCAATGAAAGAAAGAGGTTTTCTTGCATTATCAAGAAAAGCTCATTTACCTAACTTTGTGTGATGCTTAGTAATAGATCATAGCACAGAGCTTGCTTATCCTGAAACTGTATGTCAAGTAGAGCTCGCTGGCCTATTCTGTGGACTTCTAACCAGCTGCATCTACTTTTGTGGATCCTGGAGCCAATGCTCATCTGAAAGTGAAGTGCTACATCTTAAGGTCCTCTATTTGACAGGAGCCCTGCTAGAACAAAGATTCTATACCCACAGCCTCTTGCCAGAACAATTTATTGCATGTCTGTATATGGATATCTCTATGACTTTAAATTCAACTTTCAATCGTGATGAGAAATCAGGGCACATTATTTTGCGTCCCGTGATGGATTTTCCTTTATAGAAACATTTTAATCGATGTGCTGTGTCTCATTTTATGTAAAAATTCTGATTTGGTGATAATGAGTTCTTAAGCCTTTTAGGTCTACAAGAGTGGCAAGAATGTCAAAATTGTAACAGGATCTCCATCTCGTCTTCCACAAAAAGAGTGATAGTGTTGGAATAACAACAATATTTTGTTTTATATGTTGGGGACATGTGAGTCTGTCATGAGAGAATAGCTGCCTGATGAACAGGGGCTTGAGGTTCTAATTCTCTTACTGTTCATCTTACAGGGCACATAAATTCACTGCATTTTTTCTTTTAAGAAAACAGCTGGGGAAGCTTGTCATTTGTCTTTCTCTTCCCAGTATTGTTTTTGCCTACGTGCAACAGCATTATTTTTGGCACAGTAGTAAGGTTGCCTATATCACTTCATTAAAAAAAAATAAATAAATAACCCCAGCCATGACTCTGGGGCCACTGCAGTTTTATGTAAGGGCTTTTCCAAAGGAATTTTAAATAATTCTTCCTTGAGAGGCTCTAGTGCCTAATGCTTAAATTTGAATTTTGATGATATTTATTTGAATCAGTTTTTACAAACAGAAGATTAAGAATGCAGAGCAGGATTTTGGTCTGTTGGGAGGGAGAGGGAGGCCTTGTAACTAGGGCAGCTGGCCAATAGTGTGAGAAATCTGAGCTAAATTTAGGGCCTCTTTCCTTAGTCTCATTAAATTCACACAACTTTGTGAGGTGCTCTGTGACATTTACAATGGGGTGTTATTTTGAGGCAGTTGCTGTAAAGATGCACTGCTGTTGTTCCTTGTTGTATGAAATGGAAAAGAATAATACTGTTCCTTGTTCCATCTCAAACATGAAGAAAAAAGTAACTGAAGTATCTGGTGAGATAGCTACATATACATGGTAAGTATTATGAAGAACAAAGTGGCAGTATTTGAAAAAATGTACTTGCATTACGATTTTTTGGCATTGGGATGTGAGGTAGGAGCATGCTTTAAAAAAAAAATCATAGATGCACTTATCTCTTGCTGGGAAACTGCTTCTGTGTGCTTATTATGTGTCTAAGAGAAGTAGTGTCACTGTACTGGGATACTCCCTTATATTCCCCTTAGTGTGCAGTATATATCTACTGAGAAGTCTGGTTAAAAAAAAAAGTTAGTATTAACATTTGGTTTGTCTGGTGGAGGTAAATCTTGCAGGCTGAATAGAAGCATCTTTTTTCTGCTCTAAATACACTGGTTATTGTTCATATATATTTATTATTAAGAACACTTTAAAATGTAAGGTTTAGCAAGGTGTTTTGCTTTTGCTTTATGATTTTCTGGGAGGTAAAAGAGCATTGGAAGATAAAATTGCCAAGCTGTATTTTAAAGGTCGTGGCAGTCTTGGTGAAATTTCCGCTGATTGGAAAAGGAGAAACAAAAATCCCATTTTCAAGAAGGGAAAAAAAGAAGATCCAGGGAACTACCAGCCAGTCATTCTCACCTCTGCACCTGGCAGGATCATGGAGCACATCCTCCTGAAGACCCTACTAAGGCAGTTGGAAAATAAAGATGAATTGATTGGTGGCAATCAACATGAATTTACCGAGGGCAAATTATGCCTGACGTACTTGGAGGCCTTCTGTAATGGAGTTACAGCATCAGTAAACAAAGGAAGAGCAACTGATGTCATCTACCTGACTTGTGCAAAGCGTTTGACACTGTTCCACATGACATCCTGGTTGCCAAATTTGGGAAGAAATGATTTGATAGATGGATGACTCGCTAGATAAGGAATTGGCTGGATGGTTGCACTCAAAGACCTGCGATTAATGGCTTGGTGTTTAAGTGGAGACTGGTGATGAGTATTCCTTTTTTTTTCCAGGAATTCATGCTGGGACTGGTGCTGTTTAACATCTTTGAGGCAACATGGACAGTGGTGTTCCAGAGTGTATATAGAGTGTATACAGAGTGTATATGTAGAGTGTATACAGAGTGTAGTTCCCACAGTGCAGAAAACAGTAAACTGATCGATGCAGTTGACACACTAGATGGAAGGGGTGCTATCCAAAGGGGCCTGGACAGGCTGCAGAGGTGGGCCTATGCCAATTTTGTGAAGTTCAAGGCCAAATGCAAGATACTGCACCTGAGTTAAAGCAATCCCAAGCCCATATATAGGCTGGGTGGAGAATGGCTTGAGAGAAACCCTGAGGAGAAGCATTTGGGGAAGTAGGCTGATAAAAGACTCAACATTAGCTGGCGATGTACACTTGCAGCCCTGATGGATAACCATATACTAGGCTGCATCAAGAGAAATGTGACCATCCGACTGAGCAAGGTGATTCTCTCCCTCTACTCGGCTCCTGTGAGACCCCACCTTGAACACTGCATCCAGTTCTGTTGCCCCAACACAGGAAGAACATTGAGCTGTTGGAGAGGGTCCAGAGGAGGGCCATGAAGATGAGGGATGGAGAGCTGAAGCACCTCCACTATGAGGACAGGCTGAGAGAGTTGGGGCTTTTCAGCCTGGAAAAGGGAAGGCTTTGGGGAGACCCAGTAGCAGCCTTCCAGTACCTGAAGGGAGCTTGCAAAGAAAATTGAGGAGGGACTTTTTATAAGGGCAGGTAGCTTCAAGATGAGAGGAAATGGCTTTAAATTGGAAGAGGGTAGATTTAAACTAGCTATTAGGAAGAAATTATTTACTCTGAGGGTGGTGAAATGCTGAAACATGTTGCCCAGTGTGGTTGTGAATGCCTCCTCCTTGAAGGCATACAAGGCCAGGCTGGATGGGGCTCTGAGCAACCTGGTTTAGAGGAAGGAGTCCCTGCCTATATCAGGGGGGCTGGAACTAGATGATCTTAAGGGTCCAACTTGAGTAATTCTATAATTCTATGGTCCGTTCACTGAGGTCAGGAATTGACAGGTACCTTTGGAAAATGTAAATGATTCAGAAGGAAGGATACAGTAGTATCTCTGATGTATACATTGCGATGTACATGTGTGCAAACACAGAAGTTTGAAATCTCTAATAGTCTCAATTGTATTATGGTTTCTAATACTGATTTCATTCCCTTGTACTGTTTCAGGTTTCAGTCACAGCACGAGATGATGTGCCCTTCTTTGGACCTTCTCTACCAAATCCAGCCATATTTAGAAAGGTTTGTTTCTCTGATGTAGTGTTAGATGGCAGGGAAAAATATTACACATCCTTTTATTTATAGTCACTGTTGTATTGTCAGTCTGGCTAGATGGCTTTGGAAGTCTAAGGAGTAGTAAGGTAGAGCTTTTATCACCTAATGTTCCTAATGCTGTCTTCATCTCCAGTCGGGTTTTCATCTTGTTTTGTAGAGTACAGAGTTTCGTGAATTCCTTCTGGTCAAGCTCATCAATGCTGAATACAGCTGCTATCGAGCTGAAAAATTTGCTAAATTAAAGGTGGGACGATTACCTGTTTGTTTCCATTAAAAAATATAATACTGTATTGCTGCAAGATTAAGAAAATACAAGATAATTTTTTACTGTCTTCTATTTCTAATTTTCTGATGTTTATTCTTAGCCATGTGAATCCTTCCTTTGTATTTTACAACTGGCATGGTAGGGTATGAACAGATACGTTCTAATGTCATTGTTTAATCCTCAAGTAAGAGTTTGTATATGATGCACAGATACTTCTGTAGGAAATTCTGTATTAGTTGAGACTCAGTACTGCATTTCAGGGTACATGTTAAGAGTTTTGTTCAAAGTCCCAAAATTCTGTTCCAAGATCTGCTGCTTGCGTGATCTAAGAAAAAACTGCCCTCAACCCATGCCTCATTTTCATCACCTGTAAAACCTAGTGTCTGTTATGATTTGATTTTAAAGGAGTTTAAAGGGGCTATCTACAAGTATAAATTCCATATTTACATAGCTTAAATCAGTTAATGTTTAAATTAATTTTCATGATATTTTTTGTTTTTAAAATGAGGACAAGAGATACAGCAGTAACAGCACCCTTCTACACTCTCCCCATTATAGCTGTGTTTTCATTCCCAATGTTGATGTAGGAGAGAACACGAAGTGCCCTCTTGGAGAGTCTTTTTGAGGAGCTGCAGTTTCGCAGCCGCTGTATGATGGGATTGCCCATAGAAGAAGATGACAAGACAGAGAATGGCAGTGGGGGCTTCTTTGAGAATTTCAAGGTGGGTCAAAGTTGATTGAAGAAGTTCCTTATCAGTTGTCCATTTTTTTCTTTTTTATTTAAGGATCACTGTGTCCCATCAGGAATATTGACCCTAGCAATAAGCTGTGCAGCAGATTAAATGGAAAGGAAGATTTTTCTTGTAGCAGTGTTTCTTTAGAGCATCTTCCACTGTGCTTTATTGTATCATTCAAAAATACACATTTTTCCAGTTCGTGTACATCTTTCTGTGGAGCTAAAACTTGGTCTTTGATAGAATTCTATACTGTCCCTAGGACATCAGACTCTTTCTTTATGTGTCATGCTGGTGTCTGGTGTCAGATGGGGTTTCGTTCCTTGACTTGTTGGAAAGGGTGTAGGTGCTTACAGGAGGAACTGCAACAACTAGTAGAAAGCAGCTTTAATTTCTCACAGTAGACTCCTTCCAGTTCATTTTCATTATGGCTGAAAGAGTAGCAGGAGCCACCGCAAGAGTTTCCAACACAACTTAGCATGTATTGTTTAAAAAATACTGATGCTTTACTTTCCCTCTAAATCCAGAGTTAATATCTTGTTGTTCAGCTTAGATTTCTTTCATTTTTAAAAGTCAGGACCAGGTGACAACTTACTTGTAAAAGTGCAAGGATCAAGACAATAAGTGGAAGCAAAGTTTTTGAACAAACAGGAGAAATTAATTTTGAGCTGCTTATATAGGAAAAATCTTGCATCACTTTCCTTTCTCTCACTTTCCCATTTCTGTGTCACCAATTTCTTTGTCTTAACAAGAGACTTACTAAGAAAGCTTTTCTTTAGATGAACTCCCCTTGTTTTGTCTGGTGGGCTGATTGGTGTTATTAAGGATGGTGAAACTAAGCCAGTCACGTGTAACTACTAAGTATATGTGTAGCTTTGGTCAGATCTTGGATGGTTTGTTGAGTTTTATTAATATGTACAGTCAATCTACCCTCCTCTTGCCAGTAACCAGGAGTTTCATAACCACCTACATCTCAAAGTAATTATTCCAAAAATGTCCTTTTCTGACTTATAGCAGGTACTCTGATTTACAGATCATTGTATACAAACAACCTTTGCAAAGGGTTGGAAAAGACTGAGAAATATCAGAAAATGGTTTTTTCAAATGCTGCATATTTTCAAATAGCTGTTCTCTCCTTCATGCATGATCTTACAGTCTTCAGTTTTGTGTTTTGTAGCTTATACTGGGCAAGACTGCATTAGATGATGCTGTCTTACTCAGGAAGCTGGGATACTGTGAGGGAATCTCTACTGCAATATAAAAAATGAAATAAAAGCAGAGAGTATATTTGAGGAAGAGTTCTTTACTAGCAGTGAATTCGATAAATCAGCCAGAACAACAACAAAAGGGTTATACGTAAGATGCTGCCTTTGAGGAGTTAGGATTTCTGTCTTTCTGGTGTTGGTCTGTCCCAGCTTTCTAGCCTTGCTGTGGTGACTTTCATAGTGCCCTACTGTGTGCATGTCTGTATGAGTATCTGTGCTTGTCTGTTTCCCTGCCTCCCTTTTGTTTAGCGGGTGATCAGAGGCCGCAGCCAGAGCCTGGATACCATGGGGATATCTATGAGAAAACAGCAGCCAGCCACCATGCCCAGCCGCCCGACGACAGCTGGCCTTGCTCTGAGCCAGAGTGTTGCCGAGGGCCCTAAGGCCATTGCTGCGGTAAGGTATTAGGGTGGACTGTAAAAAGAAATCTGGCATACCTTTGTGACCCACCTGTACATATTGTTTCTCTTTCACTAGTAGTTTGTCCTGCTGCCCTTCTGTTAATCTCTTTCTGTTGTATCTTTCCATTTCACAAGTGGTGAAAACATGTGTTGCAGTCTTTTTTGTCTGTGCCTATCTCTAGCGCCAGTTCATCTGTAAACTAGAGCTAAGATTGATGGAGACTGGAAGAAGAAAACAAAACATGATTCTGCATCAAACAGTTATCTCTGTTGTCCTATATTAGATCCTGTGGGTTGTCATAACTTTAAAAAAAAATGCTTGCACTGTGCTTTCGCCAAAATGGTACTGTACTACTGTATGACTAGATCTGAAAACATTAGGACACTAATTTTTCCATTATTTTTTCAATTTCACCAGTCACTTATTTTTTTCTCTAAAACAAACAGATGGGCAATGTTTACTCAAAATACTCCTTCGCTGTAGATAGAACTTTCAGATTTGGAACAAACAGAAGAGTTAATAGTGTTTGGGATGAGAGAAAGAGTGAATATTTCTATACACTATCAAAGTCTGTCTTATTTGATAGGGATGCATTATAAATCTATGACAGATGTGTTTCCAGAAAAGTATCCCCGGTTTCTAATATTGGAAATGTTGTCATGTTAGCCAAAGCATGTGCAGCTTATTGTGGTCTCTGCATTAGTCATGTCAGTAGAAGCAAACTGAAGAAAAAACAACTTTGAGTTAGCTAAGAAATTTTCAAGGTGGGAATTTCAAGGTTACCATTTACTCAATTATACGCATTCTTTGTTACCACTGCAAAGTCACAGAATGGTATTAACTTGGGCTTGCTTCTTCCTTCTCCCCTTTAACTTCTAGTTTTCACTGCCTTTTAATGATTTTTGCCTCCTTTCCTGATTTTTCTTTCTCTGTATTGTAGCTGTATATCTTGCTCTGTATCTTGTATATCTCTGTCCCTCCCTTACCACTTGTTTGAATGTTTGCTTCAGAAACTTTCATGGACAGAAAGTATTGTTCCTTGCATTTTTGGAACAGGATTGTGCTACTACATAGCATAGCAAAGTGAAAGAGAGACTCTGGATTAGTGTTGCAGGCTCCCTTTCTGGTTCACCACAGTTTTCCTGTCTCATTTCCCTTCTTCCTTCCTGTAACGCTTTCCTTTTTTCTAGTCTTTTGCCTTGCCTGGTAGGAGCCCATCACGTACTCGAACCAGCCGTTTCCATGGGCGACGGAGTAGTGCCATTGGCATTGAGAACATACAGGAGGAGAAGAGGTATAAGCTGTGGGAAGATAAGATAAGCAGAGAGGGTGAGAAAACAGGAGAGGGTGAAAAAAGGAATACAGAAGGGCATGGATATGCGCAGAAAGGGAATAGTCAGGAATGAGAACTGACTTGGAAGTGGTTGGAATGGGAACTAAGTCCTGATTATCATCTGATATAGAGATGGATGAATAACAGAAAGCAAGAATTAAAAAAAGATATTTGGAAACAGGGAGAATCAGTGCTTAAGTAAGAGGGTACAAGGCTTTGATCTGGGGGAAAAATCTGTTCTTGTTTGGTTTTGTTCTTGTGTTGAGAAGTTAAAATAGACAAAATATATTACAGAGATCACTCTAAAAAGAAATGACTCCAATTTCCATGGGAACTACAAGAGATACAAAAATACAATCACACTATTTGGTAGAGTAAATTCTTAGGGTCCAAGAGCAGTTTGGTGTATTTGATAAAATCATAACCATTCTACCATTTGGTTTTTTTTTACTGGTCAACAGAGATGATATTTCATCTGATTCATTTGATTATATATCATCAAATCATAAAGATTGTCTCAGTTGTAGTTACAAAGCACTTTCAAGGAGCGCACAGGTTCTCAAAAGCTATACGAGTGCCCTGCAACTGATACTCAGTTTTCCCAATTGCAAGAAATTCTGGAAATAGCTTAAAGATTGTAAGTGGCAAAAGCCATCTGTAATATGGAAACCAGTGATTTTACAACAGGAAGAATTATTACATTTTTCTTTCTTTCAATTTATTATCTTGGAACTTAATGAGATACCTATGATATTATTTTAATAGAAATAGTGTAGAACTTTCTTTGAGGAAAATAAAAATCTTTTGAGACATCTTCTCTGTAACAGTCTAAGCCAACGGAGTAGTCACAGCTCCTCAGCACTTTAGAACATTCTTCAACTGTGTGTCTCAATCTGTTACTTTATGTACCATATCATTCCCTATCCCCTTCGAAGATTTGTAAAAGTTTCCTACAACAAGGAATAAACTTAAATTCCTTTTTCTTTTCTTTGCTAGATGGCAATTGGAAAACCTTTGGGCTTACTTAGCTTTTCTTTTGCTTATTTTTAAACTTAAATGTAAGGAATGCTACGCCTTATTTTGTGAGTTTATTTTTGGATTTTTCTGGAAGACTTTTTAGGTGGTTCCTGACGTGCAGTTTCACTTGCAATTGGTCTGATCTAATAGTTCATGGCTACTGAAAAGCAGGCATCATGCATTCCCTCCTCCACTATCTCTTTTAGCTACCAAGTCCCATCTAATTCCTTGTGATAACTTGAATACTTATTGAGCCCTTCATGGAATTGATTTAGCCCATTAATCAACTGGGATAAGTGTCTGCCAGGTTCTACTTTGAACTAACTCATGGAAAAGTCTGAGTGCCAGAACTGCTAGAAGCTATACTCAGCAAAAGAGGCTGGAATGCAGGCTCTTTCTCTGGCCCTGGGACATAGCCTGCAACAAAATAAAGAAAGGTCACTGTTGCGTTATGTCTCTCCCATTGATTTGTTAAACTTACTTGCAGGCTCTTTCTCTGGCAGCAGTGAACTCAACAAGTCGTGTGACTTCATCCTGAAGTTGTAGCTTAATGAAATGCAGTCTTGGATGACTGAGCTAAGCCAGTCCATCCTGCTTGTTCATGTGTCATAGAAGTTTCAGGATTGTTCAATTTTCAAGATTGTTTTATTGGAATCATTTTCAGTGTCACAAGCAGTTGTTAGCACAAAAGAAGACATGATGAACAGTGAGGTGAAGAGTACATGTAAGATAGCTGACCAAGAGAGTACATGAGGAACTGTAAACTCCATTGCTGAAAACACCAAAAAATGTAACAAAAACGTGAGGTGGGAAATGAGTTTTCCATTCCTGTTGAAGTAACATTCCTCAATTTTAAGTTACTCACATAGACAGCTTTCTTCAGAAGTGTCTTGATAGGTACCAGAAAAAAGAAAATACTGGAACTATCCTGAAATAGAGACATTAGCTAACTTCAGTTAATCAGAAAATCCCTTATGCAATTAGTATAAAAGCTCTCTAATGAGACCTAAATCTTCTCAAGACTCATGAAATGTCTGTGTGTGTTGAGGGGAGGCGGGGGTGAGGAGGGAGTGGGCAGTGAAAGAAAAAGCTGAAGAATTTAAAGTAAAATACTGAAATTAATTTAGTCTTTTACATAAATTACATAAACTTAAAATGAGCAAAAACGTGACCATTTCTAATACACTGCCCTTAACAGCTTGTAAGGCATATGTCCTTTTCAGTACAAATACATTTGCTTTCCCTCCTGTGTATGTGAGAGATCCAGCTTTGTAATGTGGCCTGGAAGGAACACCTAGAATAGTGTGAATGGTGAACTCTGAAAATGGTGAACTCTGGCCCTGGGATATAGCTGATTTCTCTTTTTTCCAAGCAGAGACATTGCAGAGAGGGTACAGAAGATGGTAGACTGTCCAGAAACTTTGCTTGACCTGAAATCTGATGGTTCATCCAGTCCCAGCTCCCCAGAGTTCCCCAGCAGGAAGAGCAAGTGAGTTGAAAATGATTTTAATATTTGAAAGATGCTCATTGTGTTTGGTGTTGGTTTAAGAAAGAATAGTGCATGCCTTGCTCTCTTGAATGCTACAGCAAGATTGTTCACATAAGGCATTGCAACATCTTAAAAATTTAATGTCTAGCCCTGACACAGAAATTTGGAGCATGTACACAAGGAACTCAGCTTTCTTAAAAATAAAGACTGGGCTGCTTAAAGGTGATTTTGGCTGTATCTTGAGCATCATGTTAACTTCTGTCTAATAGTATATACACAGCATTAGCTGTCCAGTTACAAATACCCATATATATGTTTCCTTTGTAGTTTGCTCTGAAGTGATTATGGAGCTTTATGGAGAAACTTGGACTAGGGTATGCTGGGAAGCTGGGTTTATTCAAATTCTGCCTTTTTAAGCAGAGTTCATACTGCTGCTCCTAACTGACTTGAACTAGCCTGTCTTCAGTCCCCACAAGGTGTGATATCAGGTGTTATGTTCTCTTGTATTTCATCTATGTTTTGTTGCGAAAGCACTCCATTCTGCACCCAGTGTTCTTCTGCAAAATATTGCATGGAATAGCCTACAACATAGTTCTTCACATTTCTGAAGAGTACTACAGAAACACTGTGCCCAGTGGCCATGAGGGCCAGTGCCATCCTAGCCTGCATTAGAAATAGTGTGGCCAGCAGGAGCAGGGAAGTAATCATCTTCTGTACTTGATTACTGTGTTTTGTTTTGGGCCCCTCACTACAAGAAAGACATTGAGGCCCTGGAGTGTGCCCAGAGAAGGGTAACGAAACTGGTGAGGGGTCTGGAGCACAAGTCTCATGAGGAGCAGCTGAGGGAGCTGGGATTGTTCAGTCTGGAGAAGAGGAGGCTCAGGGGAGACCTCATTGCACTGTACAACTTCCTGAAGGGAGGCTGTGATGAGGAGAGGTTTGGCCTCTTCTCCCAGGCAACAAACAGGACCTGGGGAAATGGCTACAAGTTGTACCAGAGGAGGTTTAGGTTGGACATGAGGAAGAACTTTTTCTCTCAGAGAGTGGTCAGGCACTGCAATGGCTGCCCAGGGAGGTGGTGGAGTCGCTGTCCCTGGCAGTGTTCAAGAGGCATCTGGATGAGGAGCTGCAAGATACGGGTTAGTGCTTGTGGTAGCAATGGTAATGGGAGGATGGTTGGACTAGATGATTTTGTAGGTCCTTTCCAACCTTGTGATTCTACAATTCTAAGATTCTATGAAAATTACACTTCCCTAGCAATGCAGAAATGCTGTGGATAAGCTGTATTATGCTAAGATGGAATCCTATCTAGGATACCTCAGTACTTTGCAGATTTCCCTCCATTACTTAAGGGGAACCTACAGGAAAGATGAGGATGGAGTCTTTATCAGGGAGTGCAGCGTTACAGCAAGAGGTAACGGTTTTAAACTAAAAGAAGATAGATTTAGATTAGAAGAAATTCTAGAGAGTGAGGCGGCACTGGAACATGTTGCCCAGAGGAACTGTGGCTGCTCCATCTCTGGAACTGTCCAAAGCCAGATTGGAAGGGGGATTTGGGCAACCAGATTTAGTGGGTGACAAACCCATCTAGAGCAAGGCAGTCAGAACTAGATGGTCTTTAAGATCCCTTCCAAGCCAAACTGTTCTATGATTCTATGAAACCACACATTTGCATTTCTAAGACACCAGAGGATGCTCTGGGTTCTGTGAAATCCAGGCTGGATGTGGCTCTGGGCAGTCTGGTCTGGTTTTTGGTGACCCTGCAAATAGCAGGGGGGGTTGAAACTAGATGATCATTGTGGTCCTTTACAATCCAGGTCATTCTATGATTCTGTGATTCTAAATCAAAGGCTGTAGCTAACTTTCTGGAACAGCTTAGCACACTCCTGAGAACTTGTACAAAATCTGTGGCAGAAAGGGACAGTGAGTACATTGTAGTAGGATGTATCCCTTTTTCAGTATTGGAGCTCCTTTAAAAAAAGTCAGGAAGTATACCCTAGAACCAGGCCCCTGTGGTTGTTGCTCTAGGTGCCAAGTCAGACAAGGGGGGGCCTTCATTCTAACTAGCCCCAATTCACCCAAGAATTACAGGCTGATGACTATCTGCAGAAGTTATCTACCCAATTATGTGGTGTAGGGCTGTCTAGAATTTTGTCACGGTGAAGGTGCAGAGTTCTGGTGAGTATGTTTCTATCATAGTCATTTTTGGGCTAGGTAGGTGTCATAAATTTTTCAAGGGAGGAGAATGAAAGCATAACTAGAAGATACAGAACATTTAAGATGCTAGCAGAGACACTGCTAGCAGAGACACTGCTAGAGAGAATACAGGACATGCAACTGCTTATTGGTCAGCAGCATCCTTCTTCCAACATTACCATATGATTCCACCTCCTCCTCTTCATCCTTTCTGGGAGCTTGTTAGCAAACTTCAAGTTCCTGGCTAAACACGTGTGAGGGACTGATTGGGCAGCTGAAGTAAACTTGTATAACCAGCAAGAATTTTTCCTGGTATGAAAATACCTTATAGCTGGTCTGTTCTGTAGGTATGTATATATCCTGGGAAAACAAACAAATAAGAAAAACCCACTGGTTCCTCACTTCTGCATTTGATTGTGGGCTCCTGGGCTCCCCCCACTTCCCAACTCCCATTCTCTGTTCATGAGTTGAGGAGGTGAGCTAGTTGTTTCAAATCAATATCACCTGTTTTCAGAGAGCAAACATTGCACAGGTCTTCATTAAGAACATTTGCATGAATATTGTTTGTCGACATGAGAAATCGCATGCACAGTTTGTATATGAGGTATGATGCAGCATGGAGTTTTGCACTGTTTGTGATAAGCCAGTTTTTCAGAGCTAGGGACCAGCCCACATGCAGTTATACCTTCAGCAACATGCCTGTAGTAGGAAATTAAGGATATGTAATTTCACCACGTAAAGCAAACAGTTTTCACCAAGACAGTGTTAGCACAACATTGTAGGAATGGGTTAGGGCTGTGATTCTAGCAATCTGTCTTGGAGATCCCTACGGTTCTAGAAAATTATCTGCTTACTGTTTACTCGTTATGGAACCATAAATCATCATCACTTTATAGGCATATTTCTAATACAAAATGAATTCCATCTGGGTCTAAAATATTTTAGGCAGACCACATTAATAATGTCGTCCCTGGTATTATGTCATAAACACATTTCTGATTCTTTTTAGGGAATAGCATTATCTATGGCAAAAAGTACAGCATGTTGTTGCTGTTGCCAAGCATTGCAGAGTCTAGACTGCAGTGATCAGGACTCTTCATCTATGTCCTACAAAATCAACTTAAATATAATGGAAACATACAGATAACAGATAAATTCTTGTACAGTAGAGACAAACCAATAGTTACTTTCAGTTACTGATTTCTAAAACACTCTTCTGCAGTAGTCAAACTGTAATATTTGAAGCTGCGTTGTTCACTTGGACTACTCCTGTCTATTCTCCAACATACAGGGACAGTTATCCTTAGTTTTTTCTGCTTTGTTGTCCAGGTAGCCTTCTGAATAATACTTTCTCCCAAGGACATGGTGAAAGAATGAACCCAGCCTAAGTAACAAGGTAGCAAACTCCCCAGGATCGGGACTCTTTCCAAGTTTCATCTGAAAATCAAGCACTGTACTGTGTATGTCCAAATCCTAGGAAAAGTACACAGGTTTTGTGTGCATGTGTTTTCCCTTCTCAGACACATCTGAGTGGGGACATCAAGCCAATCAGGAGTGGACCGGATGCTACTAATTGTTTACCTCACTGAAGATACTGGCAAGACTTTTTGGGTGAAATGAGAGTACTGGCTAAGAGGAGCATGAACTTAGAGGACCTCAAGGACTGTGGAAAGACCAAGTGACACCACATAATGCTCCACTGGCAGTCCCTGGAGCAGCAATCATGGAGAGGAAGAAGGACGAAATTAGGAAGGAAGAAATTATTTTGGAGCATTTTGACTCTAGGCTCTTCCCACTGTCCAATCAGCAGTCACTGAATCAGACTCTACAAATGCTGGGGGAAAGGAGGCTACCTTGAGCACCTCCTCTTCCCTTAGACTTATTCAGAAAGAGAATTAAGTCAAAAGCAGAACACATTTCCACCTCTGTCTCTAGTAAGCACTAGAGATGGATGACCTAGTTTGGGAAATGCAATCCAAAGAAAGAGAATGAAGAAATCTGCTGAGGAAGGGTGCTAAGAAGGTGATACTTAGTGGAAATTTAGGTCCCAGCTCATTTTATTGATTGGCTCTGCCAAGGGAGAAGTATGTTAGCCTTCATTTCCTCCAAAATATATTTTGTAGCCTCATGAGGAAATATCTTTGGCCTGTATTGGCCTTGCCTTTACTGTTCTCCCTATTGCATGCTGGCATGTAATATGCCTGGGGCTTTAGGTTTCAATACTGCTTGTAGGTCGAGACCGGCCGTGTTTTGCAGTATTTCTGAATGAATAAATATATTTAATATATTGAAGTTGTCTTATCTTTATTGCCTCTTTCAGCTTTTTGAGTTACTCAACATATTTCAGCACTTTCTCTCTATGGTGAGTATTTCACCGTAAGTGTTACACACATGGTACATTTCACAGCATATAAGCACGTGAGATTCATGAGCTACTCTCTACTAGGAAGTGACAAGTAGTGGTTCCCAAACTCTAAGCTAGGAGAAGCTGACATTAAAGGTCTTGCTCTGGCAGATATGAAACATGCTCCAAGCTACCTTAAAATGCAAAATATTTGAGTGAGCTGTGATCAATAGATCCAATTTGTCATATATAATGCTTTGAATGTTCCCTTCATAACAGCCATACAGAAGCTAAAAATCTAGTGGAATGGATCTACAGGAGCCACTGAAGCCCTCTTGTCTACAGGCCACTGTACACATACAGAGTATAGAAGATGGGCATCTTGACTTGAATACGTTCCTGTCTCCAAGCAGGACTTGTCCGTGCAAGAGCTTGATGCTTAATCCTAACATCTACTTAATGAGACATGAAAAAAATAATGAACATTTTGGCAAGTAGTTTCTACCTCCTCTCTCCTTCCTTAAACTTTCTTAATTAACCATTTAATAACACTACTTAAAATGTGCTCTCTATAACTAGTTAATTTTGCTCTCTATAACTACTTGAAGGGAGGTTGTAGGGAGCTGGGGGTCGGCCTCTACTCTCGTGTAACTGGTGATAGGACTAGAGCAAATGGCTTCAAGCTGTGCCAGGGGAGATTTAAGCTGGATGTTTGTT
Organism: Centrocercus urophasianus; assembly: GCF_019232065.1. Lineage (NCBI taxonomy): Eukaryota > Metazoa > Chordata > Aves > Galliformes > Phasianidae > Centrocercus > Centrocercus urophasianus. The sequence continues at coordinate 2,339,863 of NW_024884364.1, forward strand.
AGAAAATACTCCTTCTCTGAAAGAGTGGTCAGGCACTGGAATGGGCTGCCCAGGGATGTGGTGGAGTCATCGACCCTGGAGGTGTTCAAGGAACGTTTGGATTTTGTGTTGAGGGACATGGTTTAGTGAGAACTATTGGTGATAGGTGGATGGTTGGACTGGATGATCTTGTAGGTCTCTTCCAGTTTTGGTGTTTCTGTGATTCTGTGCACATGCTTTCCTGATTCCTAGTGTTAAAACTATCCAGAAACATAGCAGTAACATTTTGTAAATTCAGTGACATGAAAAAGTGCTTTCAGTGTTCCTGTGTACTGACTGGAAATTCATGTAAGATCAAATATGACAGGCTGATAGCAGATAAGTAGTCCCTTCCCTTTTGTATGGCAAAAAAAAGGCAATGACAGTGCCTTCTAATAGGATTCAGGCACGGTGGAACAATAGCAAAACAAAATTAGCTCACCCCTTCCAATGACCTGTGATGGCTGGAGAGGAGCACAAGAGATATCCAGAGAGATACTGCTCCCTCAGCTGCTAATCCTTAAATGAGGGTGAGGAGGGGTGGATCCAGTCTCCACTCCTTCCAGTCATTCAGATGCATTGCTTGTACCTGAGTTCCAGGGGTAAGCACACCTTCTCACCTGGTGCTCAACCATTTGTTCAGGCAGTGACCTGGCAATTCCACTGCACTCCACCCCTTCGCAGCTTGAACCAATGACTGAGCAAGTTGGGGGTAAGCTCCTGCTGTTTTGGCAATCCAAAGTACGACGTACATCACGATACACATAAATTACCTGTTGCAGTGCTGGGTATCAAGACATTGAAGGTGATTGTTGACAGTCTTTTCGTGGTTCTGTAGGGCCAACACTTGATGTTCCTTCAGGAGGCATATCTTCAAGGACCAGTAGTGCATCAGGTCTGTGCTCACCTGTTCCTGAAAGGTCAACAGGCCACCACTGGGTGTCGTGATGTTTCCTCATGGACACTGAGGCATGCTGGAGTGCTGTTGCTCCCACCAGTGGTCCTGTGAACTTAACAAACTCAAGGGGATTAGTACAGATGTTGAACAGGTATGAGGAAGGGTAGGTCTGCCCTCTGTGGTAGGATACAAGCTGTGTTTTTGTCTTGAGTCAACACCTCCACTTGCACTGGGGCGTATCCTGGCCTTTGGTACCGTACCCTTTGGCCTGATATCTGTCACTGGATAACTATACCAGGTACTAATGGGGGAGCGGGTTCTAATTTGCCACATGGATCTAACCTGGCCACACGCTCCCTCACAAATACGTGAACTTTATTTGCTCCTTTTGCCTCTGTGACACCACATGTAGACCAAGCAGGTGCATGAGTTGGTTCCCTGTGGAAGGTGTGTCGCTCATGTCTACTTGTTGCATGAAATACCAACAGAAGCAGAAAATAAGTGTAAATGAAAATTGGCTATCATCAAGTAAAAGCATTCACCTTCCTTTTGGCCTTGTGAGTAACTGTGGTTCTCTTGCTCTCTGTCTTCCAGAGGTCTCTGTGCAAACATCCTGAAGCTTCATATCACAGAAATGATGCAGTGCTGTTTGTACTATTGATATGCCTATCCAGCCAAAGGCCATAAAAAATCCTAGTGTAATCATTCTGCAAATCAAGTTACCTCTGCTATCTGTGTGCCTTACATAAAGCACAGTGGAATTGATCCCAGTGATCCCCTCTAAACTTTTTATTACGTTGGCTGAGGTTCTCTCTCCTTCTCCCTTCTGCTCACTCGTGCAACATTTTCACTCCTGCAATTTTTGCCAGAAAACCTTGCTGGATCATTAAGCCAAGTTGATAGTACAAGGTCCAGGAGTGGTAATTTTTTGCCGTGTCATATCTACTCTTTGTTCTTCCATGCAGAGATTTTATTTTTTCAATATGCTGTGTAAAGGTACACAAGCAAACATGTAGGTTTATGTATGGACTTCTGACTTACGCCAAGAAGCACAGTTAAAGTGGATGAACACTGTGACATTTTTCAGTCTATGTGAAATCAACTCGCCCAACCAAGAGGCTGTAGACGTGTAGTCTTGAGTGCATTTGCTGACAGCTGTAAGAAGTTGTGGTGATGTCATCGTTTGCAACATTTACAATGTGTCTATGATAATATGTGAAGGGGAAGAAGGTAATAAAAGATTACACGTCTGCGTGAGGCACAGGAGATAGCGAAGTTGAGCCTGCACTTTTGTAGGACAAAGTGAAATTAAAGTTCTTGAAATTCTATTCTCTAGAAATTCTGTCAGTTTTTGAGGTAGAAGAAAAGATGGGATTAAGAGCAATTCTTTGCACTAGAAATTTTAGGAAGCAAAATGAGGGTGATAAATTTATTCTCATTTTTGCAAATACTGAAGTTTCCTATCTGTGTGCTACCAGTCTTGATAGGAGACCGACTGCCAATAGACTAAGTACGGCAAAACAAGCAAATGTTCCTAGACAAATTTACATTTAAATGAATGCAGATAATTTGCATTCATCAATGCAATATGGAGAAACTTTAGTTATCCCTAACCAAAGAATGAACTGAGTTAAGCAGAACTAAAAACAAAGAAAACATCTTGGAGCATGGAGAGGAATCCAAGTGTTTTAGTGTTTCCCTTTAGTAAGTTGTCCAATAATTATTCAGCCACAATTAATGTACTGTATAAAAATCAGACTAAACTCTTCTTTTTTCTTTTTTCTTTCTTCCTGAAGAAATTTAAGACAGTTTGGATGCCCACTGTAAGCTTTGATCTTACTCAGTGATGATGGAATTCATGAATTTGACCCATATGCACTTTCTTCTGTAGTTCAATTTGCCATTTGGATCATGGGATATGAGTTAAAGAAAAGAAAAAGAAAGGCAGGAGACTATGATTATGTTGCCAAAACTAGATGAAGACACAGACAACAGTTATTGCCAGAACTGCTGCTATCTGAGTAGTCTTTAAAGCACCAGTGTCTCATTAGCTAGTGCCTACCACCTAAGGCAGGAGTAAGTTTCTTAGCCTCAAAGTCAGATTATAAATTAAGTTATACACCTTAACACTTTGAGTAAGACATTTCTAGGTTTGTTAATATACATACAATTGTTCTAGATTTTTTTAAATTAATTAATCTATTAGTTGTTACCTGCATAATAGATAAAAATTCAAGATCTAAGTACTGCGATACATACAAAAATGGAACAGAACCCTGATTACTGCAGATTCACATTGCTTAAAGCAGCAGTTTCACAACAAATGGCAGTGATTTACAAGTTTTGACTTCTAATTTCTCACCATTTTGAATTACATCATGAAGCTGGGAAAGGGGCTACTCCAGCTTTAAAAAACTGCTGAAACACAGTTGCATCTCATCTGTCCCATAACAAATATTGATATGATCATGTAAAGTTCAAAAATAATATAATTGTTCCTTTGAACAATATCTTGCTTTAGCATGCTACAGCAGGAATCTCTCATTACCTGAGTTACAAAGCTTCCTTAAATTTCATGATCAAATGATCACAGCTGATCTTGTCTGCTGCTTTTGGCATTCAAATTGCACAGATGTATTCAGTAATAGCATTTTCTAGCTTGACTGCATGATGCTGTCACCTAGTAGAACCTGCTTTATTTTTAAAACTAGTTTTTGTGTAGAGCAGTAGGCTGATACACAAACTGAAAAAAGGACCAAGGGAAACTTATGGGAAAGTTGGAGAAGGACTTTTCTTGTTGAGACACCTCTATGTGCGATGATCTACATTTGGTTTTATTCTGTTCTTGCTTTGCTGTTTTCTTTTGCCCAGCTTTCTCTGCACATATTCTCTGCTTTCTGTGGTTTCATTATTTTAGTGAGCCACCTTCTTTTGCTTATTTTCTGACTTTGTGCCTGTCTCTATCTTTGTTTACTGGCTTTTAGCCTAGCCTTAGTGGTACCTACTCCTTCATGGCAGTTTCACAGGTTTGCCTTAGATGTCAAAATGCAACTGAATTTCCTGGTGAGGTTTGTAGTAGAGCAAAGAAGAATGCAGATCTGGGCTTGTTCCCTAGAATTCAAAGTCCGCTTTTTGCCTGCATCTTTCAAAGTCTCTCTTTAGGCTCATACTCTGTCACATTTTCTGGTACCCTTTCTATTTTGACAGCTAAACATCATGCTATCTTGAAAGTGATAAAGGTGTGAAGCTCTGAGGAACTCGGTATATAGCTAGATAGAAGAGGCATCATCTTTAAGAGAAGAAAACTCTTCCAGCTATTCACAAATAGTTGATAGTACTTATTAGTGCTTAATGCAAACCCCTGTGCATGCTGCAAGACACAATGGTTTAAGTTCTCATTGTAATGTTCAAGTGATGCTTAGTTGTTAGCTGCCCTGCCACCTCATGGCACTCAGAGCAATCAGATGAACAGCTGAGCTCTTCACAGTGGTATTAGGCCACTGATGTCCCCATAGAATAACATTTATAGAGAGCAGATCAGAAAGGCAAGCCAGGTAAAGAAGCCAAAGTTAGTGCTGAGACTACTTAAATGCCTGCTGTGCCAGATATGAATGCTTAGACTAAAAATATAGCTGCTAACCAGCATTTATTGGGGTACTCATCAGACAGTGTCTGCCAAGAGCCATGGACTCATGATTAGGTCTCTGTAGACAAGAGGCAGAACTTCCTCAGACCTCTGCTCCCAAACAGGCAAATTTTGCTCAAAGTATGTTTGCAGAGTTGCAGCAATATGCATCCTTACTGAAATAACTGCAAAGCATGTAATCACTTACTAGTGGTTATCGCAGGCAACAAGTGATACAGGGAAAAACTTGAGTTTGGATTTTGTTAATCTTCTCAGCAGCGTGTAAATGGTATTTTAGTACCTCAGTCTTTGATCATTTCATCTCTACTGATTTCAAGTGCATCTGGCAGCCTTGAAGATAATTTCAGAGAAGTACACAACAGTCTGTAAGATCCATTTCATGAGATCCATTTCCCAAACCAGCAGTTTTGCCACATAAGCTGTTTCTTAAGTCAAGCTCTTTCATAAGATAAAGCTTCATGAGAACCTGGCTTCCACCATCAAATTAATTCAAGACATTTATTGCATTTTCCCCAACTTCTCACCAGAGCTCATTACCTCCACAGAAGTGCATTTTACCCATTTCTGAGACAGCACTGAGAATCAAGTCAACTGATGTGGGTCTGGCCTAAAACAAGGTCTCAGCCACTCTATTTTTACCAGCACCTCAGAATTAGTTTTGTAACACTGATAAAGAGCAGGAAATTTCAGGGGTATGATGGTCAAAAACCTGTCCAACATGGCTTGAAAGGACTTATAAAAGCCTATGGCATTCATGTGCACGGTAACTTCTCTGTCATTCTGACTCCTCAGTGAATGTAGCCTTTTATATTCCCCATTTCCTTAAATTTCAGACTGGATCCAGGGTGAACTGGTTAAAAGGAAAAAGGAGTTCTCCAATTTCATGGTATTTCCTGAAGATTCATAAGAGATGTAAGAAGGAAAAATTGTGGATGGGGAAACAAACACTTAGAGCTATAAGAACATGGATATTGGTCTTTTTCTGCTGCCTTGTTCCAGGACTCGCTCTTCAATGACTGAGCATATGTTTTACCTTAACATTAAGAGACAAAAAGAGATTCCAGCTGCTTCTAGGCCTTCTGCTTCCTTCACTGATGCATCAGAGGCAGTGAGAAAACATTGAAAAATCAAGCCTCACACAAATCAAGTCAAATACGCTATTCCAATTCAGCCAACATAAGGCCAAGTTTTCAAACAATTTTAATGTGCAAATTGTAAGGACTGTAGTCAGAGGAGGGAGTGGCAAATTAAGTGTTTTGATTTTAATCTTATTGTTTGCATATCTTCCCCCCTGCAGACTGTATAACGCCAAGTCCCTCATAGTCACATCCTAGATCACTGTTGAACAGTCAGCAACAAGGCCATTCTTGAGGAAGCAAAGCGTAGTCGAGTTTAGTTGCCAACTGAGTTTACATCATGTTCGCCACTGTCTTCCGAGGATGCTACTGCAAAATTGGCATTAATTAAAAACCTCTGCAAGGACTGGAACTGGTGCCTATGAATGTGCATGTGTGGTGACCTCCAGTGTCAGTCACGGGAGTGCAGGTATAAATACTGTCCAGTTGAGGGAGCAATTATTTTTTAAATACTTGACTAGTTTCCCAGATTTTGCTTTGGACTTGAATTCTCTCACTCTTCCACTAGTCTAACCACTCGCTGTGCTGCAAGGTGAAAGGAAGCATGAATGCCTTGTCCTGTGCTTCTTCCGTCCTTGTTGTATCTTGGACTTAAAAGGCAAATGTGGCCAACTTCACACGTACAGCCTAAGAGTTTGACAAGTAGGAAGATATGAGAACTCTAAACATCAAGATATTGGTCCCATAATAATTTAATCCTTATACTTTCGGTTGGAAAAAGGATTATGTTTTAACCTGAAAGAAGTTAAATCTTTAATGTTAAACATTAATCTTTGAAAGCAATACATTTGTATTTGTAAAGAACAGATCAGATTGTTCATATTGGTAAATCTCAAACTTCTTAACTAGAAATGAAATTGATCTGTAGAGTTAGCAGTTAAGGAAGAGAAAGCCATCTCTCTATAAAATTGGATACATAATCACCAAAGATCAACCATATATGTAAGTGTTGTCTTTTCATTCTTAGGTATTTCCCCAAGACTTCACAGTTTTGGGCTTGGAGCTGAGGGAACTGGTCCCAGCCATTTTTCACCTGCAAGACAAATCAGCACATAAAGAGTTAAAATTTAATACAGATAAATAATTGTCTAGTCACATTTCTGCAGCTGAATGTCTATTCCTACTCTTCCTTCAAAGGGCAAATACTGATGATGGAATACAAATATTTCTCTGGTATGTCATGCTTCAGGCATCTTCCAGCATCCTTTACTGCATAGTTACAAATGAAGTGGTATGGAAGAATTACTTCCTCTGTTACAGATAAGAAATTCTGCAGGTTCTGAATGTTATGCTGAAGCCAAATGTTTTAAGGACTACTTCTTTTCAGAGGCTAGAGGAAAGAGTATGAAGGGTAAGAGGCTGGGCAACCAGAGAAACAATTTGAAGTAGAAACTAGTGCAGAGGGAAGAACATTCCAGTTAGGATTAGAAATGATCAAAATGGCTGTTTAAAACTTCATATTCTTTACTCTCATTTTCACAAAGAATATTTTTAAATAATCCAAACCCATTCAAATAAAGAAAACAAGCATCCAAAAGTTTCCTTCTGTTTAGTCTATGACGAAATTTAATTTACATTAATGATGATCTGCTGCTGACATTTTTCCACAAATGCATTGGACCTAATTACACACAACTCTTCCTCGTCACTGCTTTCCTATTCTCCAAGTGCAGCCAAATCTAAGATCAGATTCCCTCTAACTCAGGTGACCAAGTTAAGTTGCATTTTATTAAGAGAAATGAAAATAAGTACATTCCCATCAAAGAGGATGGTCAGTCAATGGATTTCTGTTTAAAATTGTGTAGTTATGTAACAATGAACTACAGATTTAAGAGCTGTGATAGCATGTTGTTTATTGAGGAGGAACAGATTTAAGGTAAAATGTCAGAATAGCAGAAAGTCAGTGTCACTCAGTCTTAATCTTATCCAAGATGTAACGCCCAGTATCAAGTAGTTAAATACGAACATTTTGAAATCTAAACAAATTTAATAGCAATTTAAGAATGGCACATGGTGCACAAAACCTTGAACCACACCAATGAGAAAGGTTGGAGAACTCAAATTATTTCTTCCCTGGGAAAAGGACTACATATTTGGTCACTCTAAATGTACTAAAATCCATTCCAGAAAGCAGTTTCATCCCTTGAGAAGTATACTCAACATTATTTTATATTTGAAGAACATAAACACTATTTCATTCATATTTACTATTTCACACACTCACCTATAATGCTAGCTAGCAGCTCCAAACGATCAGAGCCAAAAAAGAGATGAGGTTTTCCATTAACATGTGTCACAACAGCAGGCATCCCAAAAGCCTATTGACAGCATGGAGATTAAATTGTGAATGTTATAATGAGAGAAACTTTTGTAGGCACATGATCAGTGTTCAAGAATAAAATCCAAAATGTTGACTTTTCTTGCCTTCTCTTCATTTGAACTTCATTCTGAAAGATGAGTCTAATGGAGCTATCAGAAAGTAAAGGGCTCTCCAAAGACTGTACGCCCCTCCTGAATGAGCAAAAAAAGCAATGTGGTAAACCCACAGTTTTATCTAAAGTAGTGATAGATGGTATTTCTTGATTCTGGCCCTGTAGCTGCCCATTCTTGTCAATCAACTTGAATGGGCTGATTGGGCTTCCCAGATGACAATGCAATAAATTACCAGTGAGTTAGCTTGTACATGTTCAAAAAGCAAAAGAGAGATGGTCTGCATAGTGCTTTCTAACCATCACCTTCATTGTTCCTTGCTTCCCAGTGTTCTTAATGGGGAAGGAATGCCTAGCTGTGACATCAAAAGGCATTGGAAGCAGCTCACCCCATATTTTATCGCTTCCTCAGTTGTGTCCTTCAGACGATTCTTCACTTCAGGGGATGAAATCATTTCAAGTAGCTTCTGGGTGAGCTCAGAGGATAGCCCAGTCTTTTCTGCTACCTGACAAGTGACAATAAAATCAGGCATGCTCTAATACAACATATTCTAATTCCTACTATGGACTAATTAATTTTTTTCTTCAATGTTTATTACATTAGTTTACTTAAAAAGTTTATTACAAAAAAAAAAAAAATCACAAAATATTCTTGAAGTCCTTCTTGCTCATTATCTTGTTTTATTCCCAATCCACTCTCATTTGTTAACTTCTAGTCCCTGAAGCTCTAAGCACGCTGGTATTTATTCAGGCATCCCAAAGAAAATACTGAGTGTAATGTTTGCTAAGACAGGAACAGTTTGTAGTACAAGTGTGGCCACATAGCAGCTCAGATACTTGTAACTCATGGTGTTTTTAAAAACTATCTCACAAAGAACACTAATTTCCTAACATCTACCTGCTTTTTTTTTTTTCCCCTGTCCTTCAAGAGAAGTAAAAGTAATCCTGAGAGAAAATGCTCACAGTCACTTTTTCTTTCACTTAGCAACCGCATTTTCTTGTACTTTCTCCTCCTCCCATACCAGGAGGATCAGTAACTGTTTTTAACTCTACTTGAGTGGGAGATATACAAGAGTAATCTGATAATAACACAAAATGCTGTGCAAGCATGGTACACAAAGCATTTAGACTGCAATCTTTGCACACAGACATAATATCTGATTGTCACCATTTCAGAGGAGGAGCATTCAGGAGGACTGGGGCAGGATTCTGAGGCTACCTTGGTTCTGTAGGAAGTTACAAGAAGTCGCTGCTAACTAAGAACTGGGTTTAAAAAAAATAAATAATACTACAGGCACATGTGGAACTGTATCAAGTAAACAACATACCATTTCTCAAACACTGTGTAAAAGAAATTCTCCTCTAAATACTCAGATGAAAAAAGATTGCAACCTATTGCGGCCTTGGATGGCTTATTTCTACAAGAGAGGAAGGTCTAATATTTGCTGTAGGGGCAGGAAAAAAAAAATACAGACAGAAGCAAACGAGGAGATGCCTACATCTCTGCCATGCTGAACATGGACACACTCAAAGACTGCCAAGGAGTGGCTCAATTACTTGGAGTTCAAATTTTGTCTCTTGGAAAGATAAATAAAATGCCACCATTTTCTGAAATTCCAGTGAAGAGATGTGTTAAGATGAAACAAAAAAGCAACGAGTAGACTGGGGAAACAGCTGGACTGCAAGTTTCAAATAGCAATGGCAGATAGTAGAGACTGTATCTCTTAGGCACAGGCAATTCTTTTTTTCTTCATGTTCAAGTAGCTTAATAATAAAGTCATAGAATCATAGAAAAACATAGAAAGGAGATTCCTTAAATAGGGACACATAAACTTAGATACCATTACAGCCTTAACTGCAATAAACAAAATCTCACTTGCAAAAGATTATATAAGACAACTGCAATTTCTAAACACATAAGATGGCAATACAGCACTAAATTTAATAGTAAAACCTCGCTCCATCATTTCAAGGAGCATCAACTTTCCTGGCAAAGTGAGCCATTTCACAAGAAGATTTCATCCATGCATAATATCAAAACCTAAGGGCATTCTGGAGACTACTTATTTCTTTAACCACTGTTAAGAAAACTGAATTAATAATAATTCATTTTCCATTCCAGGTGTTTTGCTATATGAACTAGGAAAAAAAAAAAAAAAAGAGAAAAGGAGATTTTTATTCTGAGTGTAAGAATTATAAATAAATAAATAAAATTTGAAACAGATCAGCTAGGAAAGTTAAACCCCCACCTTTTTCAAGCAGAAAATTTTAAAATCTCCGAGTGGTCATTTCAAAAATTTATAATAATAAAGGCACACTAAGCTGTCTCCATGGTTGTTACTGATCCAAGTAATCAGTAAGAATAAACCAGAAAAGCAGAAGCACTAACAAAAAGAAGAGACTTACAGCCAAAATACTCTCCACCTGACTGATATCTTCATGCTGTTAAAAGAAGAAAATAAGTAGTTTGCTTAACATGAACAAGAGCTCAGTTCTGGACTTGAAAGGAAGTTTCCTAAGAAAACAGAAATGAAACAACATTAGTTGTCCCCGCTGGAGAAGTTTTTTCAGGAAAACATTTGAGTTACCTAATCAAAGATTGTTCTGACACAAACTGCTGATTCTCTCAGTCTGTAGTACTCTCAATACATACTGAAAATAATAAGGAACAGCAAATTAAGACAACTAGAAGTGAATTCTTTTCTTGCAGTGACTCCTGAATTACTGCTGTGGTTTACTCTGGCAAGAGTCTCAGCTCCACACAGTCATTGGCTCACCTCTACCCCTACAGTGGGATAGGGGAGAGAACTGGAAAAAGGTAAAACTTGTGGGTTGAGACAAAGACACTTCAGTAGGGCTGAAAAGGAAGGGGAAAACTGTGAATATATACATATGTGTGCATATACACACATACACATGTATGCACAAAAGTGATGTGCTGTTCAATTGCTCACCATATGTCAAATATTGCCCACCCAGTTCCTGAGCAGCAGCTTCCCTCCAGCCAAAAACCCCATTTTTATCATTACATACAGAATCACAGAATCCTGGTTCTGTCCCCTCCCAGCTCTTTGAGCAATCCCAGCTCCTCACAGGCAGAGCCTACAAGAAGCTGAAATGTCCTTGGCTCTGTGCAGCACTGCTCAGCAACACCTGAAACATCCGTTTTTTAACCACATTGTTTTTCTCCTAAATCAAAAACATGGCATCGTATCAGCCACCATCATGAAAACTAACTTTAGCCCAGCTGAAACCAAGATGAACACTGATGACCTCATGTTTCCTTCCATGACTTCTAATTGAAAGACTTTTCCTTTCTTTTGCTCACATTTCACATTTAACGAAGCGAGTCAGAAACGTTGACAGAAAGGATCAAGGCTTCATAAATACTGACCTGTGACCAAAAACGTAACCAGAACTCTCTAGATAAGGGTTCCAAGTACTTTGGTTGTGTCATATCAATGGCTGTGATGAAACGCATGGCTCCAAGACTGTCTGGAATTAGTGGAAACAGAGAAACATGCTGAAACATGGCACAGAGTCACGAACAGGTGAGAGTTTTAAGAAGTATTACCTAAATACAGTATAATCTTATTTGTAACTATTTCCAAATAGTAAAATTTCTGCTGAACTGTATCTTCAGTGTTAATTTGGAAGTTTTTTTCCTCAGAACTTCCTTTCATGGTTAAAAAACACACAGATTTCATACTGCTAACAGATACAGGGAGAGGCTATGGACAGAGAATCCATCTTCAGAGAATCACAGGGGCTGGAAGGTACCTTGAGAGATCGTCGAGTCCAACCTCCCTGCTAAAGCAGGCACCATACAACAGGTCGTACAGGTAGACATCCAGATGGGTCTTGAATATCTCCACAGAAGGAGATGCCACAATTTTTCTGGGCAACTTATTCCATTGCTGTCATCACCCCTACTGTAAAGAATTTCTTCTGTCTGCATTTTGGTATGGAACTTACTATGTTCAAGTAGTACTTGAATGTACTACTCCGTGTCCTATGGCTACACACCACTGAGAAGAACCTGGCCTCAAACATTTGCCTCCCACCTCCCTTGCGATATTTATAAACATTTATCAGATACCTTCTCAGTCTTTTCCCCAGGCTGAACAGGCCAAGGTTACTCAGCCTTTCTTCACATGGGAGATGCTCCAGGCCCTTCATTATCTTTGTGGTCCTTTGCTGGACTCTTTCTAGGAGATCCCTGTCTTTTTTGAACTGGGGAGCCCAGAACTGGACACAGTAGTCTCTAAATGTGGCCTCACCAGGGCAGAGTAGAGGGGGAGGATAATCTCCCTCGACCTGTGGCCATGCTCTTTCTAACGCACTCCAGGATACCACTGGCCTTCTTGGCCACGAGGGCACACTGCTGGCTCATAGCTAACCTTTTGTCCACCAGGTCCTTCTCTGCAGAGCTTCTCTCTAGCAGGTTATCATCTGACCTGAACTGATGCACAATGCAGTTATTCCTCTCCAAGTGCAAGACTACACTTGCTCTTGTTAAATCTCATCAGGTTCCTCTCTACTCATCTCTCCAATCTGTCCAGGTCTTGTTGAATGGTAGCAAAGCCTTCAGGTGTGCCAGCCAATATTCCCAGATTTGTTTTCCCACCCAAACTTGCTGAGGGTGGATTCTATCCCTTGACACAGGCTGTTGAAGATTATGTCAAACAAGACTGAACACAGAACCAACCCCTGTGGAACACAGCTAGTTACAGGCCTCCAGCTAAACTCTGCACCAGTGATGACAACTCTCTGAGCTCTGCAAGTCACCCAGTTTTCAATCCATCTCACTGTCCACTCATTTACCCCACATTTTCTAAGTCTTATAACAAGGACGTTGTGGGAGACAGTGTCAAACACCTTGCTGAAGGCACACAACATTCACTGCTCTCCCCCCCATCTACCCAGCCAGTGATGACATCATAGAAGGCTATCAGATTAGTCAAGCACAATACCCCCTTTGTGAATCCATGTTGATTACTTCTGATAACCTTTTTCTCTTCCAATTGCTTGGAGACAGAATTCAGAACAAGCTGTTCCATCATCTGTCCAGGGATGGAGGTGAGGCTGACTGGCCTGTAGTTTCCTGGATCCTTCTTCTTGCCCTTTTTAAACACTGGAGTGACATTGGCTATCCTCCAGTCTTTAGGCACCTCTCCTATTTGCCAGGATCTTTCAAAGATGATAGACAGTAATTCAGCAACCACCTCTGCCTGTTCTCTCAGTGGGCACATCCCATCGGGGCCCATGGATTTGTGTGTGTTGACTCTGGCTAAGTGTTCTCTGACCAGATCCACCTCAGCCAATGGAAAGTTTACCTTTACTCAAACTCTCTCTCTTATCTCCAGGGTCTGGGATTCCTGAGAGCTAGCCTTAGCAATGAAGACTGAGGCAACAAAAGCATTCAGAATTCCTTCTCAGTATCACCTGTTACCAAAGGCACCCTCCTCAATTAGAAGGGGACCCTCATTTTCTCTAGTCTTCCTTCTACTGCTGACATACTTAAAATGCTCTTCTTGTTATCATTTACCTCCTTTGCAAGGCTTAATTCCAAGAGGGTCTTAGCCTTCCTCGTTGCATCCTTACAGGCCCTGACAACATTCCCATATTCTTCCAAGGCAGACAGGCCCTTTCTCTACATTTCATAGAACTTCTTTCCTTTCAATTTATCCATGAGTTCCTTGCTCTTCCACACAGGCCTCCTGCCACCTTTCCCCAATTTCTTACTCTTAGGGATTCACTGATCCCAAGCTTCCCTCAGACATCACATCCCCAACCAGCTCTTTCTTAGTAAAAACAAGGTCAAGCAGTACACTTCCATTCATTGGCTCCTCCACCACCTCCATCAGAAAGTTATTATCAACACATTGCATGAACTGCCTGGACTTTGTGTGCCTGGCCATGGCACACAACAAACATCCCGATGGTTGAAGTCTCCCATGATAACCATTGCTGAGGATCACCAGGCTAATTCCAGCTGTTTGTAGAAGGCCTCTTCCACTTCCACCTCCTGATCAAGCCACAACACTGTCACCAATGTTAGCCCACCCCTTGACTCTTACCCATAAGCTCTCCTCTTGTTCATCATTCCCCCTCAAGTGGAAGTCAACGCGTTCTACTTGTTCTCTCACACAAAGGGCAACTTCACCACCTTGCCTCACCAGTCTCCCTTTCTTTAAAAGGACAGAGCCATCCATGACAGCATTCCAGTCACAGGAGCTGTCCCACTCTGTCTGTGTGACTGCACGCAGACCTCTAGTTCTTCCTGATTATTTCCCATGCTATGTGCATTGCTACATAGGCACTTTCGAGAAACAGAGGGTGCATGTATCTCTAGGGGGATGCAAGAAGTTTAAGCCAGGCTATTGGCAACGTTATCTTCTCTGAAGAATAATCACAAGATCCAATCAGGCAAATAAGAGGCTTCTCTTTTTTTCTTGACCTTTACTGTAATGGAGGATTTAAACAACGATTGACAAATGTTGTCTAAGCTAAATCTCTTACTTACTTTTACCAAGGATACGTTGGAAAACATCTTCTGGAACTGCTAAAGGCACCTGATAATATTTTGCCATCCTTACTATATCCTTCCGCAGGTATTCTGCACGCTTTGGCAACATTGCTGGAGGCTTGTTACCTTTCAGAAAAAGTTCTATTTTAAGCAGAAGATTTCAAGTATGCTATAAAAACACTGGACAAAACAAAACATGACAAATGAGATCTCACCTACACACATACCCAAGGAAAAGCAATTTTATACAGCAATAGTAAAATGTATGCAGATTTTCCAAATGTAACACTATGATTTAAAACACAATTTATTTTGGTTTTACAAAGACTGGTAGTTTAAATTAGCAGAACCAGTTTTAAACAATGGTAAAAACTTCCTGATAGGCATCTGTATTGATTCAGACTGATGACTTTTAAGGTAAACAACCATGTACTGGTAAACGAGGTGGGGGATTGTTAATTTCATGATTTATAAATCTCAGGGAATCCTAATAAGGCCCCAAGTGCTATTTTATAATATTCTTTGATCCTTCACGTATGTTACAAACTATAAGAGTTCCACAGATTTATTCTAGTTTTAATTCAACCTGAAACTTTCAGAAAATCATTCCACGTAGAATTACTGTTATTCTATTTTAGGACTGAGGAACTTTGTGGCATTTACACATTCCGCATACAGCACTTGTGGGGTACACAGCAGTAACAGCACAAAATTCCTTGCAGCCGATTTCTAGGTCACTGCTGAGCTCCACGACCCTATATTTACTTTGCTATTGGTGCCAAAAATGAGTTTAAGGCTGGCTCTGCCATCGCCCACAGAACTATCCTACTCGGGAATGCCAACCTCCCCACATTAGCTACCAGTTGACTGCATTATGCCGCCAAGGAGAGCCGGACGAAAGCGCAAATCAATATTCCATATGTGCTGGTATCGGCAGAGAACCTGCAACACAGAAAGGCAAGCCAGATTGACAAGAGATGTCTGCAGATCTGCATGCAAAAATAAGCGTTCGGCTGGGACGTGCCTCCTAAACGCCCCCTGGTTTTCAACACGCCACAAAAAAAAAAAAAAAACTTAAAGGTCCCCGGCAAACGGGATTGAAAACAAAAATCCAAACACATTATGGGCAAAGCAAAGCAAAGCAAACCAGAAACAAGCACAAAACGGAAACGAAGCAAGGATCTTGCGATAAGCGCACCGGCTCCGTGCCGCTCAGGTCGCAGCGAGGGAAGCCCTAAGGGGCAGGGAAACAAGACGCCCTTCGGCTGACTCCGGCCCTCGGTCGCGCCTACTCGGCCCCTTTGCCAGCGGCCGTGGTGAACCGAGGGATCCCCGGGAGCGGTCTCCCTCCACACTTCCACCCCTCACCTCGAACCCCAGCCAGGAGTAAGGAGACACCACATCGTAAAAGAGCTCCACGACCACCCGACCCATGTTAGCCCGCTCTCGTCCCCCGCCGCGCCGTGTCGACACGTCCCTACTACCCAGCGCCACCCCCCACCCCCCCGCCTCGGGCAGGCGGGCGCTGACGGGGCCTGGGCGTTCTTCCGCTCACGTGAGTCCGGCCTGGTGGCGGGGCAGCCTGTGTGTGGCCCGTTGGGTGCAGTCAGTGAGTCGCGTCCGTCTTCTCGGGAGCTTCCTGCCGCACAGCTGGAGCCCAGCTGTGAGGTGCTCTTTGCTGTCTCTCCTTTGAAGCCTGGCTTGGGAAATCGAGGGAGGGAGGGAGCCTGTGCCCTTTTCCGTGCTGAGGTGGGAGGAGAGGAAGCTCCTGAGGAGGACAGAGGGGAGCTGCCTTAGCCATTCCGGCATGTTTTCCCGAAAGCACGCTTCTCCCGTTGGAGCCGACGGAGGGTACGTACGGACACTGAGCGGCTCTCCCTGGGCAGTTTGCGTTGCAGCCTGCAGCCTGGGGACGGGGTGGGGGAACAGCTGAGAGGGTGTCGGGTGTAAGGCTGGCATGGGACCCTGCCCCGCGATGGCTGTTTTGCGGTGGGAGCGGGTAGAGGAGCTCTTGTAGGCTGACTGAAAAGGAAGTCTTTTGTCCCTGCTCCTAATCATCCCACAAGAAACTCTGTGCAATTCCAAAATGCACTTCGCCTGCATCTTGCAATTGTGTCACAGATCCCCCTTAGCCCGAATAATAATCTATAGACCAATTCCCCAGCCTTTATCTCAACCCATGAATTCTTACACTTTTACCTTTTTGATTCTCCTACCCTATGCCTCCTGAGGAGAGTGAGTGAGCAGCTGTGTTTTACTTAGCTGCCTGCCAGGGTGAAACTACACAATTATGGCATAGAAAAAGAGAATCAGTGTTTCTCTCTCTAGTCACATTTGCAATTTGCTTGTATATAGTTCTGCATCTTAAGGACAAGAACAGCCTCTCATTGAGTTTCTCATCTTATAAAGTACTATATAGAAAATTAATTCAGGAATCCACTTTGTATGTGACAAATAAAATATCCAAAAGGTGAAACGCAGCATCAATAATTCTCTTGCAGTTCATTCTCCATTCCTAGTTATCTCCAGAAAGAAGTTCTGTGAATTTGGGGGAGAAATTGTAAAAGGTTTAGGGCTGGTTCAGCCCAGTTCTGTGACTAATGGGGTGGAGGGACCCACCAACCAATGCTTTAGGAGAGGGGAAATGTGGAAGGATAGGGAGATGAACCTAAGAACAAAACAGCGGCAGTGAGCTAAGGGAGAAAAATAATTCACTAAATGTGATAGCAGGATGCAAGGCAATATAATACGATATAATTGGAACTGAAGGCAGTAAATCAAATTAAATGAGAGTGTCCAAAACCAAAGGCCTTGCTGTAAGGTGAGACGGGTAGGGAGCACACACCACAGAGATGAGAAGTAAAAGAAAGGGAGCATTTTGTGACTCACGGGAAGTTTCATCTTTCCCTCTAAATGGAAAATGGAAATGGAACAGTGAAAATCTGGGATACAAATCTCTTCTGAGAACCAGGTGCCTGGAACTATCAACTATATACTTGCAGGTGCTAGCAATTGGAAACCAAGATCCAAGGGGAGCATCTCATAAAAGTGTCTAAGGTCGACAGCATGGAACTGGAGCATTAACTCTTTAACTCCCTGTGTGCTACATAATGTTGTGGTGTGGAATACTAATAACAAAAATCATAAAACCATGACAGAAACATACTTTCAGGAAAAAATCTTTAAACAGCTTTTAATAAGAAAATACCATATGTTGAAAAATTGCCTCCATAGAAAAGAAAAAAAGCAATGAAAATATTTAGAAATTAAAACCAAAATTGTCCATGCAGTCAAGGGAAGTTTGAAAAACTGTCTTAACAATCACGTTTGTATTTCTTCTACATATGTTAACACTTCTCTGTAAATAAACCAAACTTACGAAAACTAATCCTAAATGCAAGCTTTTCTGGTTCCAATTAGCATTTTTGGAACAGTGGTGTATTACAGAGCTGCTCAGTACTGCTCAGTGGTCTCATTCATTGTCCCAGCTCTTCGATGTCATCGTACCCTCTGTCTTCAAGAGCAGGGGATAAATCTCTCTGAGCTCCAGATGTTCTGTTTCTTGACACATTAGGACTCCAGTCTGAAAGCATGAAGGGAAGATAAAGTCTGAAGACTGATATAAATGCCCACTCTGCATGTGTTACATCCCATGGTTGTGCAGCTGACAGCACGGGCTGTCTGTTGCTGCCTCCAGAAAGACTTGAGAAAAGCTTATTTTATTCTACTTCCTGCCACATATAAAAATATCCAAGGATCAAGCATACTTTTCCCAATAAACATTTTTAATGAACTTAACAATAATCATTTTTAATGAAAGCAATTATTCGATGTGCCAAAAGAACCCAATTCCATGTTTTACCACCTCAACTTTAAAAAGCATTTTTTGCTCTCTTTATCTGACATATTACGAATGTAGATCTAGCCTTGTCCTTCCCAAGAGTATGCCCTAATTTGGATCCTCCCAAGGCTACCACAGGATAACGATCGACCCATTGTTGGTGTTTGAAATTTACTAGGAGGATATAATTCATCTTATAGACTGAGGGTGGTTACTGCATAGAAAAGTATGACCCTGCTAGCCCCCCCTCTCAGCTCTTCCCGAGGAGATCTCTGGGTCCTTGAGCCCTGCTCTCAGCTCCTTCCTCCTAAGGCTTCCCTGCTAACACTGGGATATCAAGTTTCCTAGATCTCTGCAGATAAAGTCTATTCTCACTTGCAGTGTTTATAAGGAGAAAAACAACATAGGTGTAGATTACCTGCAGAAGTTGTGAGGACACCTACTGAGTTAGTTGAACGACCAGTCTAACAAGCATCTACCTGGAAGTGTAGGTAGATGTGAATCTAATGACATTCTTCAAGGCTAAGTGCAAACTGTTGCACATGGGCCAAGGCAATCCCAGGTGTTTCTACAGACTGGGAGAAGAACTCCTTGAGATCAACGCTGTACAGAAGGACTTGGGGGTCCGAGTGGACAAGAGGCTGGATGTGAGCCAGCAGTGCAGAGGGGAACTGAGATAATGAGAGGGCTGGAGCACCTCTCCTATGAGGAAAGGTTGAGGGAGCTGGGCTTGTTTAGCTTGGAGAAGAGAAGGCTCCGGAGAGACCTCACTGTGGCTTTCCAATATTTGAAAGGAGAGTATAAACAGGAGGGGGAACGACTGTTTACAAGAATGGATAGTGATAGGACAAGGGGGAATGGTTTTAAACTGAGGCACGGGAGGTTTCAGTTAGATATTAGGAAGAAGTTTTTCACACAGAAGGTGGTGACACACTGGAACAGGTTGCCCACGGAGGTTGTGGGTGCCCCATTCCTGGAGGCATTCAAGGCCAGGCTGGATGTGGCTCTGGGCAGCCTGGTCTGCTGGTTGGCAACCCTGCACATAGCAGGGGGGTTGAAACTAGATGATCACTATGGTCCTTTTCAACCCAGGTCATTCTATGACTCTGTGATTTTGTGGGATAGCATTTCTTCCTTACAGTGATTAGATAAAGTCTAGGTGACCTTTTGAGGTATGCTCCACCTTGATTTTCCCCGAGTTTGGTACAATAACTATAGGATATGAAAATTAGCAGCAGTGCTCTTCCGGCCTCACCTTTCCATGAATCCTTGTTTCTGTCACATTCTTCTGAGACCCCAGTGATTTCTTGCTTATTCTGCTCAGAAAGAGAAGCATCTTCAGGTCCAGGAGCATCTGTTACATCATCATAACCACCTTCCAGGTTATTTCCAGGCAATGATGGGATTTCTGAAACAGGATACGTATTAATAGTAATAGGGATAGGTCTTCCATTAGAGAGAGCACTAGCTTATGATCCAAAAATAAGTCCTGCAATAACGATAGTAGTATAATAATGAATGGTAAGAAACTAAGGTTCCTCCTGAGGACTCTACGGTATGTCACAGTGATACAGCTCCAATAATTGTCATATGTTGTTGTAACAAGTAGAAAGCAGAAAACAATGTAGAAGATAAACAGGAATAGGACAAACATCTGGAACAATGCAGTTAGTGGAAAAATTTATGTCAAGGTAGTCTTCCCCACTTTGTTTCATAATTGCACAGTAACAAATTGCTCTGTGTCTATCTCTGTAAAGCACCTATTTCCTTGTATTTTCATTACTTTAACCACTCTCTGTTAAACTTCAGTGAAATAGACTAGCTAAGTAGCTGCCCTGTGCTGTCACTTCTGGTTGTTTGGATATAAACTTGGGCCAAACCTTTGGAGAAAAATATTTGCAGTTCTTTTTCCCTGTCTCTCATTTTCCACTGTTTTTAGCGGGGGAATCAGTGAAACTGACCATAGATGCTAATGAGGGGAAGCTGCCCTAAAACAGTTCTAAGAGAGCTTTCCAGAGCAGGTTTGAGCGTGCAAATGAAGACCAAAAAGTGCTCAATAAAGCCAGATGCATGTTTACTTCAGAGCTGCTTGTGTGGGCTTGGCAGATCTGGAAATCTGAGGGCAGGAGAGAAGAATTATGGGAGAAACCAGAAGTTTCCTGGTAAATGTGTGAGCTTCACAATTTCATACTGAGGCCACCAGAAGAAATTAGCTTTAGTTTGTTTCTCTTGATGAGAAAAAGACACACATACCTGAGAGGCCAGACATCCCTTGCTGTTCTTTCATCAGTTTGTAGTCAATCTCCTCATAGACAACCTCATTGAAGGAGTCATAGGGTAGCCTGGAGCCTGAACATAAAATGCATGATCATTCACAGACTCTGTCCATACTCAGGCCATGGTCATGAAAAGATGGAGGGATCTAACAGGGTCTACACAATCTGGTTACTACGCAAAAAGTCACTAAGAAGTGCTGGCTAAGAATAAGTGTGGAGAAAAAGTTTATTTTGACAAAGAGACCTTAGATATTGGGTGAGGAAGCAAGTTTGGATTTGAAAACAGATCCGTTCTATTTATTCCGTCTCTGTGCATATCTAAGTTTCTTTGTTTTAAAGTTATGTTTTGTGTTATCTTCTAATAGCCCCTTCATTACTCAGGAGACTGAAAGCTTTCCAGACGTTTGTGGCATTTCAGGGAAAGATCTCATGCAGATCCAGTCTGAACTGGAGATATTGCTACTCATTTGTCTGAGATGTAATGTGCTGCTAGCTATGAGGTTTCCAGTTGCTGTACTAATTTGATATTCTAAAAGCCACCTTTAGTAAGGTGGCTGTCCTTCCTTGCATTTTTGCTGTTTCTCACTGGAAAACTGTTTCTCCAAATTGACCTCACTTTCCACTCTCAAGCTAGTTCCCCTGTCTCTGTTTCTCTCCACACAGGCGGGTCACTTTAAGTATCCTACAGAGGAAGACCAGGCCCAAGACTCCCAGTAGTTGTCCTGGCTGCTGTCAGTTTCCAGATGTACTAGTTGACAGAGAATGAGTGAAAATCTCAGTGCAGCAGCAGGTGTCATTTACCTCAGCCACCCATCTCCCCTTCTCCCCCAGACAGCTAAAAACTTGCCAGCCATTTCAAGGAAGCATTTTATACCAACACACCTCTCTGCTGTGCCCTGGCTCTTTGGATCTGTCCAGCAAGAATGGCAAGAACCAGGCAGAGAAGGGCCCCCAGGATGATGCAGAGGATCACAGGTGCTGAAGCTCTCATGTTGTTTGTCGCTGAGCGGCGGGGTGAAGCTAGGTGGAAACAAAGAGGCAACACATAGGGAAGAACCCAGTAGCCCAAAGGCTGCTCCTCTGAAGTCTCCTCATGTGCTCAGATAGCAGAGTGAGGCAGGTCACCTGCTGCATAATTTCTGCTCAGTGAGAAAGAATTCAGCAGCTAGAAATAGTGCCACTCATTTCTCCTTTACAAAAGACTGTGGGAGATGGTTTCTAATGAGCTGGAATATCTCAGAATCACAGAACTGCAGGGGTTGGAAGGGACCTCAAGAATCACTGCGTCCAACCCCCCTGCTAAAGCAGGTTGATATATTTCTGATTTACCTGTTTTGCAGTATCAGTGACAATGAAAGTCCCTAATTTGATGGGAGGAAGAAAGGGTCAAGAAGAAATGTTTTACCTGCTTTAGTGGAAGGTGCTGTTGTTTCTGTCACACCTACAAAAGGAAAGTGAGTCCAGATTAAGGAAGTGGTAACTGAAAAGTAGGAAGAATATGTTCATATCGTTTGTGAGGTTCCTTCAGTCAGAATTATAAAGAGGCTAATCACTGGGATGGACAGATGGCATAATATCCCTCTATTCAGCTCCCTCCCCAGTTTGTGTGATGAACCAAAGGACCATTTTACTAACCTGAGCAATCCACGGCAGCATCCTCCTTGTGATCACAGTTTTTGCCGAGCAAAGGCTTGGAAGGACAGTCCCAAAGTGACAGTTCTGTTCCTTTACAGTGGACCTTCTCCAGCCAGATGGGACCTGTCCCCTCCCCAAAGGCAGCTTCACTCAGAGCAGACACAGCAGAACCACAGCCCAGTTGCCTGCATACAACATTAGCATCTGCCACATCCCAGGAATCATCACAGATTGTTCCCCAGGAACCCTGATTCCAAATCTCCACTCTTCCTGAGCACGCATCCTCTCCTCCTACAACACGTAACTTGTCCTTGTCTGCAGAATAAAAAAGCATCTGTATTGCCTGAATAGCAGTAAGGTCCACAGAGATTAATCAGGAAAAGCAAGGGGGTAGAAGTACCTGAGCAACTTGTAGAGTTTGGACACTCAGTAAATGAGGTAGAAGTTGTTGTTCCTTTTCTTCCTGTAGAAATTAAATACTGAATTAAATAATTCGATCATTCTCTGGAAAGAGTGAAGGAGTGTAAACTTCCTGAGCATTAATCATCAAGTGCATTTTTCCTATAATAAATGTGTAACCTATTTAGTAGTTGATGTAGTAGTTGGCATTTATTAGTGTTTGGCTATTATTGTATATTAAAAAAATCTTTAAACTCTCTGATGGCTTTGTTTTCTTTTCTCATGAAGTGCCTTTCAAGAGATCTGAGTTATCTAAAAATTATTTATATTTCAGTGGGAACCCACAGATATGAGATACTGTCCTAAAAGCAGGCACCAGAAACGATAATTTAGAACTGAACTAACATACACTTGCACTTGGTTATATGCATGCATATGTATTTGTATGTATATAAGCACTGCTTTGCATCCATATATACAGAAATACATGTATGTCTCTAGTCTTCTTGAATAGTCTCATCTTAACAAATCTCACAGACTAATTGCATTTCACACATTTTTAATGTACAGATAAGCAGTGGCAGCATCCTGTTAGGGGTTTCCCTTGGATTTTAACACTGATATCATTTTAATTTACTCATTTTCAGCAGAGATGTAGACAAAATGTTTGTGCCAATTTCATGAAACTGAAAATAATATGAAGTGGAAACAGATGAACATGAGTAAGCATCATATTGTCCATGTATGCATGTGCGGATGTATGTATGTTTGGGAGGTACTGTGTGGATGCAATTGTATTTACCAGTGCAAGAAATATGGGTCTCTTCTGCTCGGTTATCACATGACTGAGGATCCCAGGGGTCTGACTGACATTGCCACAGGGAGCTGTGTTGCTCAGCACACTCAACGTGATC
Source organism: Centrocercus urophasianus (assembly GCF_019232065.1). Taxonomy (NCBI): domain Eukaryota; kingdom Metazoa; phylum Chordata; class Aves; order Galliformes; family Phasianidae; genus Centrocercus; species Centrocercus urophasianus. The sequence goes on from NW_024884364.1 coordinate 2,363,584, forward strand.
CAGCCATGTGGGCCCAGAACCTCTGCCATATTTGAAATCTCTTTCGATTTCCCCACCATCTCCACAGTTCAAGTGTTTGCATACAGTTACTGCAGTGAGTTGAGACATACGATTGGAGCAAATGCTCCCCCATGTCCCATTGTAGAAAACTTCTAGCCGTCCAGCACAGCCACTGCCATTCACCAGCCTCAGAGCCAGGAACTCTGAAAGTGAAGGTATAAAAACGGAATCAGATGACATGATTCAACACACATTTCATCGTCTTGTTTCCAAAGACCAACCATTTAGTAAGCATTACTCTTCAAATAATAGGGGCCACTTCCTCAGTGATTTTGACTGTTGTCCCAATCCAAGAATCCACAGGAGTGGCTGGTATTTTATCATTCAACTGATCTCAGGGCATACAGTTTTTTGGGGGCTCCCATGACAGCTGGTCACACACTTTGCTGGAGGTAAGGAAAATGCAGATATCATACAATGGGAGGGATATTGCTCCCTCAGCCCTTGCCTAGAGTGGCCTACTAGCAAACAAACCTCCTTGGCTCCTTCTTGAGCCCTCTCTAGGCTTTTGGTGCAATCCAAAGAGAGAATGAGACCGGATGTTTCCTCCTAATTATCATGTAAATGTGTTTATTCAACAATATAAAAGCTGGATCCTCTTATAGTGAAATTGGAGGCCTCAATTATGAGGGGATGCACTGTGTAGGACTTCCCTGTTGTTGGGAAGGCTCTCCAAATCCTTGCTGCAAATGAAGCTCCCCAGCAACTGTGAATCTGGATGATGGTAAAGTATTAGGGCAATTGGTGATGTATCTTTCTTAATGACTATTGCTATTATTCATGCAGTAACAGTTAGGCACATTGCCTTGTTCTGTTTTATTCTTGCTATATCATTGCACTTATTATCTCAGTGCTTTAAACTGAAGTAAAGATAAACACACTTCTTTAATGTGGTGTCTGTGACCTTTGTGTTGACCCTGTCCACTGGTAAACAGTCTGGCACTTGACAGTTGATGACCTCCTTCTGCACAACGTGCAGCCCTCCAATTTATCCCCAAAATCCCTCAGCATACACTTTTGCGTGTACATGTGTGAATGCCAAATAAGTACACCCTTTGTGATGATGGGCCATGCTTGCAGACAGGAGAGAATAACAAGCTGTTCAAGCAAGACTCCACCAATTCTCATCTTTCCCATTTGTGTTTTCTTTCAGCTCACAGGCTATGAAATGTATTCTCTGAACATACCTGAGCATAGGACTCCAGCGTCCTCTTTGTGTTGGCAGTTGTGATGACCCCATACCCTAGAGGGGCATGCCCAGATATTGGATTCAGACCCAGTGCAGTTTACATCATCCAGCCAGATTTGCCCTGAGCCTTCTCCATAGTAAGCAGAGTCTAATGCCTTGATGGCATATCCACATCCCAGCTGTCTGCAAACAACATTTGCATCTGATAGATCCCAGTTATCATCACAGATAGTGCCCCAGATGCCATCATGATAAAGCTCCACTCTCCCAGCACAGCGTTTTGTTCCATTCACCAGCCTCATCTGCCGGCTCTCTGCAGGAAGAAAATGCAACTGACAATATTGAATATATTGATTGGTCAATATAATGAGCGTATATTTAAAGCACATTTGAGGCATCATGTTCTTGTTAGATTCCAGTTCATTTATTATGATTTCTTAGGTAGAACTCCTGCGATGCTAAAACCACATCAAGGCAAAGGATTACTCCTGCAACAAGTGAATGTTTAAGTAATTCCTGTTGGTTACTGCAAATGGGTAGCAGTAGTCTAGTTGTGGTAAGTATATGCAGACATCACCTTATTTTAGAAAGTCTGAGAAGCTGTTTTCTAATTAAACGCATTTAGATCAGAAACAGGTTCTGCAACAGATGTGTTAAAAATTCAGATAGGTAGCAATAGTTGTTTGTGTGTATATCTAGAAAGACTGCATGTGCCTACACATATATAGAAGAGTCACAAAACCAAATCTATTCAGTTCTTTGATGTCAGTTCAAATGTGGATAGTCACTGACAAATTAGTGCTTTTATGACTTCTGTATTCTGTTACTTCTTTTTGATTCTGTGAGCTAAATTCTTTAAGAATTTCAGATGAAGAAAGAAATGTGTGAATTTCACTTGCTTCTTTGACTACCATTTATCTCTTAGTGTCTACAAGTAGGTGAGTTTCACAAGCTCTGATCCATGCCTATTTAAGATCTGGTAAGACCACAGCACAAGGTTGGCTAGAGACAACCCTAGAAAGCATTCTGTTCTTTTCACACAGTGACTCACCAGAGCAGATCACACCAACATCTTCAGCAACTCCTGCTGACAGCGCCTGAGAATGGGAGGTCTTGCAGAGCACTAGCCGAGTCTCATTTCCATCACAATGGACATTTCTTAAGCCCACAGGACCGATGCCTCGTTCAGACCTTGGAAGGTAATAGGCTCTCTTTGCTATTCCACACTGGAGCTGTCTGCATACCACATGAGCATCTTTGATGTTCCAGTCGTCATCTAGGACTCTGCCCCATATGCCATCAAGGGAGATTTCAACACGCCCATCGCAGCGGCTCTGACCGTCTGAGAGTCTGAGTGATTCAGCAAGACCTGGGCTCAAAAGGTTTGGAAAACACTATGAATAAAATTTTCTGCTGTTATCACAGTAGAAATAACATGCAGGGGAGAGATGGAAGTCCAAATTATATGATGGTAAAGAGTATTTCACACCAGTGATTAAGGAGATAGCCTGTGGTAAGGCTTTGATTGCTTCTATGCCCAGAAGATTTTGCAACAGGAAGCAAGATAGACATACCCAGCTAAAAGGTTAGATACTCCTAGGATCAGGCACATCTAAATAATGTGATTTCCTTTAGAGTGAAATCCTACTAAATGAAGTTTTTATGCTGAAACTGGGGACAGAAGTGTGATGGGTGGGTAGTGAAGGAAGAAGGACATTAAATATAAGCTGACATATACAACTTGGCAAAGTGAGATCACCAAGATTGCTTTGGTCTGAAGTTACAAAACCTGAAAAAAAAAACATTCCTGACTTACCTGAGCAAACAACAGTGGCTACTTCTTTGGCTGAACAAGTTGGATTGCCCAAAGTCACTTGAGCACAATCCCACAGGCAGGACTCTGTCCCTTCACAGTGAAAAGCATCTCTCCATACAGGTCCATTCCCATCCACAAAACTGTCTCCTGTCTGGATTGACTTTGCATAGCCACAGTTCAGCTGATAGCAGAGGACATTAGCAGCCTGCAAATTCCAGTGGGAGCGGCAGAGTCTTCCCCATGTATCGCCATGGCGGATTTCCACTCTGCCTGAGCATGTGCTGCCATTTGCTAGTCTGCCCCCTGGGCACCCTGAATATAAGAGAAAATGAATACCAAGATGTCATACTGGTAACTGCTCATGAGCATGAACTAAAAACTGGCTTGGAAATGGAAATGAATTTTCCTTAGCAATAAGAAGAAGCAAAAATGACTCCACTGGCCACAAGAATTTCCATACATATAACTAGATTTTAGTTCCCCTGTTTTACTGAGAAGAATGATTAGAAATCAGAATCTGTTCTCCTGCAATTTTTGAACTTGAGGCACTAGATTTCAAGGCTCTGAGTGAACCTAAACTACTATGACCAGATGTATTTGGGTCTCTCAACTCAGGCCATTGTCCAAGGACTCAATTAAGCCTGAAGCAGGCCTTCAGTGCTTGCCTTAACTATGTGGTTGGTGTAACTGCCCTGTCTCCTGCTGTTCCTCATTTTTCTCTACAGTTCAGCCCTCTGTGTTCGGATGCTTCAGACTATACCCTGGTGGATGCACTCATATTGTCTCACCATCCAGACCCAGCTCGTTCTCTCCTGAGGAGCAGCCCTTCCCTTACTCTTCCCTGGCACAAAGAGGGTTTCATAGAGAGTGAGCAGCCTTGTGGTAAGTGCAGCCTCAGCTCCTGGAAATACCTGTAGCAGCAGGCTAAATACAGAGATTGGCTGTACAGATACCCTCTGGTTTTTGGGTCCATATTGTCTCAAAGAAGCCATTTTTCATTTCTCCTCTTAGCCCTTTCCATTGCTCACCTGAGCACATCACACGAGCAACATTTCCAGCAGGGCATTTGTTCTGATCTAGAACACTCACAGAACAGTCTCTTGAGTATGAGCCATTCTTCTTACAGCTGAATGTACCGTTCCAGAAAGACCAATTTCCTCTTCCAAAGGACTGTCCATCTGGTATTGACAGTGCAACTCCACAGTCCAGATGCTGGCAGAGGTCATTGGCAGCTGGAAAACTCCACGAGTAGTCACAGAGCGTTCCCCATGAGCCTCCATGAAGAAGCTCAACTCTCCCTGTACATGTGGTACTGCCATTTGACAACCTGTATCCACCATAGCCTGCAGGAATAATGAAGGACTTAAGCATTTGTATTATTATTTATTGCTATCACATTGAAAATTGTAAGAGAGATCTAGTCTACTAACCCTTTCTGTGTCCCAGGCTACTGGGTAGTGTGGTAGAACAGGAAGCACATAAATCAACTCTGAAACAATTACTTATCATCCATGCTGTAGCCCGTACTACATCGCTGAAAGTCTTTTAACTCCTGAATTTCCCTCTCTCCTTCTCTGCTTTGTTCTCTTCTCCCCCCAAAATGCTGCTGCCACTTTGTAGAATATATATATATATATAATTTTTTTTTTTGGAGAGACAATCTTTAAATTCCTGTCTTGCTTTCGGTGTGTGTTTGGGAAACACAGAATAGGAGCTACTAGTTACACTTCCTCTCCAAGTAGCAAGTACTCTCACATTAATCGGTAACCAGTTCAGTGCAATTCTCAACTTTCATGTATGTAACAGCACAAGGTACAAAATACAAAAGGTCATGTCCACCAGGTAATGATTCACAATTATTTAAGTATGATGTGGAGTGTCCTACTGCAATCCCCATGCAGTTGTTCTGACTTTTCATACTGTTATACTGCCTACCCTTGCCTCACTCTTGCACAATATTCCTTCTAACGAAACCTCTGAGCTATGAATCTTGCAGGACAGGAACAGGAGCCAAGACCTCTCAGTCATAGGCATCTTAACTAGGCTGTCTGGCTCCTCAGAGGGCTGCAGAGCACAATAGCCAGCATGACATTTCCAAGGCAGGTTTGAAACTGACTGCAGCCCTTTGACTGGAAAAGTCTCAAGGGAGACCATATCACCCTTTACAAATGCCTCAAAGGTGGTTGTAATCAGGTGGGGGTTGGCTGCTTCTCCTAGGTAACTAGTGATAGCACAGGAGGTAATGGCCTTGAGCTGTGCCAGGGGAAATTCAGATCGGACATCAAGAAAATTTCATTTCAGGAAGAGTGGTGAAGTACTGGAACTGGCTGCCCTGGTTGTTCAAGAAAAAGGAAGATGTGGCACTGAGTGGCATGATATAGTGGTCATGGTGGTGATGGGTTGATGGTTGAAATAGATGAGCTTAGTGATCTTTTCCAACCTTGACAGTTCTTTGATCCTATTTTACGATTCTGTGGCTGGGAAATGCATGAAATGAACTTCTTTCCATTAAATATTTGTAACTTATGCCTCTATGATTTTGCATAAGTCTGTAGTTGTACCTCTCCCAGTTTTATAATTAACTGAAGTACCAGAGTTTAACACACACAATAGCACAGAAGAAAATGCATTTTGCCGTGTTCCTGATTATCTGCTCTGGTCACCTCTCCTTTTATGCATATGAGAAAGACAAGGAAGGAATTCCAAACACTACGGAGCTCATACCTCTAATAACATAAGAGAAATTACAGATCTTTTGAGACCTCCATCCATGATGACAGAGTGAAATTGTCACAAAGGATGCATTAAACGCAGACTCTCAGTTGAATGAAGGAGATTGTGAGGCTGCTCTCTTTTACTCTTTTACTCCTGGCCCTTCCTTGAATCTCTCAGGCATAATAAGGGAAGAAGCCTAGAACCATAGAAATATGCAGAGGCTCAGAGTGGTGGGCTGCCAGGAAGAAAACTTGGGATACATATAAACTACATCCATCAGTCCAAAGTCTCACCTGAACATAGAACATAAGCATCATGAGAGCATGCCTTACTATGCTGCAACGTCCTGGGACAGTGTGCAAGGTGAGTCTCATTCCCCACACAGTGGAACTTTTCTTGCCAGATCAATTCATGTCTGTCTCTAAAGTGAGCTCCTCTCAAGACATCCACAGCCTGGCCACAACTTAGCTCACTGCATATAACAGAGGCAGCATTGAAATCAATGTATGAATAACAGACCGTAGTCCAAGTTTCTTCTTGCTTTATTTTCAGATGTCCTGAGCAGGCAGTGTCCCCACCAGACAGATGCAGCCCTGAGAAACCTGTGTGGTGGGGAGAAGGAGAGAAGAAGGAGAAAACAAGAAAATCAGTATTGAATGTTGATTATGTTGGTCTAATTTAATTTCTCTCATGCATTCATGGGCAAGACACATGGAATGCACATCTCTGAGGACCAGTAACTTCTAAATAGCTGTTGTGGCAATATCTGTATGCTGCTGGCAAGAGAAAAATGAGAGGAAAAAAACAGCTTATGGGAATGTTTGTGTTTTTAGTACATGAAAATACAAAATCTTGAACAAGTGCTCAGAAAGCCCTAGAACAAGGGAAATTTTGAACATTTGCAACTTGTTTGAACAACAGTAATCCACAAATAAATAAATAAACACATAAGCATTTACAAGTGTGTGTCCTCAAGTCTTCACTATTCAAAGGAATAGAAGACTGAAGTGCCTCAAAAAGAAGAAAACCTGTATTATACAAATATCAAGGGATTTCCAGAAGAATATAGAGCAGAGTCAACTATGAAGCGCCTCTATAGTGTGAACTGGAAGTCTACAGGTTTATTAGTTCAAGTTCAGCACTGCTGATCCCCATAGGCTTTGTTGAACACCTTTGCACATCACTTCATGAGCTTCATATTTCTGGAGATCTTGTTCAGGCAAGGCATACTACATGAGAGTTAGCTGTGCAGACCCTGAGTGAAGCCCATCTCAGTTTTGATCGAATGTGGCAGCTGAGGCACAGCAGCTTGTGCGAGAAACGACCTGTCCTGAAAACAGCATTGCACTGCTTTTCTTCTGTGGCATTGCACATTGTAGTAGTAGACTTGCTTCCACTCAGATGGGGCTACATGTAGCCAAGCTCAGTGTCTATGTCTCACCTGGTGTTTGTTTTTTTGTTTGTTTGCTTGTTTTTAACTCCACTCAATAACATTTTTGAAGTTCTATAAGTAAAACACTGTTTTTTTCTTTGGTGTTTGCATTTTATTCAGCTCCACAGCTCTATTAGCAGTGAAGTACTTCATTTCATAACAGTTCCACCACTGTTCATGGGTGAGATATTTATTTTATATGCTTTTCTTCTCTGCGGATGTAATATGGAAGTAGTAATGGATTTGTTTTTATGCAGTACAAACAATCACCACAATGAATTTATAGCCATGCAGGTGCATGGAAAATGTTGTTCACAGGAGCACCAACGGTGCAGTCAAGGGAAATCTCAAGTTTATCAAGAGTGACTCCACAGAGCATGGGAGAGTTTGTGGCTTTGAATCAAAGGAGAGGCTAGTAAGGCTGATCTTGTGGTGGGAGTTTGTTACAAACCACCCATTAAGGTGAGGAATTGGGTGAAATCTTCTACAAACAAAAAAAGAAAATCTCCAAATCACACATCTTTATGCTGTCACTGGCAAAACTACTGAGCACATAATGCGTTTAGTTTTCAGTCCCTCACTTCAAGGATATTGGTTTTCACAAGCATGTGCAAGGAAGAGCAATGAAGTTGGTGAAGGGAATGGAAGATTCATGAGGAGCGATTAAGGGAACTAGGATTGTTTAGTCTGGAGAAAAAAAGGACGAGGGGAGACCTCTACAACTACAAGTTGTCTCTTTTATCATATGACTAGTGATATGACACAAAGGAATGAACGAAAGTTGTGGCAGGGGAAGTTTAGGCTGAAAATTAGGAAGAATTTCTTCACAGAGAGTGTGGAGTTGGAATGGGCTGCCCAGGGAAATGGTGGAGTCCTCATCCTTGCATATATTTAAGAAACACAGAGATGACATCTATTTGGTAGCAAAGAGGAACTTGCTTGGTTGGGGTTACAAAAATCTTTGGTAGCCTTTAGTCACCCTGAAAAAGTGGATTTCCAAATATTAAATGGGGTGAGAAAGAAGAAAAAGTGCAAAGCAAACAGAGTTCAGGAGAAAGAATTTGACCTAAATAAACCATGGGATGCAATGTGGTTTATCTAAACTGACCAATTTTCTTTCTAGTCTGCTCTCTCTAAAAAGAGACCATTTTCAAAAGGTTATTGAGATTATATCCCTAGCAATAGGAAAAAGGCAGATGTTGCACTCATCTTCAGAAAAGGATGAAAAGACGACCTGGAGAACTAAACTACAGGCTGGTTAGAGAAAATCATGGGGTGAGTATTCCAGGAGCATATTTCTAAGCAGGTGAAGTGAGAGGTGAGCAGGTGAACAAGGAGAGTCAGCATGGATTTTCCAAGAGTAAACCATGCCTATGTGACCTGATTGCTTTCTCTGAAAAAAGGATTGATTTGTGAATGATGGGTTAAGAGCAGTACATACCATTCACCTCAAATTTAACAAGGTCTTTGAAACTGTCTTGCACAATTTTTGTGTCTTGCAACAGTCTCAATGAGTGAATTACTAGATGGGCAAAAAGCTCATCAGTCAGGCTCAGATTGTAGTTCTTAGTGAATTGCACTCAACCTGGAGGCTGGCAACAATGGATTACCACTGTTGTCTTCCCTGAGATCTGTTCTGTATCTTCATCAGCATCCTGGAGAGCTTGATGGAGTACACTTTTACTGAGCTGAGATAACCTCAAGGGCAGAGCTGCCATTCTGGTGAACACAGAAGGAAGTAATAAGTTGACAGGAAACCTTATGAAAGTCAAAAAGAATGAACGTGAAGTCTTGAAGAGAGGAAAGAACCTCTTGCAGTGCTTCAGGGAGCAAAACCAAGCACATATTGCAAGCAAAAACACTGAGCATACACTGGATTTCTTTGCCATTCCAGAAATCCCTATCTTAGCTTACAGGAAGATCTAAAGGAGGAGGATGCTTGGATAGCATAATACAGAATGTTCTTGCTTCCCCATCTACACTCTCTCTTTAGCTTCCTTTCCTGGCCAAAAGCAAGTTGATTACTGCTCTCATGTTGAGAGGCATGGTAGAAAGAAATGGTGTTTCTATTTCTGTTCTGTGTAATTTACTATGTCTATTTCTGTTCTATATCATTGCTGTGCAAAGGCAAAGCAGACACACATTTGTGGTCAGCAGAAGTTTTAATGGTTATTTGGGCTATACTTATTTGGGTTCAGAGGCCATGGAGGAAGTGTTACCTCTGTGCTGACCACATTACTAGACTTTATCCATTTAGGACAAAGATTGATCTCAGTTCCTTTGTATTGTGGGAATTGCTCTATTATTAAAGGTTATATAACTTCTTACCTGAGCAGATCACTCCAACGTCAAAATAATGAGGGCAGGTAAAGCCACCCCAGCCTGCATGAGGGCAGTTCCAGAGAGCAGATTCATTACCACGGCACTCTACTCGATACAACCATGTAGGTCCAGATCCTTCTCCAAAAGGAGCTCGGTTAAGGGCCTGAACAGCAGACCCACATCCTACTTGCTGGCAAACAACCTCGGCATCTTCTGTATTCCAGTCACCATCACACACAGTTCCCCACCGATCCTCATGTTTTACTTCCACTCTCCCAGAGCAGGGGCTAGTTCCATTTATCAGCTTCAATTCATCATCCCCTTCATAAACAGAGACAGAAGAGGGTTATGAATATGACAGTCTAATCATTACAATCTTTTGCAGATGATTAATCAGATTCTTATTACTCCTAAACCTTATTTTTAAGAATCACTTTCTAAATAGTCCCATATAAAGTTCTCGTTTGTTTTGCTTTCAGGGTGTTATGTGTGTATTTACAAGTTTGAGAAAACTGAACTGCTAAAATGTAAGTTATTTCTAATTACACGCAAGCTGTCTCTGCTCCTGACCTATCAGAGATGGAAAATGCCAAGAAATGCCCATAGCCTGTGCCTCAGAAGGGCTTCAGTCGAAGTTTCTCCTTTCTTTTTATTGTTCTTCCTCAATTTCTTCCTCTCAGACAAACTATTATTTGCAACTAAGTGCCCCCCAAAGTCTCTCTCTCTCTCTTTTTTTTTTTTTTTTTTTTTTAAATACCCTGCCATGGATACAGTCCTCCTGGTCAGGGGTACATGCCAAGGAGAGACGTCTCATGCAGATATCGTCACGGGCTGGTAACCTGTTCTGGGAGATGCAGCAGGATAAGCAGAAGATGGGCAGGTAGGTGGGTATTCATCTTGTTCCTCATGCCCCACCCCCTCGTGATGTAAAAATTATCCTCAAAGAATCCTCTTCTTCTCTGCTTCCAGTGCCCGCTGCTCTGTGATCCTCTGTTTCCAGGCCTATTTCTCTCCACTAATATCAAAATTCCACTAATATTTCAATTCTTCTACAAATTGTTCCACACAATATTACAGTCTGTACAGAGCAGATGACAGTCTGACAGAAGAGGGAAGGCTCACATGAGGTTTTCTTGCTTTATTATGTTGGACTACTACTATAAAAGCTTCAGCTACTATACAGAAGTCTAGAAAAAGGACCTAACAGCAAGAAAACACAAGAAGAATTTTATTACATTCAAATGCAGGAATGATTATGAGACATAGAAGCAATTCATAGAAAATGAAGCTACACCATAACCTGCTTGAGCTCAGAAAACAGGATAATAGATTTGAGTTGTATTTTACAAAGACATCAGGAAAACAAAGGTAGATAGTCTAGTATGTAATTACATGAGAAGAAAAAACTGTTCAGGAATTGTTTTTTTGTTTTTGTTTTTTCCCCTCAAAAAGTCAAAGGTTTTAAGGTAAGAGTTTTGGAGCAGCTTCTCCTTAAAAAAAAATTCTTTGCTTGCAGGAAGAATTTATTTGCTTGACTAAAAGGCAAAAACACTGAGTTAGTATTCTGAATCCTAGCAGACAGTAATAAAAAAAATAAAAAAATAAAAAAAATAAAAAAATAAAAAAGGCACTGAAAACAAACAATGAAACAAAAAATAAAGATACCTCCTGCAGATTCCATTAAGAACAATTACTGTTGTATTGAAACAATAAAGATGACATTCAGATCATTAGGTTTTGTGTTAGAAAGTTCATCTTCCCATGCAAAGGAGCACAGAGAAACAAAGGCAGGTGGGGAAACCTTAGTAATCCAATCAGAGAAAAAGGCTCCTGCTGTGGCACTTCCTGGGACTATCCCAGGATATGGGACACTGTATGAGATACAAAAGAAAAGCACCCAAAGATTGCTTGGGAAGGAGAAAGTATAGCACAACAGAAGGGTAAATGGACACAAGGGACAAATAGGCTGCTTCTCAGCTGACTTGTGCAGCTATGACCTGTGCTGTCTGTTTCTTTTTACTTTATTCTGTGCACCTGTATATGGATGTACCAGCAGCTGGTGCTGGACCATGGGTCACAGAAGTCCATGTCTTTGATACCAGCAACTAGAACGAACGAGGGCATGTTAGTGTGTGACTGCTAATGCATATCAAGCTGGGCTACCCAGCGAGTAGATTAAGTAAATTAAGTCAGGCATATCTAATTTGTAGACCATAGGCCACATGCAGCTCAGCACATCTTGCAGTGCAGCCTGGTCCAGCCCCTCAGTGTCAACTAAACATAGTGTGCTAATAACCCCATCTGGGCTGAAACAAGGGCATGGCACACAGTGCAGTGCCAGCTCATGTGATAGATTTTGATACACTGACTAAACACAGTCCTGTAAACAGCAAAAAAAATATGCAGCTATGCTTTCTATTTTGATAAAATAATGAGAATAGGTTTCAAAATAGTTAAACCAAAAACCTGATGATTTTTTCGTTTGCAACTGAAACAACACATTGTTTGTGCCCTAAGGCTGCTATACTTTTGCCTTGTTGTACAACTGGATAGATAAAAATCACGGAAGAAGTTCAGCAGAATAAGAAAAAATAGGGGAGTCTAATAATATTCCACAATGCTTTGTGACTTGAACAAAAATTCCAGGATTATCCAGAAGAGTGCTAAGTATGCTAACAAACTACTTAGAGATTTTGAATTCCATAAACATCCCATCTACAAAGAGCAAGGTGCATTGACATCCTTTACTTTCAGAGCATAAATAATCAGTGCCTTCACAAGAAGGAATTTGTAAGAACAGTTTTATCAAGTAATGAGAGATTAAAGCAGTGATAACAAGCCTTAAACCTTGGGATAGACCTTGGGATAGAGGCTAACCTCAAGAGGCTTGACATACATGCATATTTGAATTACACACAATACTGAAATACTTAAGAGGCATTTTATATTTCATAGTAAAAGGAGCTCTGGTGATTTTGTTCTGGAACTGAGAGTCTTGGGGCAAATTTTTTAAATTGAAGTTTTCTCAGTGACAGTTAAATCATTCAGTACTTGTGCTCATCTGTTACCAATGTTGGGTCCTTGTGTAATACTATAATGGGATGATAACAGTAGGGTAGCAAAGTCTTTGACTACAGCAAATGAGAACAAGCCCAAAGGCAGCAGCCACAGATGCAGGAAAATAATTGCTCACCTTTGGAAGGCCTCAGGTAGGCAGGGATCTCTGGCAGGAGATACCCTCACCTCCACTGCCATCCCTCAAATGAGGTCTGGGAAGGAGTGCATCCTGGCTACACCCCTCCCATTCACTCAGCTCCCCTGAGTTGTCCCTTCCTTCCCACCAGGTGCTCAATTATTGTTTCAGGCCATGAATTATTGCCTCCACTACACCTGAAACAAACTTGTTGGATATGATCTGTCCCCTTCTCAAAGAGAAAACTTAAAAGGAAAAAAACCTGTGTGAATTGTCATCTCCAAAGACGACGACATGGCTGAAAATTAAAATGACAAAAAACCTACCATATGTGGGACCTCTATATTTCCAGGTGAAAGATAGTAAAAGATAAGTACATGCAAGGACCAGAGATTCATCTAAAACTTAATTAGATATGAGTTTCAGCATATAAAGGAACGTGAAAATCTCTGAGGGATGCTAGTAACTTCTTTTGGAGCATGGAAGGCCACTCAGGTTGTTCACATATCTAAATGAGGGTAACAGAAGAGTCAGATAAGAAGACTAACAACTTTGACCCCAAACCAGAACTGTTTCAAAACCTAGCTTACAATGGAAAATTAATCCAAAGTTTATAAATAAGATTTGATCTGACTGTCAGTGCCGAGTTCACTAACAAATCTTATTGGCCTTGACTTGCCTCAGCTGGGGTCTCCACCCATGCATCCTGCCCATATTTCTGGGGCTCCATTTAAGAATATGTCTGCAATTTTTGTCACTGCCTCAGATGCATTGTAGGTGTGCTTGCATCCAACTTAAACACAGCTGTGTCTGGCCACAGTCTCTATAATATGCATGCTGACCTGCAGATTGCTGCCATCACTGGAGCTTGTCCTGATCTGTATAGCAACTTCCAATTTGACTTTGAATGTGCCCCTTCAGCATGAACTTGTTTATGATCTGGGCTCTTACTTGAAACTCACTACTGCCTTGCTTGCCTCTCATAGGTACTTGAGCCTGGGCCCTTACTGGTGAGACCTACGTCCTGCTGGCCATGTTATCATGGGAGCAGATGGCATTGGCTGTACCCTTGAAAGATACTTGTAGGAGATCTAGAGAAGTAACAGTTGCAAGCAGTCTAGAAAGGCACTTCTCAGAGTAAATCAATGGTAGTATCTGATTAGCAACAGAAAAGCAATTAAATTTTACTAAGACCCTCAGGTTTTCCTGGAAGAGTTCTCAAAACAATATGGATTTGGAAGCATCACATTCTCTCTCTTCCTCAAAGGAGAGAGATGTTCCTACATATCACACTTCTTGCTGCCATTTGACACAGTGAAACAAAAATAAATCGTTTTGCTTTTTATTTTAAATCAATTCTAATTCCTCTCAATTCCTCGTGTCAGCGCTAACACAGAAATTGATAAAGCTACTTCTTTCAGCAACTAACCATAATCTCTTTCCAAAGCAAACTGCTAGCAGTAGTTGACTAAAATGCAGCTGTCTCCATCCGCATGTAGTCTGATTGTCTCCTGGTTCAGAGGCAGATAATATGGCACTGACACAGAATTGCTCTTGTACGCAGGCAAAGGTTTTACTTCTGTGCTAACACTGCTGCACTTCCCCACAATTTCCTGTCTGTCATTTAGATTCAGAAACATGAAGAGATTATTCAAGTGGATGACAAGTAGCAACATCTGAAGATATTTTTGTACAAACTGTCTTTTTTTCTCAAATTTCCTGAGTAAAATTCTCTCAAATACTTAGCACAAAGAGCTACCAAAAGCCTTTGTACTTGAGACGCATTTAAAAACAAACATTTAATAAAGAAAACATTTATAAATTAAAGTCATCATTCATTATTAAAGGAACCAGATAACCTATTTCTATTAGCCACATTCAGGACTAAAACAAACAGATCCTCAATTGATTAATCTGTTTCTCTGCACTTGAATATTTAAGTGCGGAATCTGACATATATTTTCAGCACATGACAGAATGCAGGGCTGAATGCAGAGGCAAAGCTAGACAAAACATACCCAGCAATTTTTAATATACTCTAATTGAAACTGTCGTCGGTTGAAATCAATCTATTGTGATGTTTTTTATGTTACCTATAGACATATTGCCTCCACTCACACTCCACAGCATATCCTAAGAAGCACCAAATTTAAATTCAGTGGTACTAGTTACAGGATGAGGTTCTGCTTGGGTAAAAGGGTGTAAAATTTGGGCTTGTTCCCACTAAAGACCTGGTTCCCCTCGCAGACCAAGAATAAGAATGAGGCATGCAGTCCTTTTCCCAGGGTGCGTGCATGCCTATCAAGATTTCAGCTCACTTCTGATGTGCTTCTGATGTTGCCTGCACTCTCCAAAGTCCCTGTGGACAAACAGGGGGCTGTGGTAGCGTGGAATACGCAAGTATGGTCAGAGCCAGAGCAGATGCGTGGGTTGTCAGTGCTGATAATGGGGTGTCAATGTAAAACTACTCCCATCTACATTGTAAGGCACTCTTTTACTGCTTCCTCTTATTATAAAGTTGGCAGATAACTTACTCTTTAGTACAGTTCTGCTACAGAGATGTCTAAATACAAGTCTGTAATATTGCTGTTCACACTCCTTTACACAGAAAGTCCCATGCCACTTCTTCCCATCCATTTGCATCCACACAACTGGTGGGAGCCTCTAAAACTAGGTCTCTGCTACATTAAGGAAAGTATCAACCATGAAATCTTATTTTCATCATACAAGGGTGCAACCGTCAGGCATAGTGCTATGTTACTAACTCCATGTGTATAGAGACAAAAATATGAACTCCAAAATCTGGTTCTTATAGATCATTTCAAATATGTACACGTAGCCCTACAACAGCATGGAGATAACTAGTGTTAAAATTCAAACATACAGGAATAATGGAAGGGAAGATACTACCCAGTCAAACGCCACTGCACACAGCAGCATTTTAACTGGGTTTAAATAAAGACCTAGAGTTATTGACTCCATCTACACAAAGCTCAATGGGGGATACAAGACAGTAATAAAAAATACCCAATAGGCTTCCATTACAGCTCAACTGTTCACTGAACTTGGACTTGAACTCTGTAAAAATGTCAGATAGCTAATATGTCAGTAAAATATAGAACTCTTACAAATGGCTTATTTTTTTCTGCCAGGATCACCAAGGAGTTTGAATTAAGTACAAATGTATTAAACACTTTCTTGACATTTTGCCTTACAGACTAATGGAATAACAACCAATTTATACTGAATTCACATTCTCTTCCTTAGCCAAGTACCTTATGCAAATTAATGTACTTACCTAGGGAAACCTGAATGGTGAGGAGAAGGAGCCACAACACTAAAGCTGAAAGACATCCTTTCATTGCCATCCTTACCGTGGCTGGATAAAAACTCTTTGTTAGGCACTATATAGACCAAACTCTCTGCATGCGTGTCTCTCTGTGTCAGAAATAACTATGAAGGAGGAAATATATAGGTTCACATCCTAGCATGAGCTATATGAAGGAACCAATAGAAATATTGTTCACCTTTTTAGACATTATCAGCAGATAATCTCAAATCTGAAAGAACCAAAACCTCCAATAAAATTTGAAAGTTGTACCTGTGACCATATATGCGGAATGTCTGCGTTTCTAATGTCACCATCGAGATCGTCATTTCACTATTGGCATCAACCTGTGGTACAAGAAGAATAATGTGTAAAATGGTTATTTCTCAACTGATAAAGCAATATGGAAGTGCAGAACATTGGTCTCACTTTGGAATGAAAAAGGGAAAGAGAATTCTTACATTTGCAATTTATCAATCTCCTTGGGAACAACTGTGCTCTCATTATAAAATCCAAACAAGAGGGTCTTACTGCTGGTGGTAGCACTGTGAATAACAAATGACACTCTATCTTTATGGTGAGGATTGTTCAAGGTTTCCTTATTTGGTTAAAACCTGAGGATAGTATGGGCAGAAGCTTTTGAAAGACCATCTTCCTTAGGATACAACTTACAGGACTTCCTGTCTTCTCTGCACTGGGGCATGTCGCAGCTGTCTGTATCATATCCTTTAGCTCTATATCCGAGACTGCTCAGCTCCTCCCAACATCTGGATATTGTGCCTGGTCCAAAGGCACTGTGTTTCTCCTAGATCTGCCACCAATTGGGTAGCTTGTTGAACAACAGCTTCTGAGGCTACCAAAGGGTTTATTATGGACATTAGTGAGCCTCTGGTAGGGAGGCACTTGTTCTAGAATGAGATCCCTCATCACTGAGGAGAATTTCCACCAGATCTGGACTCTCAGACTTGTCATCTTAAATCACTTCCTTCATTCCTGGTTCTCTGATATAACTTTGAAATCCCTCTGTCAAAGTCCGTAGAACAGTATTTATTGGAATATCGCTTTTATCTGGCCACACAATCCTACATGCAGCCATTATCCATTAAATTAAAGAATTATTTTCATCATTATGCATTACAATAACATACAGTCTTTGTCTGAGAGCCAGATGTATGGTGATAGATACAAGTTTAGAAATCTTTGGTCCATTAATAACCACACTTTTGGCCTCAAAGTCCCATAACCTCAAGAACTAAGCTGGCATGCTCTCTAGGGATCTCTCTTTAAATCATTGTAATACATCCATGAGTTCGGTGGCCTTGTATGGGTGCATGTCACATGTAATGCAGAGGGGGCAGGGAGCTAATCCTGAGGTGGCAATCGTGCTGGTCTGTCTTGGACTTCCTTTGTTTTTTGATTTATTACTGGTCTTATTTCTAGAGGATTTGAGGTTCCTGGATCCTCTCGTTGGACTTCAGTCATCTTCATTTTCCTTTTATTTTAGATTCAACTATGACCAAAGGATCCTGTTGATTTAAGTCCTTCTCTCTTTCTAATGGTACAGTTCTTCATTTTAGAGGAGAAATGCCATTTGAAGATCATGGAATGGCCTGTGTTGAAAAGGACCATAACGATCATCTACTTTCAACCCCCCTGCTACGTGCAGGGTCACCGACCTCTAGACCATGCTGTCCAGAGTCACATCCAGCCTGGCCTTGAATACCTCCAAGGATAGGGCATCCACAGCCTCATTGGGCAGCCTATTCCAGTGCTTCAAAGGTGAGGTGGTTTACCACCTCGGAAGTGCAGCTTCATTTTTCAGCTGCCTGATATGGGCTTTTAAAAGCTCATTTTCATCTTTCAATCCTTCCTCAAAGGAATGATATACATTAATTGCTAGCAGTAGCAGACATGCTATAGAGGATGTCACCACACCTCTTTCCTCAGTTCTTAAGAATATTTGTTCAAATTTATTCAAAAATTCTGCCACCTGCCAGCTTGAAAGGGGATTTGATTATGAGACCATGCAGCATAATAATAATAATCCATACAGAATTCAGCTATTGGAAATCCAGGGAATTCAGGGTTTCACCTGGGAAGTTCCTCCTGTGGGGCATTACGGGGTCCCAACAACCAGCCAACACACTCTCCTTTTAAGAAAAAAAAAAAAAAAAAAGTCCTAAATTCATATGCTGCTATCATGCCTGCCTGATTCACCAAGTGTAACACAGTTGAAAGTGTATTGATGACAGCAGAGCAGCAAGATCCCAGGCTGCAGTAAGTGAGGGTCCCCTCAAAAGCAACAGCCATATGCGAAGAAATAAGGAAGAAAAAAGAAGGGAAAAAGGGAAAAAGCTACTTACCTTCAGAAAGCTTCAGGTATACAGGGAGTCTCTATCAAGATACCCTTCTCTTCACTGCCAACCCTTATCTTGCCGCCCCTGGATCCTGGCTCTCCACTCCTTCCAGTTACTCAGATGCATTACATGCACCTGAGCTCCTCTTTCTTCCTACAAGGTACTTGATAATTGTTTCAAGCTGTGAGTTAGCATTTCCACTACAAATGCCTAGTAATGTTTTACAAAGAACTTTGAGGATGTATTCTCACTTGATCTGGATATAGCATATTTCTCTCTATATAGTATTTTCATATTTCTATATAATTGATGGGAGTTACTACAGGACTAGCTTGACTGTACTGAAAAAATATTGACATAAAATGGCTGCTAAGTACTTACAGGAAAAACTGACTGCTACCCTGGAAACCAGGCATAGGAGCTAGGATTTTGGCCTGGGAACCAGAGACATCTTTGTGGGTTGCTGTTGGCATCCTAACAACTGGAGACATTCTGAAGACCCTATTGATAAAACAAGAAATTGAGGAACACCATCATCTTGGAAAGGAGGCAGTTCTGAGAAATTTATCATCTGTTTCCTTGAGAAAGGGGAGTGAGGCAGTAGCTCTGCTTAGCTATCCATTGATGTTAAAGCATCACACTGCCAAGGAGGATGCTTCAAGATATACTGCTCCTTGAGCAGCACTCTTGGCTGTGATGTAGTTCAATGACAAATAAAGCTGCTAGTTCATTATGTGTCTTCCTCAGCATGCTTGAAGCCAGGTTAACTCTGTAACTATTGTTCTATACTGAATCCCATCTGCCAAGTTACACACCAGGAACATTTATCATCAACACTCATACACTCATAATCTGAGTTTCTGTGGCCAGGTATGCACCTTCACTGTAAACACATGGTAAAGCAAATAACCAGACGTGAACAGATCACTTAATGGGACTTCTTGTTGTTTTCTTATTGGCACAATCAGATAACTTATCTCGTTTTGAGGAAAGCAAACTCTGGAGGAAATTAATCCAGATAGAGCTGAGTTGAGCCAGTTCAGAAATAATAGCTCTGCTATTATCATGATCATGACACGTGTAAGAATAAAAACAGGAATGAATGCCATTCTTTCCTTTAAGGGCTCCCATTGGCAGCTCTAGGGATACTTTCTGGTTAAGGATTACTTCTTGGTTACCCAACCTGAAAATCTGGTGCTGATTCAGTTCTCTTTACTGGGAGGAGCAAAATTTAAGGAATGGGCAGAGCTCACTGTTCTCCAGTTTGCAAAAAAATAAGGAAAAAAAATCAACATATAGCAGAATTTAACATGAGCAGGAGCATCTCTCTGTAAAGAGAAAAAAATAACTTTCCCTATAAAAACTGTGTAGCATTTTCATGCCATACTTGACAGTGAAGGGAGAATGTAAAGTGTTTGTAGAATATTTACTAGTAAAGCAAGATACAGATGGGATTCAGATAGAGAGCTACTGCTAAATTTGTGTCAACTCTGAAGAGTCAAGAAAGAAGAGGATGGTTTCATTGGTAGAACTACATTTTTTCCTGATACTGGCTTGAGCCAGAAGTGAAACATATTGTAATGAATGCCTGTAAGATCATATTTTACTAGTTGAACTATTATTCATTAAATCAAGTTGTTGTTATAATAGCAGATAACTATTCACATGGTATATTCAATTATTGCCTCTCACACAGACACTCATTAATATTTCCCTGTTTAGACTAAGATGCAGGGAGCTTATCCTAGAAAGAGAGAGCTATTTTTCGGAGGCTTCTAATTGATGCTCAGAAATACCCTTGAGGACCTATTTTTCCATGGCACCCTAGGATGTGGCCAAGGATGTAAAACTCCCAGGCGAGACAATTATGTACTGAGTGGTCTCGACTGATCTCCAAATATTCTGAATTTATCTGTTCTTGTGGATTCATAAGACTACTAGTCTACAAGCCTTACTTATTCTTGGGAGGCTTTTCCATGCTGCCTCTCAGCACCTACCTCTCCTTTCTTTGATTTCCTGATTTCTGGTTACTGTTCTTCCTTTGCACACAGGGGCACAGCTTGCAAATTCACCTACAGGGTCTTTTATGTCAGAAATGAAGCATCTGAGCAGAGCCTTAAGCAAGCACGTGTCCCACAAAATGCTCTCTTATCTTAAGATTTGAGCTTGCAGTGTTAATGTATAGCTCCAACACTTCTGGACCCAGTTGTGTTATATTTATGTGAAATTTATACCAATGTTTTGGTTGCTGTGCCTTAAAATTTAGAATTGCAATATATACTGCTTACTGCAACATAACTAGGAGGTAAACAGCTCTTGTCTGATTATTTTAATACCTTCTACATGATGACAAAATGTTCTCCTCAAATGGCAGGAACTAGATCCCTCTAGAACTGTTTTCTACACTTTTGACTGCAGAGGTATAGAGTTTTTCAATTAAAACTGACAAAGTATAGCAACTTGTCACTAATTTCCCATTCTCCACCCAAACAAGCCAGGCAGCATTTCAATGGCTGTCATCCCGGAGCTGCTAATGCTGCACCTTTGATATTCACCTCCATCAGCATCCTCTTCATGTGAAAGGTAGGCAGGTGGATGGGCCGCTGCCCCAACTGTGGCAATTGCTGCTCTGTAGCATTCAGGAAAAGCCACAGTATTCTCTCCTTACCAGGCAGGGTTATCAGTAAGAGCTTCTGGTAAGGTTTCAAATAATCAGACTTACAGTTAAAGAACTAACTAACCAGACAAACAAAAAAAAACAAAAACAAAACACCAACATCTCATTTATTTGTCCTCTATTGCTATTAAATGGATTTAATCAGAATACAGATGCTTTGGTTCAGAAGGCTGTGCAAAATAATAAAAACCTCCAGGTCTTTAGAAGTTCAATCCCACACATCTGTGAAAGTGGATGAGAAAGATAAACACACATCAAAACATATCTTGTGGTTCTAAGTTAACACAGGCTGCTACAAATCTGGATTTTTGCTCTAACAGTCTGTGTGTCTTTGAACTGTTATCTTTAAACAAAAGACATTTTCTAAGAGAATGAGCTAATATACTTAACACTGAAGTAAAGCTGGAGGCATCTGAAGGAAAATGAGCAGTTAGGAAGGAAACCGCCTTCTTCCTCACTCAGGTTGTGCTGGAGAGATTTTGAGTTTCACAGAAACTAAATGTATCTTGTGGTTAAGTTAAACCTGAGCTTTGGCTTTGAGAAGGATTAATCTATGTATCTCAAACTGACGATGGCTTAAACAAACATCTAAAATGATGTTATCTGGAGTTATTTGCCTTTGAGAATCCTTATTAATGTATTTTTAAAAACTCCCAAAAACAACTGATACATTCTGCTGTTCTCTGGTGAGCCCAAATTCTTTTGGAGGGATGGCTGTTGGAAATTTTCTATCAAGAATATGTGTCTAAAACTATTGACTCAGGAAAAGCGTGTTTTAAAAAATATATGGAGATTTGACAAAGTTGGTTTTTTTGGAAATGCTGAAGTATAAGCCAAAATCTTTTCATGTATCTTGTAGCTCACTCTAGGGTTAAGGGCTCAGATGGTTACTGCCTCTTTTATGTTAAATACCTCTTCCTCTCCTCCTCCTGTTCTTGTTACGTCCATACTTGCTTATAGTTCTCTGCATCTTCTTCCTCCTTTCCCTTTTCAGTAGGAGTTTCTTTGCTAACCAAACAAGCTGACTTTCACAGCCATTGTTTTGTCTTGTGTATAAGAGCAACTGAGAACAGCACAAGTTCATTCTCTGTTTCAGACACAGAGCCTGTCGCAGGAGTTGGAGCAGCCACAGGACCTGATGCATTATCATCATATCCAGAGGCTTTCTCTTCCCTGAGTCTGCTGAATAGTATTGAACAGGGCTTGGAAGGCCTGGACCAGACCCCAGCCAGCCTGCAGTGATTTGTGGCTAAGAATGAAGTTCCAAAACTCTAGAGATGTCTACTGTTCTAGGTAGCTGTTCATACAATCCCACACTCCCTGCCTCAGGACGGATCCTTGTGGGATATTCTTAAATAGTTGTTTAACAAGACCCGGAACACATTCATAGCAATAACAACATGCTGGTTTGAACATCACAAGTATATTCAAAATTCTCAAGAGCTTGGAAGAGAAGGAGAAGGGGAAGGAGAAAGAGAGGGTGAAGAAGTGACTCTCCTTACCTTCCCCATAGATTGCCCCCCTTCCTCCCCCCCAAGGAGAAAAGTTACAGTGCATAATTATTAATAGTTTCTGAGAGATGGTCCCAAAAGTATGGAGATGACAGCAATTTCAAGTACACATACCAGATCAGACTCGTGACCAGTAATTTCATCGTATCATAAGCCAGTGTTACAGAGTATACATAAGTGTTACATAAACCAGAGAATAACAAAGTGATAAATTTAACCTAGACTGCAGAGATGATATACAGCACAGCAGGGAGCATATATAGCAAGAAAGTTGCAACAAAGCACAATTCTGAGAACAAACACAACAACTCTAAGAATAGATATCGAACATCGTGATCAGCAACTATTGAAATACTATGATGCATACAGTAGTTCTGTTTTAACATGCTCTGATCAGATCTGTTCTTATCTCAACCCTTCAGGCCCCAGATTAGGTAAAAAAAAAATCTGGAAAAGCTGAGACTCGTAAAAATACACAGAATGATGTATTGAGTGATGCACAGTGCAACTGATTACTGTCCACTGACTGATGCCCAGTTAGTTTCTAAGCAGCAGGTGCTCCTCTTGGCCAACACACCAGCATGGTGCCATATGTTATATGGAATATTCCTTGGACAAGTTTGAGCCAGTTGTCTCGGTTCTGTCCCCTCTCATTTTGTTGTGAATTCCAGTGTCTTTGCTGGGAGAGCAGTACAAGATGTTGAAAGTTCTTTAGTTAGTGTGAGCACTGCTCAATAAGAACTAAAACCGTGTTACCTACATTTTTCTCACCCTAAATCCAAAACACAGTACCATATCATCTACTATGAAGAAATCTAACTTTATCTCAGACAAAACCAATACATACTGCAACTGCAGCTAACTATGAGATGTTATGATATACTCATTGCAGAAAATCAAGAAATTTCCATTAAGTAATCTCTTGAAGGTGCTGTCCAGACAGATGTCTGTCTTAATGTGAAGAAGGGACAGGAAAGAACATTAACATGGCCAGCTGCTACTGGAGATGCCAGCAATCTTGAAAGTAATATAAAAGGAAATCTTCCTCTGAGATTACGCTCTCTGTCCTTCCTGTTTGTGTGAAAGGGTTGAAATGTTGACAACATTGATATGCATGGAAGCCTCCATTTTTTTGTGAGCTGCACAGATCATGTGCCAAAATTTTCAAGTGGATGCTGTGGATCTCCTACAAATTATTCACAGTCCTAAGACCAAGTCTTTAATTCCACCAGAAAGTTTATACACATATTTCTCCCTGCCTCTGACTTGCCAAACATGTGTAGCAGAAGAACAGTCTCGAGACACTAACATGGGGCTGCTGATGCTGGCCATGCTGGGGATCAAGTTAAACACATATTCTTTCTTGTTTCTATTCACTTGTAACAGTCTTCTGTGAGGTAGAAATGTGAAATCATCACTCCCTGCAGTGTTGGAGGTAAAGCTGTCTTCACAACTCACATATGGATAAAGGGAGGTACTCAGAAGTTCACTGGGAGTAAAAGGAAAAATTGTTGTTAAAATATTCTGTGGCCTGGGTTAATTGACAAAAATAGACAAGTATATTAAAAATCAAAACAGAAATAAAACCAATTAACACACACACAAGAACAGAACCAATGTTTTACGAGTTTAGGATGCAGGCATTGAATGCATCCTCAGCACCTTTGCAGATAATAGTAAGCTGGGAGGTACTGTTGACTTTCAGGAGAGATGTAAGGCCTTGTAGAGGCATCTACACAGATTGGAGAGCTGGGCAATCAGAAACTGCATGAGATGCAACAAAGGTAAACACCAGATATTACGAGTACATGTAGCTGCCAGTCACAAGTACAGGGAGCTGGGGGTGCTGGCGACAGCAGGCTCAGCAGGAGGCAGCAGTATGTCCTGGTATCCAAGAGAGCAAACAACATTTTGGGGTGCATTAAACAGAGCAGAGCCAGCTGCTCAAAAGAGATGATTCTCCTGCTAAGTTTAGTGTTGGTGCAGCCTCATCTTGAATATTATGTGCAGTTTTGGGCTCCACTATATCTTGGGGTTATAATTCATGTTTTACTAGATTTAAAAAATATTTTATGACCCCTTACAATTTTTTTTCTTTTGTAGTTATTAGCTTATACTGATGCAACAGTTGATTTTTTTCATTTCCATCTCTGTAATGAACAGCTTGTTTACTTCAGTTATATTTGTTGCCGTATGTGAATCATAACCTAAAGAGATATATCTATCTACTTTATGGGGCAAAATAAGTTTGATGAAGTCCAATTCAGGTTAAAAAAACAAAACAAAAAAACAACAAAGCATCAAGAAGCAGAATTTGGTGTATATCTTTGTCTTTGTGGAAGTAATCACTTCCACTTCCACAAAGAGAGACATTGCAAACTATATGGTTATTATATTTTCATGTTATATACTACATATATATTATAATTATATATTTTTTTCCAACACATTCTCTTAGTTTATTTCCTACCTTTCGTGTGTTTATCATTAGTAAAAAAGGCATTAAACAAATTAAAATCATACTTAAAAGTACTGCTTTTAAGTTAATGAGCCCAAAACTCTGGGGAAGCCTCGAAGATACAACACTATTTTCTCTCTCTCTTCACTCATTAGAAGACTGATTTGATTATAGATGCCCAGTCAGTAATCTCAAAGATGCAAACTACAGTGAACAGCTGTTTGCATGTCCTATTTGTATAATTTAACCCTTTAATTGGTCAACAAATATAGCATCTTTCTGTATAATTGCATCTTGCACCCAGAAAGAACAGGAAATAAATTACTGCAAGCTGTGCCAGTTAGTTTTTATCTGTATATGTTTTCTGTAATTGGCAGCTGAACATCCTATAATGAACTGAATATCTTACACCCTGGGGTATAGCAGAGCTATCTAAAATCAATATCCAAGGCTCTTGTAAGAAACTGATTTGGTAACACAAGGTGATAGGATCCCCACAGGGAAGCAGTAGCCTATATAAGAACAGAGAACACCTAGGATTGTTCTGTTGAATAATGTAGGTCAAGAGTGGGTAACTCAAAGATGAATATGGCATCACATTGCCAGGAAGAAATTTAAATCTGTACTTGTAGAATTTCACGTTGTGGTTTTGTTTTGTTTTTTTCCCCCAATTTCTACTAGATTCTTGTCCAGCAAACGTGTCATGTAAAACTAATAATCCATGGATAGGAAAGGATCTGGAAACAAGGACTCCATTCTCCTTGCTCAAGATCTCTGTTATTTCCAGTTAATATTATACCATGAAGGATCCCTACTAAGTGAGCGGAGAGAACCTCCTCCTTGATCAACTCACTCCATAGTTAGTAAATATCCAGAGGTTAAGAAAATCCTGAGCATGGTTTCTTTGCATATTATCATGCTGAAGACAACATTTAATTGTGGTTGTCTCCCATGAAGAAATACTCAAGATAGTAGACAAGGAAAGGAAAGAGAATCACATTTCTCTCCTACTAAATATGAATGAAAAGAAGGCAATTGTGATTTAGTCTTTGGAACTGCTCAATTCTATTGATTTATGGTAGGCACAGGCAGGGCAAATGTAACAGATAGGAAATATAAGAACTGCTTTACCTAGGTTTTATTTAATCCCTCCAGAATTCAAGGAAGAAATAGGACAGAGTACTTTTTTTGATACTTGAAGAACTGAAGTTACAGGCACAAATATACTGCAAAGACAATGTGGCATCTAGCAAATATCACAAGCTTCTTCCAGTGCTTTTGAGATCTCTGTTTAGTATCTGTCTTTCTCACAGCATGATAACCATGAAAATAGTGAGAGTTAGTCTTATTCTGCCTTGCAGAAATAGTGTGATTGACAAAAGAAATTACAGGACTAATGACAGTTTACATAAACTTTTATTTTATCATTTATATAAGTTTCCCCCACAAATTTCAAAGTTACAATTGTTCAGAAGAAATTATCTTCTAAGTGTCTGAAACAACAAATAAATATAGGGTGAAGTTAATAATAATAATAATACCAGTTACAGTAAGAAATTATTAAAAGCAAGTAATTATGCAGCTATATGGTCACTGTACAAAGGATTTTCAAAACAATTTGAAAGATTGTCTTTCATTCACTTGTAAATTAAAATACTGGATACATTAAAAAGTGTGTGTAGGGCTTCAAGTCATCCACTTAACTGTTGAAAATTGTTTGTGTTTCAATGTGTTTCAATGAGCACAGGAATATATACAATTTTGCCTCATTTATGTTGTGACTCAAAGACTAAGTTACTCTGCTAAAAATCCTGAACAAAGAAATACCTGTAATTTCCTCAAAATTACAGTCTTTTAATCTTTTTTTTTTAATTTTTTTATTTTTTTTTATTTTTTCAGATGAGCAGGGGAAATCCAAAGGTGTCTGAAACTCTTCTATCATTCAATGTCCTTCTCTCACCTTTGAGCTTCCTAAGAAAGGCTATACTGTTATTTGAGCATTTGGGACGTTTATGAACATGTTACCCTCACTGCTACTCTTCCAGAAGATGACCTACCTTTGCCATTACAGAACCAATCAACTGAGAATTGACATGAGCTACAAATAAAAGTGCCCTAATTCTCCTATGTCTGCATGGGAAGTGCCAGACAATGAAGACTTTGATGATCCTGTCTGTCCAGGAGCCGAAAGGTGAAGTTACCTCTGACATTACTAGGGAAGAAGCACATACTCAGATGATGAGAAGAGATAATACAGAGCACTGAAAAAAGCTGAAGCTCCACCAATTAACATTTTCCCTTTTGATTTCTCATCTTTTGTACTCATAATCTGTCATACAATAATCTATTTTGCTCTCACTCTCTTGCTGTCTCCGTCCTGCACTTATTATGTATCTTGCTTGTTTTCTTCCTCAGCTTTCTTTCTTTCCTTTAGGGTGTGTGAGTTACTTCATGCCTTACCCTTATGCAGTGTGATCTTCTTAGGCTTTGCTCAAAACATGTTGGAAAAGAATTGGTAGCTAACTCCCCCTATACCATCCAATATGATGTCTGTCTCTTCTGTCTCTGAATCTGAGCACCTATGTATGAATGCAGAAGTTGAAATTTAGAAGTCCTACAGATGTGATTTCTGCAGACACTGGTTTTGACAAAATACGTACCTTCAGGGCAACTTTTTGCACACACACACAAAAACAGGCAGGAAGCCAAGTTATGTTTAAGTTAATGTTTTTACTGGGAAAGATCTTATTTCTACACAGGTCTCCTTTTAAGCCCCTTAAAAAATGGTTTAGAAATCAATATGAATATTATAATTACTTGTACCCTTTACTGTGTTTATGCTGCAACAATCTGCATTATTTGACTAATACTTTTATCAGAAATTTCCTGCTTTCTTGGAGGAGCTTATGTTAACTGCTCCTAAGCTTTCACAAACACATATATGCCATCATTATGAACTGCCCATAGTGAAATCTAGATTCATTCCAAACAAAACTTTGCAACTACTTGAAGATAAGTTCTTTACCAAGAGAGTAGCGGGGTGCTGGAACAGGCTGCCCAGAGAGGCTGTGGATGCCCCATCCCTGGAGGTGTTCAAGGCCAGGTTGGATGGGGCCCTGGGCAGCCTGGTCTAGTATTAAATGGGGAGGTTGGCAGCCCTACCTGTGGCAGGGGGGTTGGAGCTTGATGATCCCTGAGGTCCATTCCAAATCAAGCAATTCTACGATTCTATAACTGAAATTAAATTTTTTCTCTCTAAGCTTAGCATAGCATCTCCCCTATGAGGAAAGGCTGAGCAACCTGGGTCTGTTCTGCTGTGAGAAAAGAAATTTGAGAAGGGATCTTATTAATGTTCATAAAAATCTGAACTGTGGGAGTCAAAGGGACATGGCCAACCTCTTTTCAGAGGTCTGTGGGAATAGAGCAAGGGGAAATGGCCATAAACGGGAGCATAGGAAGTTCTGCACCAATATGCAAAGGAACTTCTTCATAGTGAGGGTGACGGAGCACTGGAACAGGCTGCCCAGGGAGGTTGTGGATTCTCCTTCTCTGGCAATATTCAAGACCTGCCTAGATGCCTACATGTGCAGTCTGCTGTAGGGAGACTGCTTTGGCAGGGGTTGAACTCAATGATCTCTGGAGGTCCTTTCCAACACACACAATTCTGTGATTCTGCTCCTTAGGCCAAAAGAAAGATTTCTAATTAAACCAGCAACTTACAGAAATACAGAAAAGCCTTCCTAATGGAAAGGAACTTTGTTCTAAGTGCTAGCATTCTTTTTTACACCACACTGCAGCAATTTCTCAGAAAACCTTGGATTTTTTTTTTTTTTTTGAATTTTCAATGAAAATAACTACAACCCTACATGATTTATATAATCTAATCAAGATAGTGTTACTATAGGATGAGCTGTGAACTTAACTTCTTTCCCAATTTTATTTACTTTGTACAGCTGGCAGTACCCCTAAGTAGTGTAGGTGTGTATGGAATAGTTGGGACACTTCAGAAGCATCTGATAAGACAAATTTCAAACTTATTTCATCTTGCAAATTGGTAAGTTCAAGATGAAGGAAACAAAACCAACTTCTAGCTTATAAACCAGCCTTAAATAAGAGAGAAAAGCACCTACTATTAGATAAAATTCATGACTTGAAAGAATCACTGACTTGGGTAACTACTTTGTTCCTACTAGCAAATGTATTTTTTCCCCTTGTACAAATGCATTTCAATCTTATTTAATCATTCGTCAAACAGCAAGAAGGATTTAGTAAACTGTTCATGAAACACATTTTAAATCGGTGTTATTAACGTGGCAGTTAGGTTACCTCGTTAGTTATAGAAAGAAAGGCAGACCAGAAAGTAGACTAGAAGGTAGTCCTCTAGAAACTTGCCTTCCAGTAATTCTATCTACTTTCCCTCTTAGGTTGCAAGATGCATATTACTGCATAGATAATATTCTTACTTAACACAATGCAAGGAAAGCTTTGGAGGGAAGAGTTTGAAAAACAACACAGGAATCCCTGTCAAATGTCATGTTTACTAAGTAACATGACTAGATTGTTTATTCATTAGGGGGACAAGTGAAAAGAAAGGCAACTGATGTGATAGAGCCTGCTCAGGATATGCTGCTGAGTAGCTGCATGACTGATGACTCTGCCTGAAGAAGGACAAAATATCTGCGTTATTCTGGGTTAAATAAACTCATACATCTTGCTTGTTCCTGTTCTCAGACAGATCATAATTTCTTTCCCTAAGACTGGGAAATGGACAGCACACAGGGGAGAGAAGATAGATCAAACCAGTTTATACTGCAAGGAGAAAATAAACTACAAGAAAAATGTTTTTTTTTTATCTGGATTTTAAAATTTCTTGTCTGGATTTAAGTATTTAAAAAAATCACATTTCAGTGCAAACTCCAATTAAATACACATACATTTCTTCAAACAGATTGACTGTGAGACATCAACCAGATACTGTACAAGAGAATGGACTCAGTCCTGTGTCAATCATAACAGAAGATCGAGCCACGTATGAAAGTCAAATTTTCACTCCACCTGAAAATGTTCATATAATTCCAGTTCTAGTGCAAAAGATTATGTGCTGTGTTTCAGACTCACAAATATGTGATTCGTCAAGGAAATTGCAATTCATTTCTAAAGCCAAAGGAATCCATGTGTAGGAAAGCATTACAGGACACGCTTTCATGAAGTGAGACATTTTACGGAGATGTCTTAGTTTCTATAAACATTTGAAGAGTTTTGTAACAAGCATTTTAATATTTTTGTTTAAATCCACACTGGTTCTGAATTCAAGGAACTAATTCTCCACAGCAAAACATGAAATACTAACATTTAAATTCATTTTTCAGTAAAGTTTAATATTAAGAAAAGTCTTTTTCCTGTTATTTCTAATTGTAGAACTACTTTTAGAGAATTTGCTAATGCATCTTTCTTGGGAGGAACACAGATGCTGATTACTACTTCAGTGATCACAGGAAGCTAGAAAGGTTTGTGTCATTCTTTACTGAATTAACTTGAATATTCCACTGTTAGAGTCTGCCTAGATTCCTATATGTGCAGCCTGCTGTAGGGGGCCTGGTTGGCAGGGAGGTTGGACCTGATGATCTCTGGAGCTCCCTTCAAACCCCTGCAATTCCCAAATTTCCAAAGCATTTCCCAAAGTGGCTCCTCAGCAGGTCCCCGTACTTGCCAGAATCTATCTTCAAGCCTCATATTCCCACATTAAATTTGAGCATGCTTGTGCTTAAGCATATCTGTTCTGTTCAGATAACAACAATCTGATTTGTAAGCCTGAACATAAACCATTTAATGAGATTTAATTATTGTCTGAGTCTTAGCCTTGTTTTTTCTGCTCAGACAAACAATGGTTATTACTAAAGAAAACACAAGAAATAGAGTATCTATATTCCACAGGCAATCATCTTTTTTAAAAAGGAGGAAACTTAGAAAATTATTCATCACAAGAATCACATTCAAGCAAAGTAACATATCAGCTTCTTCATGATTCAATTTCGGGGCTATGATCTATTCTTCTATTCTTCTTTTCATCTATTCATCTTTTTATTATTTTGTAACTACAGTGACTTTGATCTCATTGATTTGGATCTGAATTGGAAAGAGCAGACTAGCCCTGTTCTTTCAACTGCATCTAGCTCTGACACAACAGCTCATGTGGTACAAAGCGCTGGTGAGCAACTCTCGAAATTTGGGGTTGCTCCAGATTAAGACCATAGATTGTCCTGCAGGACAGGCAGCCACTACAACAACACATACAGCTTCCTCAGTGCTCAAAGACACGAAAGTGTCAGATAAAATGAGAATCAAAGCAATCACACTTGTAATATACAGGAGGAGGAAGGAGAAGACTGTCTTGATGGAACCAATAAGAGCTCCTAAGCAGGGATCCCTGAAGCCAGTTGCATTATTTTGCATGTCTGGTGTGCCTCCACAGAGATCCAATCAGCAGGACACTTGAAAAAACAAACATTATTGAAGGCAAAGCTATACCAACATTACAGAAAAGGATCAAAACCAAAATCTTAGCTTTCCTTGTGGCTCTCCTTTCTGAAGAGTTTGTCATGGTAAAAGGAGTGGTGAAGTTGCCATGTGTGTTGCAGTTATCCCAGGAGAACGGAAGAGAGGTTGCAAAGGAAAATAGAGATGATGCTGTCAGCATCCTTGGCTTCAGACAGATGAGAATGACTGAGTAAAACTGGCAACCTTGATACAACAGAAGACACTAAGCCAGGCAGCAAAGCAAAAACTAGAAGAGTTCAGGAATATAAAAACCTGTAACTGTAAAGGTTACAAATAAATTTCCTTTATGAGAGGAAGGTTGACAAAAAAGACTTAGGAAGAAATCCAGCATCATCCAGAACTGAGAAAAGAACCTGGATAAACCCAGAAAGATCACAGTCACCTCATAGGAGGACAATATTTTGCTCCTGATGCAACTAGTTGAACTGACAGCCAAGATAGTCCCATTTCCTAGAAGTCCCATCATTACTCAGTTATAGCAATTATTAGACAAAAAGAAGAAAATAAACTGGACATTGCAGTTCTTAAGAACTCACAAGTTTCACTCAGCTTTTCATAGGCTCCTAAAAGCTCTAGCTATGCTAAGGAATATTAAACTCAGCTAGATGTTCTCATCACATGGTCACATACTTATCTCAGAGGAGGAACTCTCATATTAAGCCCTTAAATATTTACTTTATTCTACATTTTTGATGATTAATAGTCAGCTGCTATCTCAAAGTATGCAAATATGATAAGGATTCTCTTACTGTCGTTTCATATTAGAGAAAGAATTTGAATTTAAAGGGCTCGATGCATTTTTAAGTTTTTAAGTTTTAATCCACGGTCAGTTTTCACAGAGCCCTCGGAATTTATGTATGCAAAGACAGAGAAGTTTCCAAAAGCTTGCAGACTTTTTCATGTCAGGATTGCACCCCATACGTATATGCAAGGGTAGGAGAAAAAAAAACACATTTCTGTCTCAGAAAATGCAAGAAATGGAAGACATTTTCATAAAGTATAGAGTGAATTAAATTTTGTATACAAGCCCCTGAAGTCTCTAGAAACTGCTTGAGGAGACTAATCTAATTGCTCTTGCCCAGTATCATGAAGTTAACAGTATTCTACTTTCTTCACATGTGCAACTGTTGAGTAAGAATTGTCATGGTGGGCCATAGGCTTGCAGGAAGGACATTCTGACCTTGGCTTCTGCTTGACTTTTCCTAACAAAACAAAGGATGTAGGTTCAACCTTACCTCTCAACCATACCTGTAAGGACCAGCCAAACGAAAGCCAAATGATGCAACAGGTATAGATTACAGTGATTACATCTCATTTCTGCCAGATAATTGATGGAGAAGCACAGATTTCCATGTCTAGATCCCATTTTTTATATACTCACTATGCTGGAGCATAACAGTCAATAGATTATTTATCCTGGCTGGAAGAAAATAAGACTAGATCTTCCAACTGTCTGTTAGAGATTCTAACTGCCATCTAGTAGAGGAAGAAGATAGAGGGATCTCATCTGTAAAGACAGAGAAATTACCAAAAGCTTGCACACTTTTTCATGTCAGGATTGCTCTGCTCTCCTGCAAAGGAAAAAAATACCAGATTCTCCTAAGCAATTTGAAATCCAGACAAGCACAGCCAATGCTGTGTGGGAGAAATGGCACAAGTGTTCATAGAGTCTGTGTCTTGCCCCAGGATGTAATGTACATATTTTAAAAATGCTGCTAACTTGCTCAAAGTAGGGAATTCAAACACTTTCCAGATATAAGAAGGAAAATTTTAAGTGTTCTTTAGATTGAACAGATTTGGTGCAGTGATAAAGCTTGAGAAGGATCTCTTGCAAGTAGGATAGGACATTAAGGAATGAGTACAAAGGAGTTTTAGAAATGAATTCACAGAGATTTCTGGAAGCAGTGCAGTAGAGTATGCGGGCAGATTTCAAAGCAGATGTTTTGAAGTATTTTTTTGAAGAGTGTTTCTTTGTCTAGTTAGATTTACACATATTGCAATGCCATCCATGGTTGTCTAGGACAGCGGTCTCCAAATGTTTTTCACTGTACATGCCTGTCAGTACAAAGTTTCTAAGCATGCAACTGCCAATATAGGCGAACTTACTGCTCAGTATATAATTGCACCACTGTAAATAAGTACATATTCTACTTGTTTACATTAAAAAACATACAGGAAAAAGAAATGAAGATGAAATATTTTAATTCTTAATATAAAAAAATTGTTATCACTAAAATACTAATAATGCTTGCGAGAGTAGTGTGACTGAATACGGTTCATCATTTCTGACAGTCTCTATTTAAACACTGTGTCATCCAATGATTCAAAGGTGTGGCTGTACTTTCAAGTAATTTCCGTGCTTAGTTTTAATTGACACCTCACAAATACTAAAATGGAAGAAGAGCATCTTTGCATGCAGGTGCTGAATCACAGCGCTCATTTTTCAATTCCATTCATCATTTATGCACAGGTTTTTGCTGAAATTCTGCTAATACTTTCTGTCTTCCCCAGCACAAATCGGTTATTCTTGCATGCTAATCCCAGAATCACACAGAATCACAGAACTGTAGGGGTTGGAAGGTACCCCTAGAGATCAATGAGTCCAACTCTTCTCTGCTAAAACTGCTTCCCTACATCAGGTCACACAGATATGTGTCAGGATAGGTCTTGAATATCTCCAGAAAAGGAGGTTCCATAACATCTTTGGGCAACCTGATCCAGTTCTGCAACACTCTGACATGCAGACAAGGGACTGCATTTTTGGCTAATTATTCAAGCAAGGCAATGAGGCACTTGTATCTTCCCACTACCATAAGAGAATTTCTTTATGTTTTTAATAATTCCGTGGCACAGAACATATCAGGTATATAGGGAAAGAGGAAGGGAATTTGTTTTCTGCTTGCAGTTGCAGTGAATGAGGGCAGCTCCCGGCGGCTCTAAGAACCGGATTCTCCGCAGCAGCTGATGTTGCAAGTGCTTCAAGGGTGAGGCGAGCCTGCGAGGTTTGGCAGGCTGTATTGCTGCCATTTCCACGTAGATAGTTCTAGCTCCCTCTCGTGGAGAATTAACTAAGGAAAATGTTTTCCTCCCGAACAGGACTTGCCAGTTACACGCTCATGTGTCCGTTGTTGTCCGTTGTCCCCATTTCCCAAAGCTAATTTCAGTGCTTCTCAGCTCCCCTACCATCAGCCAGCTCCAGCTGAGGAGATGGAAGATTCCTTCTTCAACAGCTCCGTCCTGGCCACTCAGAACCCAGCCAGATGACAGCTTGCACTGGGAAAAACTGAACCAAACACCTTTTTCTGAAGACGGTATTTGTGCTTCTCTCTTTGGTTTCTTTCTGAGTTGTTCCAAACGTGTAGGTCCCTCTGAAACTACTGCCTCCTACTTGTTTATATGAAAATAACAACAGATACAAGCAGCACAATAACACCCTTTGGTAGAGCATATTCTCAGCTACAAATGATGTTTCAACATAGTCACCACCAATAGCAATGCGTTTAGCAATGCGTTTTTGCCAGCGACGAACAAGAGCCTGCACACCACACTCATTAAAATCTGCATGGCCATCCAGAGCATGGCTTGTCTTTTGCATCGCTGTCAGCACTGCTGAAACACACCACAGACTGCATCACTGCGTTAATGTTCAGCTCTTAGCTCTCTGTAAGCGTTCAGCAAGTGTTGAAGAATATCAATGGATGCCATTTTTTCTGCATGTAGGAATTCAGTTCCACACTTTTCCTTCCTACACTCTCCCATATCAGAAACCAATTTGACAGACTGCCCCTCTTCTGCCAACTGTTCCACAGGAAGAAAACAGAATGGAATCTTGGTGCGAAGGTTCAACCTCTACTGCCGTACCAACA